>NC_138886.1:3002500-3389121 GCF_965194825.1 Balaenoptera physalus | reverse complement strand
CAGGGGTGCAGGGACTTCTGGTTCTCTGTTGGTCATAGCTCCAGGCATATGGCTTTGGGTGATTTTTTTCTTCTTTTTTCTGGGGGGGGGGGCGTGGGCAGGTGATTGTTTCTAGTCTCTTTATTCTGCAGGATGAAATCAGTCAGGCAGGCATAAACACCAACAAAGATGAACAGCATAGCTGGGCTTCCCCCACCTCCAGGCACAGATCTCTTTCCCCCTAAATCTCACTGGGTGTCTCGCTGAGAGGGCTGATCGCATAAGCGCAGTGCTCGGGAAGCAGGGGACTGGGCTCCCGGATTCCGCATCTTGCACGTCATCCGTCACATCCCACAGTATCATAGGTAGATGACTGTTCTGCAAACATGTACATTCAGAACAGAGATTCAGGAATCAATCACCCAGCAAATGAAGAATCTCTGTTCCACATCTTTACAGGCAGATCTGAATGGAGTCTAGCCTCAAGATGAAACTTTAATATGCAACAGGGTTCCAGAGAGCTTCAAAGAAAAACAGTTTTAGTGCAGCCACCTGCCGTGCATTTTATTTTCAGGAAACTGGCTTGCGCTTCTGTGCCAAGGCATTTGGGGTGGCAGGGAGGTGGAAAGAGGCTCAGGGTGGCTGAAGTGCTATTTGGGTCATTTTCTCAGAATCGAATCCAATTACCAGTGGGAAGATACCTCCATAACCGCAAATCTTCATTTCTGGTTTTTCTGCTGAATTTGCAAATACCCTTCCTTTTTGGAACTAAATCATTTGGGTATGAGGCTTAGCTTTGCCTGGTCAGTAAAAGAAGAGATGATAGTGTGGTTTGCACTTCTTAGGGTATGTCCTTCACCCCCCGCAAATAAAATAAATGAGAAAGAGCAACCAAATGGGGGAAAAACTGATACCCCTCAACTCAGCTCTTAAAAATGTCTGGGATTCTATGGCTTGTTATCTGAGAGTAATGCACACATATTCAGTTTAAAAATTCAAGTTTGTAAAATACAGTTATGTGGGTGACTCTGACTCGCTCTGATCCTTTCTGTTTCGATGTTTTAGGGGAAACTGAAATATATTTGCTCTGTTACCTTAGGTCTTCCTGTCCCCCTCAACAGTTTGTTCTGTCACTTTGAATAACTGAGGACTTCTTTTGCGAAAAGCTGTACTTCCCTTTATCCTTCCAGGCCCAGCCCAAATGCCACCTCCTCCAGGGAGGCTTCCCTGATGAGCCAAGCCTTTATCCTTCCAGGCCCAGCCCAAATGCCACCTCCTCCAGGGAGGCTTCCCTGATGAGCCAAGCCAGAAGTGGCCGCACACCACTTGGAAACACCATCACCTTGGTGGCACCATGCCTGCATGGCAGTGACCCACACCCCTGTCTCAACTGCCTTGCTGGACAACGGGGGGAGGTGGACGGGCCTCGTTCACACCTGTGACCCAGCACCTAATGCACAGCCGTAGGGCGGGAGGAAGGAACAAAAATGACAGCTCCAGTCAAGACCCCTCCTCCTCCTCCTAGGGGGATTCTTGATGCGACAGCAAAACCCACAAGGTTGCCGGCTAAAACCTGCTGAGCAGAAGCCGCGGGACCCTCGCTGGCTTCAGCCTGGTTCTTCTGCTGGGGCCACACACAGCCCTCTGGGCTGTTCATCTGCCAGAGAAGGATGCTTTTAACAAATTTAAAAGTTTTTAAATTAAATTTTAAATTTAGAAAACATATTTCAAAGATGCTAAGTCACTCAGTCGCTTTAATACACCCCTCCTATAGTCCTTCCCAGGCTGCATTAGCACCTCCCTCTCCGGCTGATCAGAAAGCAGATAATCAAGCCCCAGGCAGCCATCACACTCCTGCATCCTCTCTGATCTCCTGGTCTAGAGGCCCCGCCTCTGAGCGTGTCCATTCTCTTACCTGTAGGATGTGTCCCTGAGAAGCCAACTGAGGAGTTCAAGGTCACACAGCTACCAAAGGCACAGTCCCCACCCCCCCACCCCGCCCAAGGTGGCTGCAGGTGCCGAGGGGGGAGGGGCGGCAGCAACCTGCGCACGCAGCGCAGCAGACACAGCTGGCCTGGAGGCGACCACTGATCAGCAGACACAGCGGGCCTGGAGGCGACCACTGATCGCTAATACTTATGGGACGTTTTCTACGTTCCAGGCGCTGTGCTGAGGCCACATGGATCTCATTTGATCCTTACAAAACTCTGGGAGGTGGGCGCTATTTCAAGTCTCATTGTACACAGAAGGAGACCAAAGGCTCAGAGAAGTTAAGTGCCTTGGCTACTGTCACACAGCAGACACCCACCATGCAAGGCCCGGACTGACTCCAGAGCCCACACTTTGAAACTCTGGGCCATGAGCTTCTTCAAAGAGAACAGAGCCTGAGGCCCCTGCCCGCCTTTTGCCGTGGGTCCTTGGCCCTAAGGCGGGGTGAGGGGGCTGGCTTTCACGAGACACTGGTGCTAGGCTCCGCTCAAGACTGCAGGCCAGTTCAAAGCAGCACCTCTGGGCTTGGGACCGAAGGCTCCACCTTTGGAAGCTCCTCAGGTGGGTTTTAACAGGACGCCAGGTTGGAGAAACAGGCACAGCTGGGACCACAGGCCCACGGACAGAACAGATGCTCAGACGGTGCCCACCGAGAAGGAACGAGGAGGAGGAGGCTGGGGAAGGAGTGAGGGACGCACGGCCCTGCCCTTCTCGTGCAGCAGGCAGGCCCTCTGTACAACAGACGGCTTCTGCCTTGAGAACACAGTGCCACGAGGGTGTAAAGGCGGGCTTTAAATTTTTAAGCAGTAACGCTGTGGCGTACGCAGGCAGGAAGGAGGCCTCCAAGGCCTGTGTTCCCAGGGGCTCGCAGAGCTTTCTGGAACTGAACATGGCCTCCCAAGGGCTTGAGGGGCCACCCCCCAGCCGCCCGAGGCGCCTCCCAGCTCCACCTCCCTCCTCTACAATAATGAATATTAAAGGCCCAATTAGGCTTCGGTCTAGTCTGGTGTCAATGAATGTTTGTGGAACCTGTTACATGCATTTTTCTTTAATTCTTTTAAAGTGATTTACTGGGGTGGCCAAAGATGGCAGCACAAAAACGCACAAGTCCTCAGGGGAGCCAGGCGGCAGCTCCTCCAAGCCCTCCCCCTGCCCAGGCCCCTTCCACACAGCAGGGCCGCGACAGCCTCAGGGACGCCCCACCCTCCACACTGACTTCAAGAAAGGGACCTGCTTTGCCAGAACCTGTGTGAGGGTCTGTGCATGAGGCGGGCTTGAACCGAGCTAGGCGGACTCCGCCGGCTGCCGGGCCTCCCCCGGGCCTCCCCCCGGGGTGGAGGCTCTCCTCCCAGCACAGGCCCCCCCAGCGCTCCTCAGCTGATGGAGAAGTCACGGCTTTACTGAGGGGGTGTGTGTGTGTGACGTGTGTACGTGTGAGGTGTGTGGTGACTGTGCATCTGTATATGTGTGTGTGGTCTCTGTGTGTATTTGTGTGTCCAGTTACATGTGGTGTATGTACATGTGTTGTGTGTGGTGTGTGTACATGTGAGGTGTGTGTGGTGACTGTGCACATGTATATGTGTGTGTGGTCTCTGTGTGTATCTGTGTGTCCAGTTACATGTGGTGTATGTACATGTGTTGTGTGTGGTGTGTGTACATGTGAGGTGTGTGTGGTGACTGTGCATATGTATTTGTGTGTGTGGTCTCTGTGTGTATCTGTGTGTCCAGTTACATGTGGTGTATGTACATGTGTTGTGTGTGACGTGTGTACGTGTGAGGTGTGTGTGGTGACTGTGCATCTGTATATGTGTGTGTGGTCTCTGTGTGTTCAGTTACATGTGGTGTATGTACATGTGTTGTGTGTGGTGTGTGTAAGCGTGAGGTGTGTGGTGACTGTGCACATGTATTTGTGTGTGTGGTCTCTGTGTGTATCTGTGTGTTCAGTTCCATGTGCTGTGTGTGATGTGTGTGTGTGTCTGTGTGCGTGTGCGCACGTGAGCACGTGTGTGTGGTGTGGGAGGTGTGGCCCCTCTCCCTCAGGGTGTGAAGGGGCCTGATGTAAAACGCACCCTCTCCCTGGGGAGGGTGGTGAGTGGAGCTGTAGGGCCGCCGTTTCTCCTTCTCCCCTCAGCAACTCCCAGGACAACCGGCGCTCAGGTTACCTGAGACCCCAGGGCTCCCGTTCCAGGAAGCGGGTTGCCAAGATCCATGGGGAGCGCCAGCCTCCGTGGGGGGCAGAGGTCGCCGGGCCAGGTGGGAGGCCGGCCCCGGGTTTGAGAGCCAACCCGGCTCCCCTGCTCACTGGCTGTTTGCCTTGGGAGAGTCAGCCCACCTGCCTGGACCCAGATTTCCACTTCTTAAAACGGGGTGAAAATCTCACCACCTTCACCTGGCTCTTGTGACGATCAAGTGAAATAACGGATTCAAACCGCAAGTGCTGTGCCCAGGTGGGTTACAAAGGTGACGATTTAATCTGCTTTTGCACCGGGAAGGCAGCCACGGGCGTGAACGCCTGGCCTGGCTGTCGCTGGGTCCAACCACTCAGAAGCGGGACAAAGACCCCACCCAGCGGCCCTGCTTCCGGGCTCCAGGGGAGCTCTCCCAGGTTCTGCTCGGCCAGCTCTGAGCCCTCTGGACCACAGGCTGTGGGCGTGACCCGGAGACGGCGGTGTGGGAGAGGCGCCCCAAAAGCTCCCTCGCTAAAGCCCACGTGGCTCCCAGTGGAGCTTTTCGCCTCCTCCTGGGCAGCCCTGGGGGAGTCTCCATTCCTCCCTCCCTCCCTCCCTCCATCCATTTCATTCAGTCACCAATATTCCCAGTGGGCCATGCCAGGGAAGAGTGAGGCCTTGGAGCTGGGACGGACCTTGCTGCCAGCGTGGGCACACAAATGCACACACACGTGCACACACCCTGCGTAGACTCACCTTCTCCAGTAGCTGCCTCAGCTGTTTCGTGCGCGCATCCCGTGAACACATGGTCTGCTGGGGGGCAACCACAGTGCAGATACACCTGCCCTCACTGTCCTGGGCAGAGCTGTACACCTGCCAGCTCTCCTCAGGGTTGGTGGGCAGCACCTGGAGGGGAGCAGGTGGGGCAAGGGAGAGGGAGGGAGAGAAAGTGAGACCAGAAAGCAGCGCACCGGGGATGACCGTCCACGTCCAGCCCCCGGGAAAGGGCAGAAAGAAGTGGTCCAAAGACATGTGCCGACCGTGGGGAGGTACAAACAGGGAGGAACACAGACCGTCTCCCATCAGGATCCCCAGGGCTGGAAGGGAGTCAAACAGGCACGACTCTTTAAAAAATTGTTTTAATTCAAGGGATTTTTAAATTTAGGGGATGTTTGGAGTTTTGGCATCTGACCCAACTGATAGGTTAGGTGGAAGGGAGGGGTGACCGGAGACGGCATGCTGGTTGAGGAACAAGGCAGGAGAGCAAGTGGCTGGCTGACTCACAACGGCACGTAACTGAGAAATAAGATCTCCTCCCGCAAGGTGAGCAGGGGAGGCTGGTGCAGCCTCTCTGCTGCTCCCTGGTACTGGAGAAGCAGCCCCAGTGGTACTAGCCGGGATCCAGCAGCCTCTTAGCCCAGAGCTGAGATGACCCCGAGCCCCAGCAGTGCTCCCGCTGGCAGTCTGGTGGAGGCTGCCCGCGAAGATGCTGGGCTTCAACTCCGCACAGGCTGCCACCCACTAGCCATTGGGCAGATGTCACCAAGTTGCTGGTGACATGTTGGGCAGGGGTCACGCCCAACCTCACTCCTGAGGTGTGCCCAA
The DNA here is from genome assembly GCF_965194825.1 of Balaenoptera physalus. NCBI lineage: Eukaryota > Metazoa > Chordata > Mammalia > Artiodactyla > Balaenopteridae > Balaenoptera > Balaenoptera physalus. The sequence continues at coordinate 3,383,380 of NC_138886.1, read as the reverse complement.
GGACCGTCACGAAACCAGAGCTGCACATGGCCGCTGACATGGTGACATGGCTGGTGTCACCTTACAACACAGCTCAGGTGGTCCCGCCCATGTCCATGGGGCAGACAGACACCACTGTCCGAAAACACCCCGAGTACAGACCCTGCAGCCTGCCCGGTGGCCTCAGGTGGTCACCGCCCTGCTATTTTTAGCGTTGGTATGGGGAGAAGTTGGGTGGAGGTAATCCACAGTAGATACATTTCATTTCATTCATTTCCAACCCCAGGAGCTCAGGACCCAGAGGCAGGAACAAAGTCATCAGGAAGAAAATGCTGCATGCAATTCTCGGAAGAGCAGGTGAGGTGAACGGATGACGGTCTTAGAAGGGGTCACCAGGAGACCTCCTCCCCCAGCACTGCGCCCTTGACAGCCCAAAGGGAGCGTAAGAGGGAGCCGCGTGTCCTTCACCTCTCCTTTTGGCTTAGAGGAGGCGAGCCTGAGGCGCGCCCCTTCCTCCGCCGGCGGCCGTTCCCCGGTGGTTCCGGCTCAGCCTCGGCTCCCGCCACCACCTAAGTCAGTCCAGTCCAGAGGCAGCCCTGGCCGCTCCCCCCCTCCCCCAAGGCATCGAGAAGCTTTTGGGTAGGCAGGGTGGGAGGAGGGCGCGGAAGGCGAGGGGCGAGCCCCGCAGCTGCGGCTCCCCGGGCCCCGCCCGGCCCCTCTGCACCCTCCGCCGGCGGGGACCTTGTGGATCTCCGCATGGGGTTGGGGAGAGAAAGACGCCTTGGGACTTTGAGGGCAAGAGCTCCGAAGCCCGCCCGCCCGGGCCCCCTCCGGCCGGTCCAGTACGGCTTTTGCAAAGTGGGGCGGGCTCAGTTCCGAGCCCCGGCTGGACCCAGCCAGACTGGGGTCCACCGCGTCTCCACCCCTTACTTGCTGAGTGACCTTGGACAAGTCCCCAAGACCCCTGCTTCAGTTTCCTAACCTTACCAACAAGGGACTTATTAGTTGAAAGAGGACTCCAAGCCCCTGAGTCCCTAGGCAGGCTCCCCGGCCCCGCGAGGGGACCGGGCAGAGGCAGGAAGCGCCACACACAGGGGACCGCGGTCGGAGGAGTGGCCGAGGCTGGGGTGTGGGGAGCAGGGTCGCCACCGCAGCGCGCAGGAGCCGCCTCGGCCCCCGCGCGTGCCCTTGCCCCTGCGCCCTGCTCCCCCGCGCGGCGCCCTCCCGCCCGGGGCTGGGGACCGGGAGGGAGCGGGGGAGGAGGCCCCGCCAGGGCGGGCGGCGGGCGCACTTACGCCGGTGCTGCGGTCGAGCGTCCCGCCGCTGGCCGCCGAGAGCTTGGTGGTGTTGAGGCCCACCAGCGAGGGCAGCGTCTGGGACATCCAGTTGGTGATCATGGCCATGGTGCTGAGCACAACCCCGATCTTGAGCAGCGGCACCGACATCGCGCCTGGAATGCCTCCTGCGCCCGCGCCGCGCCGGCGCCGGCTCCGCGCCCCGGGCAGCCTTCAGGCGGCGGGCACCGCGGCGGGCAGGGGCGCCTGGCCGTGTCCCCGCGCCCCCTCGGCCCGCCGCCGCCCGCCCGCCGCCGCCGCCGCCGCCGCCCCGCGAGCCCCGGCCATGGCCGCGCCGCCCCGGGCGCCCGGGAGAGTGGCCGCCCCGCCGCTGCCCACTGTCCTCTGCCACCCGCCCGCCGCCGGGAAGAGCCGCCGGCTCGGGCTCTGAGCGCCGCGCGGACTGCGCGCGGGGGCCGCGGCCGGGAGGCGGGGACACGTCCGGGCGGCGGCCGACGCAACCTGCCCAGGAAATGGGTGGATTTTTCCTCTCCTCTCCGGCTCCCCGCCGCCCCCTGGCTGCTGGCAGCGAGGCCTGCAGAGCCCCGTCACCAAGGAGTAGGGAGGGGGTGGCCCCGGAGGAAAGACAGACCACCTCCTTCCAAGTCTTCAAAATCCGCCCGCGCAGACGGCGGCATCCCTAGCGCATGGGCTGCCCGCTGCCCTTCCACCCTCAAGGCCGCCGGCCAGCGAGGCCCGGGCACCCCTCTGAGACCCACCCCACCCATGCCCAAGGTCTCCGCCCCGCTGCTGGGGACCTGCTTGGCGGTGGCTCCAGGCTTCCTCCAGCCCGGCAGCCCCCTGAAACCCAGCCAGGAGGGCGAACTCTTGGCGGGCTCCGAGAGCAGCCCCTGGTGGGGGGTCTCCAGCCCCGGAGCTGGGGGAGGGGGCTAGGGGAAAGGCCCTTCTTGGAGCCCGGGACAGCCAGAAGCCCTAAGGCCTTTGCTGGCAGCCGTGGACCCGCCCAGTGTGGGCTCCCGGGTCCGGGTGTGAGGGGTGCGCACGCAGCAGGGGTGCAGAAGCTGGGTGTGGGTTTGGGGCTCAGGCCTCCGCGCAGGGTTGCTAAAGCGGCCCCATCCGTGGTGAGTGTGGTGCAGGTGGAGCCCTGGTCAGGGCCCTGGGGTCTGTGGCTGGGGGGCGGGGGGTGTCCTCACTGGCTCTCCGGGGTGGGGGGGTCCTGATGCCCAGGCAGAGGGGCACGGCAGGCTGGCACAAGTCCCCAGCCCTCGGCAGCATCGGTGTCAGGACACATGTAAGTCTCCTCGGAAGCACAGGCCTGACTGGGTCAAACATCTTTATAGGGCTTTAGAATTTGCTGGAGGCTTCTACCGGGAGATGAAAGGCACTTCCTCCAGGCCTCCCATTAAGCTTTTCCCTGCTCGGTCCCCCTATGTAGCGGGGACTCAGTTACAGCCAGGATGGTCCTGGCCTGAGCATTGGTGTGAGACCCATGAGCTGAAGGGGCTCCTTTGGTTTGTTTTCCTGGTTAATGCATGGAGCTGTGGCAGCCTCTGGGTTGGAAGCAGCAAATTTCAACAGTTGGGGAAGGGCGCCATCTCCCAGCTCCAGCGAGAACTGCAGGCTCTACTCAGCAACCGCGCTCCTCTGAGTCCCGCCAGCTGGGTCTGCGGGGGCAGCAGTCCCCCAACTCTCCGCCTTTCTCCTTCAATGAATGTTTAACACCGATTTAGGGCCGCGAGCTGTGTCGACCCAAATCACTCACACCCGCTTCCCACTGCAGAAGGACATGGACCACTTATTTTGTTGGAACAACTTCAAATCCAACCCAATCCAATCTCCAAAACCTCACGCCGTCCATCGCGGAAGCTGCAGGTATTTACTTATCGCCTACTATGTGCAAGATGTGGGGTGCAGTGTGCTGCAGACCCCAGATCAAAACCACGACACGAGGTACAGCCTGCTGTAAACCCCAGGACAGAAGCAACAGCAACGCGATAGGTCAGACTCCGGGCATGGTGCGTGAACGAAAACTTCCCTGCAACCAACCGAGCACATGCATCGCCAAGAGAGGCATCTCAGAGTGGTCACTCTGTGTACAGACTCTGGGGCCAGACAGCCTGGGTTTGAGCCCTGGTTCTGCCCCTTACTGGTTGTGAGACCCTGGCCAAGGTAATTAGCCCTTCTGTGCCTCAGTTTCCCCATCTGTAAAACGGGTTTAATAATAGCAGGATATGTAAGGATTCAGTGAGCCAGTGCAGGAGCAGATAGCCCATCCTCGCCATCCCCGCTTTGCAGAAGACCAGAGGTGCTCACAGGGGACGCTCAGCTGAGTGACTGGTGCGAGAACCTGTGATGGAGCTGGGATTCAGTGCCCCTGGACACCTCTGCCACCTCTCCAAAGAGCTGCTTTTGGCTAAAGACCACCCACAAGAGATGCTGTTGATACAGACAGACAAATGCGGAGGAGGTATTGCTGGACCTGAAAACAGCTCCCAACACCCAGAGCTATGTTCTAGGAAGGTGAGCTCCAATTGAGCAGATACAGAGAATTTAAAAAAACCTCTCCTGATCTTGAAGAACTTCTGATCTGATTTCATGGCAGTAATGTCCCGCGGGATTTACAATGGGTACTCTAAATTAGAAGAGTGCCAACCTGGCTGGCTTGTTCAGGGGAGGAAATGAAATCCAGGTCATTTACACCGATGAAGCCAAGTCCTGCTCCAAAGACCTGCTGGAGACTAGACCACCCAAGGGTTGAGGAATGCCTTCAGCTCCCCTGGCCCGGGACTCTCCCAGACTCTCCAGGGGACAGACAATTAGGGCCAGCCTGGAGATCTGAAACCCCCTTATCATATTTCTCCTGAGCTTGCAGTCCTGATAGGGAGCCTTAAAAGGGTTTATGGCATCCCCTGAGGCATGGCTGAGAAGCAGTCTTTTAAAAAGATTTGGGTTACTCACACTGGGCTTGCCAAATGTGGGCTGCACCTTGGAATTCCTACAGCTCCCTGGGAACTCAGCTGACCCCAGGAGGTCAAAGCATTGAGAGGGATGGGAGGAAAAGCTGACTCACACCCCCCCATGCCTTTAAATCCTAGTCGTCATCTCATTACCTGTTAGTTCTCTATAGAGAATTGAATAGATGCACTGTTTTCGCCCCTCCCACCCACCAGCTGACTGCCCGAGGTCCACCCTGGCCTCCTCTCACACCCTCTGCTCCCGCTCTAGAAAGTTCCATGCTCCTTTCATAAATGTTGCCTCAGACTGTCACGTCCAGACAATGGCAGGGAGGCCACAGCCCCACCTTGTCTTATTTGCTCCAACAGAAATGGGGTCCAGTTCGGGAGAGGCACTTTGAAGAACGGGAACAGGAGAGTTCAGTGGGCACCTGGCCCTCCGGGCTGAACGCATGGCTCTTGGGGCCCCACAAACATTACCATTTCCTATTTTCCGGGTAAGGGAACTCATCATAACTAGTGGAGGACGGTCTGGTTTCTATTGAGTAAGTAATCGATCCTGACATGAATTAGAAGGTGGTGTCATTATAGAAACATCTGAGAGTCAGCTCTGGGGTCCAGCTGGGTTAGGGTTAGGAAACACCCCAGAATGTAACACTTGCTCAGAGCAGAGGACTTGGTGCTGCCGGATTTCTGAGGCTTCCACACGTGGCCACTACCCGGGGCACACACTCCGCCCTCAACACATCACCAGCATCTCAGACCAGCGAGGACCCTCTGCCTGCGGACCCCAGACGTGGCCTCAGAAACCTCGGCCCCTCTACCAATGGTTGGTGTTGACTCTGGAGCAATCCCTCGAGTCGCTTACGGGGTGACTCAACCAATGCCCTCTCCCCAGGGGCCACGCATCACTGATTCCACCTGTGCAGAGTCACCATGACAAGATTTGGGGGCTGGACTGCCTGGGTGGGGCACAGGCACCCACCCATCGGACAGCAGAAGTGTTTACAATCCTGAGAACTCTTCTTTGAGTCCTGCTATGCTGTCAGATTCACAAGCAGCATCCTGGGGTGATGAGTCAAGTTATTTATAATATTTATGAATACACCTCTGTTCTTTCTTTGACCCTCAGACCCCCAAAGCATCACTTGAAGCAAGTGAGAGTGACTTTCCTTCCAGAGCCACCTGTGAGAGCCATGTACACCCTGGGGACATCACTGCTCGGAGGTTTAAGCTCCCGGAGGGTGTCCTGCGTGCTCACTACACTGTTGCACGGAACCGAATTGCCCTAGATGAGCATCTCCAGGTGAGGGCTTCTGATGAGACAAAGCCTGGGGCTCCGGCATCTTCCATCCCTTCTCTCCCCTGGACTCTTCAATCCAGACTCTTCCTACTGACCATCCGATTTTAAATGTCATCGAACCATACATCACAAACACCCAGGCCAAGTCCCCACTGCCCAGACTAGAGCGAGGAGATGGGGAAGCCCGTGTCTTCTAAACACTGCTCGAGAGTGAGGAAGCCGCTCTTGCCCACTGTCACCTACGTGTTCCTCATGGGACTTAACCTGGTTGCAGAAGAAGGGGAGACCCTTTCAGCAAGGAGGAGCCGTCTTCTCTGCGGCTGCCCCATAATTATAAATTACGCCAAATGTCACAAACAGCGTAACCAGGACCGCAGGCGTGTGGGGCGATTTGGAGATTCAGATGTTACATCAGCTAAGAAGGTCTGTGTCCTTTTTCTTAATTCCTGGATCTCAGTCGTCAAGCAGATGCTGGGAGATTTGAGGGGTGCGGGGCTCCCTGCATGAACCTTTAGGCCGGAGAGAACCGAGGCGGGGGACCCAGTGCACCCTCGAAGGCGCCCTCCACCTCCTGGGGTGAAGGGGCTTGTCTGGCTCACCCAGCCTCAGTGGCAGGAAGCAGACCACCCCCAAGGGGTCTGACACCCACCCCACCCCCCAGGTTCTTCCCCTTCGAAAAGCCAAGCTCCAAGTTCAGAGCAGGCTGAGCAATGGGCCACATGGTTAGAGACACGGCTCTCAAACCCTCTTCCAAAGGCCATATGAGCTGCCGTGACGGCACCAGGTGGTGTTGAGCCGTTTCTCTACTTTTTATTCTTCTCTCTCCATCTTAACAAGAACATGAACTCGGGTGCCAGACAGACCGTGGAGCTGCATCTGGGGTCTGTCACCTACCTGCTGGGCCACTGGGCAGGTTACTGACCACCCGCGCCCCCCTCTGCCCCTTGAGCCTCGGTTTCCTCATTTCGAGATCGAGGACAATAACACAGGGTCGCTGGGGCGGCTTCTACCCGACCCAGATTAAGCTCCTGGTGTGTGTGTGGGGGGATGTTTGACACTTGATGACACTCCAAAAATATTAACCCTCGTGACTGGTTTTCTCCCTAGTGCTTTAAGCTCCTGGCCAGTTTCTGATAGGTAATAATCTGAAAAAATGAAGAGATGTGGATATTCCTGTTCCATTCTCTCCCCCCTTACCTGAGCCAGGGAATGACCTCACGCTGCTGCTTCCGGGGAAGGGGGGAGAGCATCTACGGGGCACCTCTCAGAGCCGAAAAGCGGCTCCTGTCCCCAGCAGCACCGGTCACAGCTGGCGTGTGTCTAATTCAGTTTAGCCAGTAATTAGCTTTGTATTACTTTACATGGGATGTTAAATACTGACTACAGGGCCTGATAACTTTAGTAATAAATACAACCCAGAGCAGAAAATTACCTTTCTTTTTAGTGCGGAAAGCTAAAGTCAGTGGGACGGGGAGCAAATTGCTTCCGGAGACGAAGCAGCTGCCTGACGCTGAGGATTTACAGCTCCTGCCCCCCTGGTGTTACAGAGCCTTCTCACTGAAAACGGGAGCCACTCTCTCGTGCCGGCTGTTTCTGTGTCTGGAGATGGTCTCTGGCCAGCCCCCGAGGCAGCGGCCAACCTCAGTGCAAAGATGGGATCAATCCCATGTATGCTGAACTAACCGGTTTAGGAAAAGACCCCAATGGTCCTGAACCCCCCAACTCCCTGGACCACTAACACCCCAGCATCCAGGGCACATGTGGGCCTAAAATCTGGGGGACATGAGGGGCTGGGGCACATGAACAGGACGTCAGTGGGATCATTGGGCCGAAGTTTTGATTCAAGCAGGTGACAAAATTCATGCTTCCGTCTGAATGGACGGTTTTATTCTTGTTCAATTTGTTCAGGGCAATGGGTTGGGCTCTTCCACTCTGGCTGAATCTGAGGAGGAGAGAACAGATTTGAAGTGATGGGATTCTGAGGGGCTAACTCCACGCCAGCCCCTCTGTGACACTTGCCTGTCCAGACACAGCACCCATCACCCACCCCCGCCTGCCCGCCACCGAGTCCACTCACATCTCTTCTCAGGTGCTGAGACCTGCACACAGCTAACCAAGCTCCAGAAGAGCCCACAGCAGTCGCCCCGTAAAGCCTGAGGGCACACGACAGCCCCGGTAACAGCTGGCGCTCGAGGATGCCCTGTGCTCATTCACAGCTGGAACCCCCCCCCCCGACCCCAAGGGGTCGGGGTCGTCATGTCGTTAAGAAAGACCACTTCTGGCTTGGGGACTAATGAGAAGAGATCCACTTGACTCCGGAGATAAAGCAAATCCCTCAACACTCCTTTGTCGAACTCCAGATACAAGAGCCAAGGTTCTGGGCCCTTCTCCACACTGTGGTGTCTGTGTGCAGCCCCCCTTCTGCCCACCTGTTCCTTCCCATCTTCCTGCCCCGGCTCACCCAGGTGCAACCTTGGACCCCACGCAAATGGCACCCCTTCTCCAAAGCGTTCTCAGCTCCCTCCACTCTGATCCCAGAGCCCTCATGCCTCTTAAACAAATAGATATGGCAGAGCCTCAGGTCTCCCCACTAAGCACCACGGCCCGGATGACAGACAGCTGTACTCAGCAACGCTAGCCCAGGTTTGACCGAGTCAAGCCCGACCAGCTGGCATCCGAGAGCTGCATGTGGCAGGAAAGGAGGACAGAACCAGAGTGCGGGTTTGTAGGGGGGAGCCATCTTCGAGCGTCAGCTAGCTTCATTCTCCTTGTTTTAAAATGGTAGACGTTCAGGCTGAAGCTCAGAGCCTTTCTCAAGGCAACCAGACAGTGGCTGGTGGGACGGGGAAGGGGAAGGGCAGCCGGGTCCAAGGTCATTGTCACAGAGCTGCCCACCCCTCTCATGCCGTCACACACGGGGGGGGGGATGACGTGCTCCTCTCAAGGGAAGGCGAGCTGGGCTGGGGTGGGCGGGGCTCAGGCAGCCCCAGCGCTGCCCCACCACCCCCAAGATGAGAGGTCAGCTCCTCTCCTGCATTCTGCTGGGAAGCTCCGAGGACAGTTCTCAAGGAGCTTGAAACACCAGCCTTTTATTGAAAATCACAGAACAAGACCCAGTCAAGCATCTTTCCATCTGAGGACAGAGTTCATCTGGGCCCACAAACCTGGCGCGTAGTAGGCCATCCATCACTAGCTGGCATTTGACTGAGTGGCTCATTGTAAGCACGCCGTCGGGAGAACAGATGGCCCGGCCACGTGCTCTACACTCCCCCCCTCCCCCCGCCCGTCTGCCTGAATCCTTCGAGCAGCGCCTGTGAAGTGCAGGTAAAACCCATACGTTTCTGACTTGTTCCCATTTGGACGGGTCCTAATCCATAAACATGGTGGCCCTGGAACCTTGTGTCCACGTCCCTTGGAAGGGCCCTAGGACTGAGGGTGCCGCTGTGGGAGCAGTTTACCTAAAGTGGAAGAGGGAGAGGGTGGAGGGGAGATAGACACAACTCAGTCACCACTGCTCTGCTCTCCTTTTCCTGAAGCCCAGAGGTATTTTACTCATCACCCACGTAGGCTGCATTTCTCCTGACACCATGCAATGTGGCTTCCTAGGATCGAATTACTTCGGGATCAAGAAAGCAAGGTTCTTAGGTAGGGGTGTCCCCAAGGAGCTCTCAGATTATTCAGAGCAGCCCAGCCCTGTACCCACACCCACCCCCAATCCCAGTCCCTGCCTTAGAGGTCACTGATAAAGGTGAGAGGCACCTGGCCTGACCCCGACGAGGCCCACCTGGGCAGGACCAGGGTAGCCGGGATCCCTGGAGCTGGTGGCTGAGCCACTCTCTGACCCCTTCACAGATCTGAGCTGGTTGGAGAGATTTTCACCAGGCGAGCCTTTGCTCCAAAATCCCACCACAATGAGGGATACTGGACTCCCAGTGGAAGATTCTGAAAGCACAGCCTCAGAGGCAGGCGCGGGGAGGGCAGGGCCTGCCTCCCGGCTGTGTTGAGGAAGACATTCCCCTGAGAGATGCCACAGCTCAGCTTCAGAAAGAGGCGCCTTCCAAAGAAAACAACATCTTTTGCCTTCCTGGCCCCTGGAGGGCCTGGGCTCGGGGAGCTGACCAGGGTCCTGAAGGGGATGGTGTGGGCAGCCGCGTGGGCAGGGGCTGGCCACGTTCAGACGGCTGGCGCCGCCAGCGTGGCCAGGCGAGGGCTCTCACCACCGAGACTAAGCTTCCAATTGAAGCTGAACCAAAAGTTTCTTCCAAGAACAGGGGACCTTTAAAAAGACTGAGAAGTGAACCTCTGGAGGAGGGTGGGGAACGAGGGCTCAGGGAGCCTGGAGGTGAGGAGGCCAGGAGGGCTTGGAGGGCCCAAGGGCAGCCACTTCCAGGGCCACCCAGACCAGCCATCTCTTTCCCGAGATGTCTAAATAAGGCACACGCTGCCTGGCTCTATGTCTGTGGGGTGCGCGCTTGTGGAAGAGTGTGTGTGAGTGTGTGTGTGTGTGAGTGTGTGTGTGCACATGCATTCATACGGTGTCCATTCACAGAGCACGAGTCTGCCCCTTGGCCAGGCCCTCCCTGCAGCCAAGAAAACTTCACTCCCAGAGACCATGCTGAACCTCTCCAGGGGGCCTGGCTGGTTGTCTGCATGGCACCAGCAGGGTCGCTGAGGTTAAGTGGGACAACAAACCCTTCCGATGCTGGGGCTGAGGCTGCACTTCCCGGCAGAGCCAGGGAGCCGGCAAGGGCTTCAAGGCAAAACGAGGGGAGCTTATTCCAGAGCCTTCTCTCCTGTGATCTACCTCTCACCCTCTCGTCTCTCCTTTGTTTCCTCTTTTATTCTGAGAGGGAGGGAGGCACAGAGGGAGAGAGGGAAGGAGGGTCGGGGCAGCTGGCTCTTGGGGCCAAGGTGCTGGCAGCCCACCCACTTGCTGGACTTGCAGCCTCTCCCAGCTCAGACCGTGGCACAGTGGCACCATCCAAAGGGCATTTTAATGTCACTCTGAGCAGCCTGGCTCCCGAAGCTGGCAGGCGCTTCCCAGCACCCTGGTGCCAAAGCAACACCTCCAGTCCGGCGCTCCCAGACAGCCCTTCTCCTCCCAGACGTGCCAGCTCCGAAATGCATTTTTAAAATGGAGAATACCAGCCGGAGACAGGCTCTCTAACGGTACATTGTTCAGGGATGGCGAGCCCACTTAAAATGCCCAGCGGTCCCCACACACGCTTGCCACTCACACTTCATGCCGCGCATGTGGCCACAACCGCCCCCCAACCCTCCACATGGAGCCCACAACGCACCCCAGCCCCAGACACGCCGCCTGCCCTCCCCGGTCTGGTCTCCACGGCACCATTCCCACCGCCAGCCCAGGGAGCCCCAAGGGCAGCATTATAGCCAATGCAGGATGCTCCAGAAGAGGGATGCATGGGGTGGGAGTTAGGTCAGATCCACCTCTGAAAATGCCAGGGGCTTGGACATCCTGCTTTGTCTTCCTCCCAGGTGACAGGAGCAGCCAAATGACCCCCCCCCCAATGCTGCCCTTTGAACTTCTCAGCAGGGAGTGGTCAGCCAGGGAGTCCAAGAGGGAGGGTTCAGGGCTGGGGGTCCTGGGGGGGCACGGCAGCACTCTCGGGTCAGCCTTCACCCCTTCCTCCACCCCAGGTGCGCCTGGCACTCTGGCCGTCTCCCCAGCCCCTTGGCTGGGCGCCCGGGCAGGGGTGCCGGGCCGCGCGGTAGCTGCTCCCCGACTTTGCCGGGCTCCCCGGGGCCGGCCGGGCGCCTCGCAGGCAGGGAGGAAAATGGCGTTGGATGCACGTACTTGAGTGAGTTCAGTGCCCATCAGGATGAGGAAGAGGAGGCTGAGGAGCTTCCGGGCCGGTTGCATGTCTCGCGAACACCTCCAACGTCCTGGCGTGCGGGGAGCCCTGGGTGCTCGGCGGCCGGCGGCTGCGTGGACGCGGACGCGCTCCCGGCTCTGCTGGCTCCGCGGCGGCGCCCGGCAGTGTCCCCGCGCCTTCAGCACCCGGAGCAGGCGGCGCGCGGGGTCTGCTGCGCGGAGCCTCTGCTCTGCATCTCGAGCGCGTCGAGCTGCTCCGCGGTCGCCCGGCTGGGCGGCGGGCGGCGGGCTGCGGGCGGGCGGGGCGGGCCGCCCCTAGGCCCCTCCTCGGCCCCTCCTCCTAGCGGCCCCGCGCCCGCAAAGCTGGGGCGCGCAGCTGGGCGGCCCGGGTGCCAAAAGTTTGCCGGGGAAGGGGAGGGGCGGGGGGGGGGCGCAGAGGGCCCCGCGCGCCACGCTCACGCGCGGGAGCGGGGAGGGCGGCGGCGGCGGCGGGGAAGCAGACCGGGACAGGATGTGACATCAAAAAGGCGGGGGAAATTTAATCGGAGAGAAAACTCCACCCTGGCTGGCCTCGGCGGCGGCGCTCCAGGGCCCTGGCAGCCGGGATCGGGACGCAGGCGGACGGCGTTGGAGACCCGGGCGCCCCTGGACTCAACGAGTGGACGCGGAGTGGGGATGCGGAATGGCGGCTGCGGGAGGTGACCTTAGAGGCCACCCTTTAATGAGAGAAACTGAGGCTGAGACCCAGGAAGGATGATTGGCGGTGGGCGGGGGGATTAAGGGGGGGTGTTCGGAGCTAGAAAGTGGGCCATCTGGCACTGACAGGTCTCCTTCCTCTCCTTCTGCGGTGGCCAGCAAGGGGGCGAAGAGGGAACAGACATTGCGTGCTGGGGCTTCTGTCCCCACGTGGGGCGTGTGGGTGAAGGTCTGTCCTTGTTTTCACGGTTCGCATGCATACATGGAGGTGGGCACGCACAGGCCCGTGGGTCTGCCCTGGGTTGTGTGCACATGGGTTCAGATGGAAGCCAGACACAACTCTGCGTACCCAAGATGCCTTCGCTGAACCAGGAGCCTAGATGCAGAGCAGCAGGGGGTGATGTGGCCCAGCCCTCTTACATCACAGATGGGGAAGCGGGAGCCTGGGGGCATAACTCACATGGGGTCACCAGAGCAGGCATCCCAGAGCAAGGACGGGATGCCAACTCCTGCCCTGTCAGCGTCCACCCTGGCCTTGAGGGGCCTCTGCCTCGGAGGAATTCTGTCCTCTGAGCCAAGGGACAGAGCTACAACCAGGGAAGCCTGGTTGGACTTTCTGGTCCAGGGCTGGACTTTCTGGTAAGGAGTGAGCTTCCCAGCCCTGGAGGTGTTTAAGCAGAGAGAGTTCCTGTGGGGTGCCCCCAGGCTGAGTGGACCCTGAGGGTCTGAGATGAGATGGGAGGAAAGGCGAGGTACAGCTGCGGGGGCTCTTTTCTCTTTGCCCTTCCTCTGTCTGATTTACCCGCGTGTTCTCCTTCTCCTCAATGAGAGAAAGCTGTTTGTCAGCCCCATGGCCTCTGGGCTCCTGGTGACCCATGAGACAGGCTGCATTTGGAGCTGGAGGGGCTGGTGCCTGGTCCTGGCCCTTCCTGGGAGTGGCTCTCTGAGCCTCATTTCCACTCCTGTAGAATGGGGTTGAATGATGCAGTGCTGCATGTCTCACAGGCTGTTGACAAGATGAAGGGCAGGAATGGGTAAAAGTGTTTTATAAGCCCCTGAAAGAACGATGAGGAAGGAGCTGACTGAGCCTTGCAGCACCCCAGACTCCACCCAGCCTCTCCCTCTGCAGCTGCCAGGGGCGCAGAAAGGGACAGAGGCTCGGGAGGGTGGGCGGCATGGTCACGGAGCTGGGATGTGACCCAGTCTTGGGGTTTTGTTTTATGGACGGGGGAGGAAGGCTGTGTTGATTTCCTCAGGTGGGCTGAGAGCTAAGATGTAAGAGTAGCAAGAATTGCTTTTTGTTTTAAAAATCATACAACTACAGCAAGTCCCCTACATACGAACGAGTTCCGTTCCCAGAGCGCGTTTGTAAGTCTAATTTGTTTATAAGTCCAACAAAGTTAGCCTAGGTACTCAACTAACACAATCGACTAGATAGTACTGTACTATAATAGGTTTATAATACTTTTCACACAAACAATACATAACAAACAAACACAAAGAATAAAGAAAACATTTTTAATCTTACAGTACAGTCCCTTGAAAAGTAAAGTAGCACAGTACAACAGCTGGCATCCAGGGGCTGGCATCGAGTGAAAAGGCAAGAAGAGTTACTGACCAGAGGAGGGAAAGGAGGTGGGAGATGGTAGAGCTGAAGGGTCGTCAGCAATAGGAGACGGAGGGCAAGCTGCAATTTCACTCACGCCTGACGTTGATGGAATGCACGTTCGCGTCTTTGAAAGTTCGCAACTGGAAGGTTCGTATGCAGGGGACTGTATGTGAACCAGTAATTCCATGTCTGGGCAGATACCCAAAGGAGTTGACAGCAGATTCTCACAGAGATATTTGCACACCCATGCTCATAGCAGCGTTACCCACAACAGCAAAGAAATGGAAGCCCGTGTCTGTTGATAGATGAATGAATAAACAAAATGTAGTATGTTCATAGAATGGAATATTATTCAGCCTTAAAAAGGAAGAAGATTCTGACACAGGCTTCAAGGATAAACCTTGAGGACATTACGCTGTGTAAAATGAGCCAGTCCCAAAAGGACAAGTGTTGTATCGTTCCACGTACGTGAGGTATCTAGAATAGGCAGATTTCAGTTCGACGGATCTGAAAGTCGATTAGAAGTTACCAGGGACCGAGGGATGGATAGGGAGTCATTACCTGATGGTGCAGAATTTCTGTTTGGGGTGACGAAAAGGTTTGGAAATAGCCGTGACATTTGCACAAGGTGGGAAATGTCATTAATGTCACTGAATTATACTTAAAGTTTTAGTAAGTATATTTATATATTTTACTATAGTTAATTTTTACCACAATTAAAATAATAACATGATGTACCCAAACCATTGAATTGTACACTTTAAGTGGGTGAATTGTCTGGTCCGTGAATTATATCTTAAGAAAGTTGTTTTAAACAGTTACACAGACTCATTATTTTACTGCTTTAAAAATTAACATACAAAGAAGAATGTAGCAACAGCAGCAAAAGCCCACTGCCCAGAATAAGCGGTGCTGTGGCTGGGTGGTCGTGATAAGACAGTTTTTCCGTGCGTAGGTGCAGAGGAAATACAAGGAAGAAGTGTCAGATCTTGTCCCCTAAAAGCAAACCTGACCCCTGGCATGCGGGGGTCACCCTCCCATGCCCGCCCCTTCTGCGGGATGAGGCAGCCCCTACCTGCCAGCTGTGAGCAGTGGGGGGGTCGCAGCCCCAGGAAATGTGCAGGACGTGCCAGGCTCACAGGCTGGAGGCAGAGGACAGATGGGCAGGTGCTGATGGGAGGGCCTATCACCCCCCCAAGCAAGGAAATCCTAGCTTGCCCTTGAACTTGACAGAGGATGGGAAAACGAAGTCAAACTGAAGACAGTGTTAACTGAAATCTCGTTTATCCTCACGGCACAAGCTACAATCTCCTGAAAGAACCCTGTAATACGGAGGAAGAAAAGTCTGCATGGACCCTTCCCCATCTGGAGGTGGACGCGCCTCTGCCCCGGGCTTCCATCCTGCCCACGCTGGCCACATCTGATCTGAAAGACAGGGCCATGTTCCCTTCCTCTTCCTCTGGCCTCCCCTCTCCCTTCTCTGCATTTTCAGGGCTTGTATTATTTTACATTATCGGGGTTTATCATATTCGTATCCACTCCTGCCACCCAAGTCCCCTCGTTTTCTGGTCCTTGTTCTGGGCCAAGTGCCCACCCCCGTGGCCCCAGCAGCCCTTCCTGAGTTCTTTGCTCCCGTTCACCGCTTTGGGGTTGGCTGAAGTCGGTGTGCAGGGTGGCCACGGCCCCCGATGTGGCCTCACCTCTCTGCTGACCTGTTGAGGTTCCTGTCTTTCTCCTCGCGCTCCGGTTTTCCCACCCGGGAGACTAGGAAGACCCCAGAGCAATGGTTCCAGGTAGAAGTGGGCTTGGGGCTTGGTTTAAGCATCAGTGGCCTCTTGTCCCTTCATGCCGGCCTTGAGCCCCTTCAGCTGGTACAGCAGGTCCCGGTCACCCCAGCCCCTCTACTGCTGTCCTGAGGAACTCAGGCCAGAGCTCGGAAGGAGCTGAGTTCCTGCTAAGACTCCTCAGGACGCCACCAAATCTCTGTGCTTCGTTCTCCTTTAAGACGGACCGCCTTCCTCTGCCAACCTCATTAGAATGTGACAGAGAAGTTGCCAAGGCAACGGCACTGACTCTCCCCTCTCCTCCCTGCAAATTTCCTGGCAAGTGGGCCCCAACCCACGTGAGTTGAGTTGTCCGGCCTCCGGTGCTCAGAGCCGGTGGGCTACGCGCTGCCCCTTCCTCCAGGCGCTGTGCCCAGCCCCCATCTCCCGGGCCTCCACCCTCCCTTCTCAGCCTCCCTGGGTGCCCACTGTCCTTGCTGAACTGAATGGCAGGGGTTGATTGAGACCCACTATGTGACAGGCCTGGCCAGACAGAAGCCGTCTCCGGGCTGCAGGCACCCGCCTGGCGACGGCCATGGGCTCAGACCCAGGACCCCAGCTGCCTTCCCTCATCAGCGTGTGGGCTGGTGCAGCCGGGAGGCAGGCTTCTAACCTTGGGAAGTCGTCTGGGGAGGAAAGGTGGCCGGTCCTGGATGCAATGCACTGTCACGGTGCAAGTGGCGAGCAGGGCAGCAGAGACCACAGCGCTGACGCCTTTCTCATCCCCACTGTGTGCCCGGCCTGTGCTGAGGGCTTGTAGGTTTTCTCGCACGGACCCCCCAGGCCTTGTGGGAGGTGATGTCCACTCTGCAAGTATTCATCCAGGAGCCAGTGGCACTGAGACCCCACTCCCTTGCTTGCAGCCCCCCTAAGCCTCCCCCGCAGCCTCCCCTCCCCCCGTCCAGCTGGGCCCCCAGGAACCATCCTTGGAGCCACTCTCGGGCCTCAGCCCCCTGGCCTTCCCCAGCCTCCCTGCCCCCAGATGACTCCTATGACGGCTCCGGCTCCAACAGTCCCCGTGAACTAATGACTCCCCCCCAAGGGCGCCCTGTACTCCCAGGAGTCCGGCCTCGGCCCCCTCCCCAGCTCCGACTCCTTGGCTGCTCTTACACACGTGGTCCCCTCCCCACACGCGCTGCACTGAGCACATCGGGGCTCCCACCAGGAGATCTGCAGTCCCAGGCGCTATGCCTGCCCTGTCCCGGCGGACTGTCTGCCCCGTTCGCACGGCCCTTCCCCGACACGTGTCTGCTCCTCCCCGTGGGACCATTCCCACGAAAGGTGGCCGTTTTCTCCCCTCTTATTAAGGACACCTCTTTCCCTTTCTTCCCTACACCATCGCCGCACCTCTCTGCTCCCCTTTCCAGAAGCAAGGTCTGCGCTCACTGTGGCCACAGGCTCTCCGCCTGGTCTCTCCTGAGCCCACTGCCCAGAACTGCTGTGGTCCAGCTCAAATTGCCAAACCCAGCTGTCAAAAATGAGTCTTGATCTCACTTGAAAAAATCAGCGGCACCCCAGCGGGTTAATGTCCCCTCCTCCCTGGAGCCCTTCCTTCCTCTGGACCCGGCAGGCCACTCCCCGTGGCCTTCGCCAGGCCCTCTGTGGTCCTCACCATCTTCCCGCCTCCTGAAGGTCTCTGCCAGGTGCTTCCTCCAGGCCCCGACACCAACCACATCTCTATGCTGTCGCCCATTTGCATCTGGTGCAGACTCTTCCCTGAACCCCACACTGGTAGCCGAATTCCAGCCCGACAGCTCCCTGGCTGGTACACAGCTCTGTGTACCCCGCCCAAGCCAGTCCAGCTCCTGCCACATTCTTCCCCGTTCTGGTGAACAGCGATCCCACCCTTCCTATTGCCCAGGAGTTATGCCGGCCTCTCTCTGGAGGCTCTAGGGAGGGTCTTTCCTGCCTTTCCATCGCTGGTGGCTCTCAGTGCTCCTTGGCTTGTGGCTGCATCACTCCAATCTTCGAGGCCGGCATCTTCAAACTCTCTGCTGCATCTTCACCTCGCTTCTCCTCTGTGGGTGTACATCTCCTCTGGCACCCTCTTATAAGGACACTTGAGATTGCCTTGAGGGCCGCCTGGATAATCCAGAATGATTTCCTCACGTCGAGATCCTTAACTTGACCCCAGTTGCAAAGGCACCTTTTCCGTAACAGGTGACGTTGGCAGGGACCAGGGATCAGGATACGGACATCTTCCGGAGAACCATTTTCCAACCTAGATCAGGGACAGAAAACAAATAAGCAAGCAAGTGAAAAGGCTGGGTAAATATTGCTTGTGGAAGGTGTGTGAGGATAAGGATGAGGGTACTGGGCCGGGATGGCTTTGGGGAGACGGTGGCCAGGCAAGCCCTCTGAGGAGACCATGAGGAGGGACAGGCAGCATCCCTCTGGAGGCTGGGGAAGGGGGAGACTTGGTGACTTTTGGGGAGGGGGACAGAGATGGCCAGCGTGGCTGGCGTGGGCAGAGGGGGCGGGGACTGGAGATGGGAGGTTGGAGCTGGACCTCGGCAGCCACAGAGAGGCTTTTAGATTCTGTTCTCGGGACCTCCCTGGTGGTCCAGTGGCTAAGACTCTGTGCCCCCAGTGCAGGGGGCCTGGGTTCGATCCCTGGTCGGGGAACTAGATCCCGTGTGCATGCTGCAGCTAAAGATCCCGCATGCGGCAACTAAGACCGTGCAGCCAAATAAATAAATATTAAAAAAAAAAAAAGATTCTGTTCTAATGACAAAGCAGCCATGGGGTTTGGAGAAGGGAGGTGACAGGGTGTGACTCGCACTTTGAGAACTCTGATTCTCTGTGAAGAAGGGAGCTGGGGGTGGTTAGAGTGGGACCACCCGAGGCTGTCGCCCTGGGGCAGCTGAAAGGGTCCCAAGAGGGATGACTGGACTTGGCTGGGAGTGAGCCGCCTGTGGAGACATTTAGGAGCGCTGATGCAGTGTTTTGTCCTGAGACTGGGGATGGGACGTGCTGAGGGCTGGGTGTGGGGCTTGGGAGTCAAGGATGGTCTAGAAGCTGGCTTGGGTCTCTGGGTGAGGAAACAGGCTTCCCCTGCAGGGGGAGACGCAGAGAGAAGCCGGTGGGGGGAGTCAGGAGGTCTGGGTGGGGCGTGGTCGTGGGTGAGTAGCCTGGGAGGAGATGCCGTGTCCAGGGGCCGAGGGGGAGGCCGTCTGCCGTCCGGGGCATGACCACAGGTGGCGATGGGCTCCTGGGAGCGGGCAGCCCCCAGGGGTCCGACGGGCTCTGCGAGCTGGGTTGTCAGAGGAGACAGGGCTGCAGGGACAGGCGGAATGACCCGGTGTGAGCGCGGGCGGGAGGCCCCTGACCCTGAGGCCAGGGCTCGCCACCCTTTGCTGCTGTGGGGTTGGGTCTACTCAGTGCCCCCTACTTCTCACCTGAGGGCCCAGCCCAGCTCCCCGGCCCGGGCCTGGCTGGTTCCCGTGGAGGGATTCCCATCCTGTAGCCCACCCAGCCCCTGGCTTTCTTCCTGGTCGGGGGAGAGGGAGGGACGGTGCAATTGTTAAACCCGCTGTGCTTCACGGCGCTGGGGACCGCGTGCGTGTGAAGTCTATTCTCACTGCGTCTATATTTAAGCCTCGCTGCTTCCACTTTTTCAGAGTGAGGAAATGGAGCCCCCATACGCAGCAGAGCTGCAGGGCTGCGGCGTCCAGCAGTGATCTTCTCGCTCCGCCACATTGGCCTGCTGGGATGAGGGTCAGTGCCACCCTGTACCCCATCCCAGGGCTGGAGACCTCCTTCCAAATTCCACGCTTGCAGCCAAGAGCCATCAGGGGACACAAACAGGCCAGAGAGCTGCCACTTGCTAAACAATGAGCCTGAGCCAGGCCCAGGCTAGAAACCGTTGTCTGTCTCCTGCTGTTGCCTCATTTTACATGTGGGGAGACTGAGGCAGGGACAGGGGAGTCACTGCCTCAAACCCAGGCCCCTCAGGATCCAGAGCCAGGCTTTCCCCTGCCCGGCTGCCCCTCCTCCCCGCGAGGCCCCACTCAGCCCCGCGTCCGCGTCTGCAGAGACACGTCCGCATCTGCAGAGACACACTCTCGAGTCTGCAGCTTCACCTGATTGTCTGGTTCCCCCGGGTGCAATGTGAGAACAAAGGCAACAAGGAAAGCAAAGGCCACGAGATGCCCTAGCGAAGGTCCTGGTTTAGAAAAAAGGCAAGAAGATAAAATAAGGCACATCAACTTCCATGGGGTCTCCCGCTAGTGTTTTGTCAGCAATGACAAAAAAATTGGAGACAGTCTGAAATTCTGTAGCCAATCTGCTATTTAGGGAAGATCCCCCGGAGGGCCTTCTGGGCCATCCTGTTGCATGGAGATGAAGCGGGTAACCACTTCTGGGTTACTTCTGAAAGTCTTTGTTTTGGTTAAGAAACGCGGGGCTGCCGCAGGTCCTGGTGGGAACTAAGACCCAACAGGGGGCACTTTCGGGGCTTGTGAGGCGATGGCCCCAGCAGAGGGTTAATCAGAGGCTTCCATAGAGCTTCTGTCTCATAAGTAATGAATCCACGGCACCAGCATCATGCTTCCTTCTGGGGTTTGCTCAGAGGGCACAGATTCGGGAGAAGTGCAGGAGGGGCTGGCACAACCTGGGCCGCAGAGGTGAAGGTCTCTGGTCCTTGTTCCTATGGAGACAGTACAAGCAATTATTTCAACCCCAAAGAGAGACTGGGTTACTTCTTTTCAGATCTGTACGCTTTTACTTCTTTGTTTTCCTTCTGCGATGGCTAGACTCTTCAGGAGCCAGGAGAGCAGGAATCCCTGCCTGTTCCCAATCTTACGGGGAAAACCTTTGCCACCATTAAGTATGATGTTAGCTTAGATTTCACATACCTACCCTGAATAGCTCTATTCTGAGGTCCCTGAGAGTTTTATCAAATTTTGTCAAATGTTTTTTTTCTGTATCTAATTTTGTCAAATTTTGTCAAATGCTTTTTTTCTGTACCTATTACCATGATCATGTGGGTTTTCTTCTTTATTCTGTTAATATGGTAAATTATGTTGTTTGATTTTCTAATGTTAAACCATCCTTGTATTCTGAGATAAACCCTACTTAATGGTAATGCGTTATCCTTTTTAAATGTTGCTAGATTTCCTGGGTTGCTAGTATTTTGTTAAGGACTTTCTTGTCTACAATCATAAGAAATATTGGTTCATAGCTGTTCTTTTCTTTTTTCTTTTTTTGCAATGCCTTTGTTTTTATATTAGAATTATGCTGGCCTCATAAAACAAGTTGAGAACTTTTCCCTGCTCTTCTGTTATCTGAAAGGGTTTGTGTAAATTATATGTTGTATCTTTTTGAATGTTTGATATAATTCACCAGTGAAACCATCTAGGCCTGGAATTTTCTTGGAGGGAAGGTTTGTTCGTTTTTATTTTTAAAAAACTCATTTTAAAGAATAGCTATAGAAATATTCAGCTTTTCTCCTTCATCTAGTGTGAATTTGGGTAATTTTTTGAGGAAGTTGTCCTTTTAACCAAAGTTGTCAGATTTTTTAGCATAAGTTTACTCATGATATTCTTTTATTAATTTTTAATGTTAGTGAATTTATCAGTATTAAGTTATTCATACTATCTTCTTATTATCTTGTTAAGATCTGAAATAGCAACCATTCTTTTATTCCTGATATTGATGATTTGTGTCTTTTCTCATTTTGGGGGGTTAGGCTTGCTAAGGTTTTGCCAATCGTTTGAGCTTTTTGACAAATCAGCTTTTGGCTTTGTTTATTGCCTCTATTTTTTTGTTGGTTTCTTATTTCTTTGATTTCTTTCCTTATCTTTAGCTTTTCTCCCTTCTATTTACTCTGGGTTGATTTTGCTCTACTTTTAGTTTTGAGGTAGAACTTTAAGTTATTGATTGTAGACCTTTATTTGTCTCTGATACAAGCCATTTAAAGCTATACATTTCCCTCAAAACACTGCTTTAACTGCATCCCATAAATTGTCATAAGTTGTCCTTTCATTACCATTCAGTTTGAAGTATTTTCTACTTTTCATTGTGATTTCTTCCCTGAGCATGGATTATTTGGGTGTTGTTGATGTCCATATGTTTGAGAGTTTCCTACATATCTTACTGTCCTTGATTTCTAAGTCAATACCACCGTGGTCAGGAAACATGCTGTGTCTGACATCAATTCTTTTAAATTTGTTTTATTTGCTGTGTGGCTCAGAATATGGTCTGTCTTGGTGAGCAGACCATGTGAACTTAGAAAAAACATGCATTTTCCTTTGTTGGGTGTAGTGTTTGATACATATCGACTATGTCATGGTGATAGATAGTGTTGTTCAGGTCCTCCAAGTTTTTATTGATTGTTTTGGTCTCCAGCTCTTCTGTCAATTGTCGGGAGAGGGGCATTAAAATATTTTACTACAATCTTTTATCTCTTCCTTCAGTTCTGTCAATGTTTGTTCCATGTATTTTGAGGCTCTGTTATTAGGTGCACACACATTCATGATTGTTTTGTCTTCCTGATGAATTGGCCCTTTTATCTTTATGAAATGTCCATCTCTGCCTTTGACAACATTCTTTGTCTTGGTGTCTATTTTATCTGATATTAATAAAGCTACTGCAACTTCTTACTTGTATTCTTTGCATGGTATATATGTTTTCATCCATTTACTTTCAACCTGTTTTTGTCTTACTAAAGTGCTTCTCTTGTAGACGGTATAGAGTTGGGTCTTGCTTTTCAAAAAAAATCCATTCTGATACTTCTAATAGGAGTACTTATTCTGTTAATATTCAGGTGTATTATTTTATATTTGTTTTCTGGTTTTTCCTCTGTTTTTTGTTGTTTATTATTGTTGTTCCTTTCCTACTTTCTTACTTCATTTTGGATTATTTGACTGTTTTAAAAATAATTCCATTATAATTTACCTTGGGACTTTTGAGTTGTATATCTTTGCATTGTTATGTTAGTGATTATTTAGCAATTACAATATACACTCCCTAACTTTTCACAGTCTGTGTGGGTTAATATTGTGCCACTTTACAACTCCATAGATCCAGTCACACCTTCATCCTTCATGCTATCATCGTCAAATGTATTACTTCACGTGCATTATAGACCCCAAAGACAGTGTCTACGTGTTCCTTTAACCAGTCACATGTAGTTTAAAGAAATTAAGGAGAAAGTGGTCACTTTCTATTGACCTAGATACTTGCCATTTCTGATACTCTTCATTCATTCCTGAAGGTCCACATTTCCACCTGGCATCGTTACATTCTGCCTGAGGAACACCCTAGCATTCCATGTAGTGTAGCATCTGGAGAAAGGTGCTCTTTGCTGTCTTGTAACAAAACATGTCTTTATTCTTCATTGTTGAAGTTACTCTAGTTGGATGTAAACGTCTTGGTTGAGAGGGTTTTCTTTAAGGATGCCCTCTAAGATGCCATTCATTTTCTTAGTGGTTTTTCTTTCTCTTCTTCACGTTGGGTGATTTCTATCAATATATTCAAGTTCACTGGTTCTCTCATCCATCATCTCCAATCTGCTAATTAAGCCCATCTGGAAAATTTTTAAATTTATGATGTTTTATTTTTCAATTCTAAAATTTCCATTTGGGTATTTTTACATTTTCTATTTCTCTGCTTGATTTTCTATCTCTCCATTCATTGTGAGGGTATTTTCCTTCCCTCATTGACATAGTTAAAAATGGCTGTTGGGCTTCCCTGGTGGCGCAGTGGTTGAGAATCTGCCTGCCAATGCAGGGCACACGGGTTTGAGCCCTGGTCTGGGAAGATCCCATATGCCGCGGAGCAACTGGGCCCGTGAGCCACGATTGCTGAGCCTGCGCTCCGCAACAAGAGAGGCCGGGACGGTGAGACGCCTGTGCACCGCGATGAAGAGTGGCCCCCACTTGCCACAACTAGAGAAAGCCCTTGCACAGAAACGAAGACCCAACACAGCCAAAAATAAATAAATAAATAAATTTAAAAATGTTTAAATGTAAGTAATTTACTAAAAAAAAAAAAAAAAAAAATGGCTGCCCTTGTCCACTGATTTCACATTTGGTCCATCTCTGGATGTTTTCCTTGTAAACATACCACATTTTCCTGACTCTTCAATCGTTGAATACCCTGGGAAACTATTATTGCTTTGTTCTGAGACTTTGGTTTCTGCTGTATGGCTCCAAAAGGTTGGTATTTTTAAGGCAGTTTACTTGGTTAGACCCAAACTGTGAACTCTGTCACACCTGTGGATGACTGAGCCTAAATCCCAATTCACCTGCTCTTCGTCTGCTCCATGGGCGTGTGCTTCAGGGTCCAGCCAGAGTCCCAGACTGAGCCTTTGTATAGAATATGGGCTCCCCTTCTTGGCTCTCTCCTTTTCTGGGTCCCCCTCACTCTTGCCTGGGCTCCTTCCTGAGGTTCGTTCCCACCAGAAGGACAGCAGGTTTTCCCATAGGAGTGCCAGCTGCCCGGCACTGCCCCTGTGACCAGGGCCGCCCTGCGGACACAGCTGCGGAAACCTAAGACTCTCCACGCACACTCACTGCCTCCCCGTTCTTATCCCCATCCTATATCTGCCTGCTTACATCCACTCCCCAGAGCCTTCCGCTAGCCTCACGGACCTGGAGGTTTGTCTCTTCCCTGCTCTGTCTGGTCCACAGTGCTGCTTTCCTCCTCACTGTCCTGACATCTGGTCCCCTGGGCGGCCTGAGGACCCTGAGCACTCTGGACTCAGTGCAACAGGTCCAGTGTTACAGCAGGAGTCGGGGAGAGGTGTCGTGGGGCCAGGCCTGTCTAAAGCTTGTGACACAAGGTCAGAGGGCACACAGCAGGCGGAGCAGGGGTCAGTGGGCAGGCAGAGCCGGGGTGTCAGGCAGTCACCTAGCCTAATATATCTGATGAGTCTTTCCAGCTCTGGAATGCTGCTGTGATTCAGAACGAGAGAGCCTGGCTCTTTGCGTGTCCACTGTGAGTCGAGGCGTCCACCAGCTGGGGAGGGTCAACCTCCACGTCCGGCCCCTGACCCCTGACCCTCCTGTCTTGGAATGAATGGAAGGCAGCCCCTTCCTGTACAAGGCATTGGCCCCTGGGGTCTGGGCGCCCCCCACACGGCAGATCATGCCTGTGTCACACACAGCCCACGGCTCCTGTGCCCTGGGGAGGGCTTCTGGCTTCCTGGTCGCAGTCAGTTTTCACTCAGTTTTCTCACCCTTTCCCGTGAACCAGAAATAAAGGAGGTTATGGACGGTGGGGCAGCATGGGGGCGTGACTCCAGCCCTGGCAATGACTGCCACAGACCACAGTGCCCCATGAAGACTTTTTTTCCAGCCGGTGTGTTATGGACAAGATGGGGAGGAGACATTTTTGGAAGGAGCTGACATTACTCCTGGAAATGGGAATGGAGTTTGCACAAAATCCCACCAGGAATCCTCCCAAGCCTGAGGTGAGCTGAGCTGAGTTGAGATGGAGATGGAGGTGGGGGTGGGGGAGGGGATGGAGGTGGGGGAGGGGTGGGGAGAAGGTGGGGCGGGAGTGAGGTGGAGGAAGGGGAGGGGGTGGGGGAGGGGTGGATGGGGTGGGAGTGGGGGAGGTGGAAGTGAGGGAAGTGGGGGGAGGTGGGCGAGGGGTGGCTGGGGGAGGGGTGGAGGTGGGGGAGGGGTGGGGGAGGTGGAGGTGAGGGAAGTGGGGGGAGGTGGGAGAAAGCAAAGCTGTCCAGTCTGTGGGTGCTGCAGACCCCACTCCATATCTTTGCCTTCTTTTACCCCAAACCAACTCCGAAGAGCATCTGACTCCCTGGCCCAGCTCCCTCCCCTCTTCCCCCACCCTGCGTCCAAACCGCCCCAGCACTCTGTCCAGCGGCCCCACCCCTGGCCAGCCCTTTGGTCAGTTCCCATTGGCATCTCACTCCATTTGGCAACATTTAGAACTGCAGACGGCAACTTCTGGAAGCACTCTCTTCTGCGGCTCCCGGGACCCTCCTGACGGGGTTCTCCCCACCTGTTCTCTTTCTTTCTCCCCCATCCTGTCCTCTGCTCGAGCATCTCTCTCTGTGGCCTCTACTGTCTCCAGGCCATTGACGCCACCATTGTGGTCACCGCTCCCTGGCTTGTCTCCCGGGACGCCCCGTCCAGCTCCACCTCCTGACCCGGCCCCTCTCAGGGGGCCCTGCTCTGTGTCCCAGCTGTTCAGGCTCAAACCGTGGCCTTGTTCTCCATGCTTCTTTTCCTACATCCAACCCAGGAGCAGATGCGGTGGCTCTACCGTCACAATGTATCAGGATTCACGGCTTGGTGGTACCACGGTCCACATGACGAGGACGGCTCCACAGGTGGGCATGGGGCCTGTGCAACCGCCCAGGGCCCTGCACTCGTCTTACTGCTCTGTTGTTGGAGTTTTGAGGTTCTGCGTGATTTCTGAGGGGCCCTCCCTGCCTTTTCACTTGCACTGGGCCCCCCAAGCTGTGTAGGTGGTCCCACGTGCCCAGAGAGAAGCGACCTCCTCCTTCGTGAATCATTTAGAGCCTCTTGCTGTCTAGCCCTTTATCATCTGGTCCCCATGAAGTGGTCAAAGTGGTCATTAAAAGCCCATGTCATACTGGCCCCCGTCTTCCCAGCCCGTCCCCTGCTTTTCCCGTCACTGAGGGAAAACGCCAAATTCCCACAGTGGTTGACACGGCCCTCCTTTCCCCCAGGCCCTCCCCCTCCCTCTTCCCCTCAGAGATGCTTCGCTGCCCCCCCCCGCCAGGCTTTGCCCTGCTGCGTCCTCTGCCCAGAACGCCCTTCCCCTGGCATTGCCCTCCCCCCACACCTGTGCTCCAATCAAATGTCACCTCATCATGAAGCTTACTTAAAAGTTATGCCTGTCCCCCCCAGCTGATGCACTGTATCCAGGACATCAGTCACAATCTGGTGTGCTTGCTGGGCTGGAAAACCGTCCCAAATCTGCCCATGTCCTAATCCCTGGAACCCGAGAATGCCACCTCTTATAGCAAAAGGGACTTTGCAGATGTGGGAACAATCTTGAGGTGGCAGATTGTCCCGAAGTGAACACAATCACCCTCCTAAGAGGAGTCGGGTTGATGTGACAAAGTGACCGAGGTTGGAGGGATGCACTTTGAGAGTGGACGAAGGGGCCACTAGACTCCGAAAAGGCAGGAAATGACTCTCCCTGGAGCTTCCATAAAGACCCAGCCCTGCCCACACCTGGGCTTTAGTCCAGTGAGATGGAGTGCAGACTTCTGACCCCCAGGGCCGTAAGAGAATAAACTTGTGTGGTTACAAGCCACCGATGCAGTGGTAATTGTTACAGCAGCAACAGGAAACTCTGGCAGACTGTGTGTTTTACTTGCCTATTGATGTATCATCTTTTCTCCCCAACAGAGTGAGCTTAATAAAGACAGGAACTTGGGTCTGTCTTGTTCCTGGTTATGTGCCTGGTGACTAGAAGACCTGGCTCATGCTAAGTACTCAGTAAAATCTTTTTGTCCTTCAAAGAAAAGTGAAATGGAAATGTCCCTTAAACACATGAAGAGATGCTGAACCACACACACCGTCCGAGAAATGCCAATTACAGTGAAAAGAAGACACCCTTTCTCAGTCACCAGACTGAAAAAATCTGAATGTGTGACAGCCTACTCTCCTGGTGGGACCGTGGGTGAGCTGGCACCTGCATGATTTGTTGGTAGGAATGTGTTTGGGGTTGCATTGTGTCCCCCAAAGATAGGCTGCAGTCCTGCCTCCTGATCCCCGTGGACATGACCCTAATTGGGAACAGGGTCTTCATAGATGTAGTCGAGTTAAGATGAGGTCCTTAGGGCGGCCGCAATCCAATATGACTGTTGTCCTTATAAGAAGAGGAGGGAGACCCTGGGAAGAAGTTGCCATTTGATGATGGAAGCAGAGATTGGAGTCACGTGTCTACAAGCCAAGGAATGCTAAGGGTTGCTGGCAACACCAGAATCTGGAAGAGGTAAGGCAAGATTCTCCCCTACACATTTCAGAGGGAGCAGGGCCCTGCTGACACCTTGATTTTGTACTTCTAGCCTCCGGAACTGGAAGAGAATCTACTTCTGTTGTCTTAGGCTGCCCAGTTTGTGGTACTTTCTTATGGCCACCCCGGGAAACTAATATAGAATGCAAAATGACAGAATCCCCGAGGAGGGAAATCTGGCAAGATGTAATAAAAGTCCACTAGCTAGAATATAAAATGCTGTGGGTACCAGACTACCAGTTAGGGACAGGGGAATAAAATACAGAACGTGCTCAGTTGTTCTAGGCAGCTGTAAAAATAAATCAAGGCCTCCCTACATCCTGACCTGGCAGGACCACTGGGACATGTCGGAAGCAAAAAGGACAGATGTAGAAAAAAAGTGTGTGGAGGCCACCTTTAACCTAAGAAAAGGGCTGTGAATACAGATAATATATGCAAATACACACACTTATTGTAACTTATATTGTAAAACGTGGAAAGGTGAATTTTAAAACCTGGTGAAATAGTTGTCTCTGGTGGGAGGAAACAAAGAGAGGGCAGTGGAGGGGAGCTGGTCTTCTCTGCAAGTGCCCTCTTGTGAGTTAGTTCAGGAAACTTTAGAACACTGTATGTACCTAGTGAGCTGTACCTTGTACGTCCTTCTGAGGAAGAGAGGGAAAGCGATCAAATGCTTTTTGGCATCTGTGTTGTCAGTGAGAATATTGACATTGTTATTCTGAAAATATTAGGTATGCATGTTGGAAGAGCACACACAGTGGGATAAGCAATTAGGATGAAGATGATGAATGCAAGAGAAAAGAAACACAAATATCCGGGGACTTCCCTGGTGGCACAGTGGTTAAGAATCTGCCTGCCAATGCAGGGGACACGGGTTCAATCCCTGGTCCAGGAAGATTCCACATGCCGTGGAGTGACTAAGCCCGTGCGCCACAACTACTGAAGCCTGTGCTCTACAACCCGTGTGTCGCAACTACTGAGCCTGCGAGCCACAACTACTGAGCCTGTACACCTGGAGCCCGTGCTCCGCAACAAGAGAAGCCACAGCAATAAGAAGCCCGCGCACCACGAGGAAGAGAAGCCCCCGCTCGCCGCAACTAGAGAAAGCCCTCGTGCAGCAATGAAGACCCAATGCGACCAAAAAAAAAAAAAAAAAAAGAAACACAAATATCCAATGAAATAAATTACATAAAAGCCAGTAATCCTATATTTGAATTGGAAATATCACTATGACATTGTGATGTATTTTCTCGTGTGTGTGTGTGTGTGTGTGTGTGTGTGTGTGTGTGTGTGTGTGTGTGTGTGTGTGTGTGTGTGTGAGAAAAGGCCTAGAAACAATGACCATCCCTTGCACCCAGATTATGATCCATGTGTACCATTTTCCCACTAATAGGACCCAGGGTTCTTTGGAGAAAGGACTGGTCCAGTTTGGGGTCAAGAACCACACAAGTTGACCCTGGAGTATCTTATGAAGCCAAAAGCAAGGGATGCATCAAGACAACTGGGTTTCTGTTCAAAGGGCCTTGAGTCACACAGAGAAAAGGAAAAAATTTAACTGCAACTGTCCTTTCTTTATAAACCCTCTGTGTGAAGCACGTTTCTCCACCCACCCTTCACGGATATGCCACCTTGACGCTGGGGCCGGATCCTGAGAAGGGAACAGAGCCGGTGCCTTTAGGGAAGTTTCCTGGGAGAGAGATGCTGGCCCAGTGGAGAGACAAGATTCAGTGTAATTTTCCTATGAGCTGGGAAGGACCAGCTCAGCCTAGGAGAGGCTTCCAGGGGAAAGAAGTGGCACCCACGAGCATCAGGGGATACAGATGGTGAATAAGCTATTTCAACTCAGTGATATACGGGCCAGGAGAAAGGGACCCATGTATTTCTGGAGCTGCACAGCGCAGGCAGACTTTTTGAAGGAATTGGTTACGAATAATTAATGTCGACTTTTCCAGTTTTACGCGATGAAAATATTTCCTGGTTTGTCCTCCTTTTACAATCTTTTTTGTTGGTATAGGCCACAGACTTTTAAAGGTTTGCATATTCATAGTTCCCTTTTGCATGTATTTTTTATTACACTTAAGGTGAAATGCTGCACCACAAATGGAAGGAAATAGATTCCAACGCTTTTCATCTTTAAAGAAAAGATGTTAGCTGGCACTGCACACACACGCTTTTCCTGCTCACTAGTGAGCGTGCATAGCCCCTGCGTGCTTCCTACACAAAGCAGGTACCAAGTAAAATTTGAGTGAATAGGCATGTAACCTGAAAAATACCTTCAGAAATTCTGGAGTCTTGCATACCTGGGTGAACGGTCAGCCTTATTTTGAGTGAATTTTAGTGGAAATCCAATCAAAGGAGAGAGTAGGTGAGCTGGGTGGAAGATGTGATCTCATCTTTCTAAATGAAAGGTCAGCCTGGGGTCCAGGTACCTTCAGAACTGGCTCCCTGAGGGTAGAACCTTAAGCCAAAAGCATGCAGGGCTGACCCTGGAACTCGATGACAGTTGTCTGTCTCGGGGGCTCTCAGGACCCCCCTGTGAGCCGTGCACTTGGCTTCTGTCCCAGACCCATCACCTCCGAGTGCTGTCATCTGCCCGCCTGCTGTCAGTTCTCCTGGAAGAAGCACATCTGGGCAAATCCAGCTCTGGGCAATTAAAAGCCAAGCCCAAATGTGAGTGTCCCCCCTGGATGGTGAAGGCTCTGTGACCAGGGGAGGCTGGAGACCCTGGTCAAAGTGATTCTGACTGGGCTGTGAGCATGTGCTTCTGGAGGCTGCAGTCTGGTCCGGCCATGGCCAGTGGCTTCCGCACGTTGCCCAGTGACCCAGGGTGAGTTGGGGGTGGGTGCATCCAGAGCCCATCGGGGACCCCGAGACACACACCCCACAGTACGTCCTGGGTTCCCCGCCCTCCTCCTCTGGCTGCCACCTGGGGAGGCGGAGTGGGAGCCCACACTCAAGGACCTTCCGGAATCTTCCGACCTTAGCTCTGGGTTGTGAGTCTCAGGGGAGCTTCTACCTTCTCCGTGGGAACCCGAGCTGGCAGGTGGGACGTCCCTGGACTGTGGCCTTTCGGTGGCGCTGGTGGTTCCCATCTGCGTGTACTCACCGTGTGTCCCCGCTTCTGCCCGGGGATCCCAGGAGAGGGTGAGAATGTGGGCCTCTGGAGACCTTTCCCGAGAAAGCTACAAACACTGCGATTTGACCACAGTCCCCTGTGATCTGTCCACAGAGAAGGGCAGGAGGGCGGAGATGGCTGGATCGCACCCCAGAACTCACCTCGTAAGGCTGAGAGGACTATGCGTCTCTCGTTCTGATAGTAAAACCCTGGAATAAAAACAGTTATATGTATACATACGCACATATAAGTCATTCATTAAGACCTGACTTAATTCTAACCACCAGGCATTGCAGGGATGGAGGTGGGCCAGGCCCACGGCCCCAGCTCATGTGCGGGCTGTTTCCTCTCCTTGTCTGTTTCCTGGAGGCCACATCCACGGGACCACAGAGCTGTTTCTGGGAGAGCCCGGGTCGGATCTTCTTGGACTCACCCTTGAGAGCACAGTGAAGACTGTGTCACCTGCAGAGGCCGCAGGAGAAGGAGGACCAAGGAGCCAGAGACATTCAGAGGGACGCAGTGTCCACGGATCAGATGGAGGGCGCATGGGAATCCTCACCCCCGGGTCCCCGTTGGAGACCGGTTTTGTACAAACTGAAAACTGATTCGTGAGAGATGGATAAGGGTGTTTTAAAAGCAAAGCGTTTCTAAAAGGACACAGCTTGTAGATGCTCCAAGTCGGTGATGGGACAATCTGGGCGTAAAAATAACAACTGTAGTGGATAGAAACACATCAAGTGTGTTGAAAAATCACGAGCTCAGCACTAAGCTAAGGAAATCCATCCTGGGGGCCAGGAGGACACAGGGCGCCATCTCGTCCTTCTGGAGATGGGCGGATACCGGGGACAGTCAAGTGCCTCTCTTCCCCTCCCTGTGGACGCCACTCCGTGGGAAGCTCTTCCTTGTGGGGGTCCCCCAGGCCAGAAGCTCAGGGTTGGGGGTGAGGTCAGCCCCTGTATAAACCCCTGTGAAGCAGCAGACGGACCAGGGCCCCACTGGTCAGTGCAGCTGGGACCCTCAGGAGGATTTGTAGGAGTAGATGAGGCCGACACCATCTCACCCCCTAGGAAGGAGCATGGAGGCTTCATGTGTGCCACACCCGCATGCAGTGTGGTAGGAAGTGCCCACTCCCCAAGGAGCAGGGCTTTGAATACAGCAAGCACGGCCGTGTGTTGACAACTGCTGCCCCTGGGTCATCGGTACATGGAGGTTCATCAAACTCTTTCTATTGGACATGTATGAAAAATCTGTTTAAAATGAATAAATACAAGTCTTGAATGAATGACTTTATCAGTTTCTCATACATTTTCCATCCACTGGCCTGAGAGTCTGGCTCACCTCCCACCGTCCCCTGTGCCCTGGAAGGGATCCGACACCTGGTCCCGAGATGCGCACCTGGAGGCGAGCCCCCACTGCCCGCTTCCCCCTGCCCCAGGCCAGCAGAGAACACGGGCCCTCCACTCTCCAGCAGCTCTGGGCCGGGCGGCTGAGTTCAGGCCCCAACCGCTGACTGTACCTTGACCTTGAGCCATGATGCCACCTTAGGGTCACCTGTTCATCACTCAGAGCTGCTCGGTGAGTTAAGGCTTAGGAAGCGCCTGGAACAGTGCCTGGCACAGAGTTGGCACTCACGAGGATTAATCACTGAGACCCTACAGAGACCACACAAGAGTGTGTGTGTACGTGTGTGTGTATATATATGTGTGTGTATGTGTGTGTGTGTGTACCTGCGTATGTGTTGCGGCTCTGTGTGTGTATGTGTATGTGTGTATGTATGTGTGTGCACACGTGTGTACATGTACGTGTGTGTATGTGAGCGTGTGTACATGCATGTGTGTATATGTGTGTGCATGTTTGTGTGTGTGTGCATGCATGAGTGTGTATGTGTATATGTGCGTGTGTACGTGTATGTATGTGTATATGTGTGTATTGTATGTGTGCATGTGTGTGCATGTGTATGTGCACACACACGTGTGTATTGTGCGTGTGTGTGTGAGTGTGTGTATATGTGTGTGTGTGCACACGCATATGCGTGTGTGTAGCTCTGGTTGCCATCCTCCCCTGTCCCCTCTCCCTCCCAGACCTGCTGGCCTCAGGCAGGAGGCATCTGCCTGGTGTGGTCTGGGGTGGGATGGAACCTTTGAGGTTTATGCTAGCAGGTCTGGGGTCCACGTTTAAGTTAGAATCTCAGAATCCTGAGAGCTGGCCAGGCTCCCAGGGTCACCAGACCCCTCCTCTACCCCCTGGCTAGAATCCCCTCTTCAGCGCCCTGCCCCTCAGTGGGCCTTCCCAAGAAGGGGGCGCAGCATTGCACGGCCCCAGGGTCCTTACGAGGACGGATGGAGGGACACGACGCAGAGGCTGAAGGGCGTTATTGTTCGAGGCTTCGGCCAACTGTCAGGGCTGCCAAAGACTGGCCGGCTCCGAAGGGCGCGGGAGCCCCAGCCCTGAGGGTGTGAAAAGACCAGACACGCCATGGGGATGCAGCCAGATGACTCAGAATACTTTGTGTGCACATGTGTGTGCATGCATGTACACAGGCACGTGTGCGTGCATGCACGTGTGTGGGCATGAGTGTGTGCCTAGTTCGTGGTGCATGACACAACTGTGCATGTGTATAAGCACATGTGTCACACGCCATGTGTGTGCCAGTGTGCGTATGTGTGCATGAATGTGTGTGTGCATCTCCTGGGGAGAAAGGAGGGTGCAGCACGCCCCCAGCCATAGTTCCTTGCTTCCTGGTAGTGCTGGTTCCCATGCTGGACCAGCTGGAGATTCTCTGGTCCTTTTCACCCCATCCTTTCCCTGTGGTCAGTGGGACAGGCTCCCAGGTGACGCATAAAGTGTGGGATGGATACCCCAAGCTCTTAGCCACAGAGCCACCCTGGGGCTGTGGGGTGCAACCCTCTCTGGAGACAGGTAACATCTCACTTTCTCTCACGACAGTATCTCGCCCTCCACCTACCCAGCCCCGAGCAGGGCGAGGCAGGCCAGCAGTGCTGAGTAATTCCAGACCCTGCAGTGTGGCCAGGCAAAAAGAGGCCGGGTGATTTGCAAATCAGGGTAGACTAATTCATTTATTGATCAAAGAGCTGCCTTTTACTTTCCCTCCTGTCAAAGAGCCTTCCCTTCCCTTGTCCTAAAAAGTCAGACCAGGGTCCCTGGGGAAAAGTGAATTACACTCTTCCAACTGCCCCCCTGCCCACCTGGGGCTTCCCCTGGCCTCTGGCCCTGTGGTTCTAGCCTGGCTTTGTCATGGCCTGGCTCCGGCTGCCCAAAGCTCCAGAGGTGGATTTGTTTCCCTTCTCAGCTTGCTCTGCACCCCTGCTTCCCAGGGCTCCCAAGGGTCCTCCCTGGACCCCTTTCATCAACTGAGCCTCCCCAGGAGGAACCATCTGCCACTCTGGTTAGTCTTGCACACATGCTGCCGCTCATTCATTCATTCATCGTTCATTCATCCATCATTCATTCATTCACTCACAGATGTGATCATTTGACAAGATAAGATTGAGGG
Source organism: Balaenoptera physalus (assembly GCF_965194825.1). Taxonomy (NCBI): domain Eukaryota; kingdom Metazoa; phylum Chordata; class Mammalia; order Artiodactyla; family Balaenopteridae; genus Balaenoptera; species Balaenoptera physalus. The sequence goes on along the minus strand of NC_138886.1, from coordinate 3,349,298 downwards.
TGTCCTTGGTGAGAAGTGAGGGGTCCCCACCAGACCAGAGTGGGACCTGGCTTAGGGCACTCGGGCCACTTACCAGCCACAGAACATGGAACATAGAACTTAGCCCCTCTGCCCCAAATTTCCTCATCCTCAAATGGGGATCATTGCAAAATAGAAAGTTATTATTTTCCCATTTTCGGGAATAAAATAGTCAATGCAATAATGCGTAAAATGCTAACATAGGCATTTGGGTAGCTATTATCTAAAAAAAACAGTAAACAACAAGTGTCGGCCAGCACGTGGAGAAAGTAGAACCTTGGTGCGCTGTGTAGATGTCATGTTGCAGATCTGCTGTGGAGAACAGCACGAGGTTTCCTCAAAAAATGAGAATTAAAACTACTACACAATCCTGTAATCCCACTTCAGAGTGTGCACCCAAAAAACTGCAGCAGGGTCTTGAGCAAATATTTGCAGACCCATGTCCACAGCAGCGTTATTCACAGCAGCTAAAAGGTGGAAGCAACTCAAGAGTCCATCAAGGAATGAGCGGGTAAACAAGATGTGGTCCCTCCGTACACTGGAATATTATTCAGCCATAAAAGGGAAGGAAATCCCGACACAGATCACAACATGGATGAGCCCTGAGGCCATCATGCTGAGTGAAATAAGTTAGTCTCAAAATAACAAAGATTGTAGGATCCACTTATATGAAGTACCCAGAAGAGGCAAATCCACAGAGACAGGAAGTAGGTGGTGGGGTCCAGGGGATGGGGAGTTAGTGCTTAATGGGGACAGAGTGTCAATTTGGGAAGATGAGAAAGTCCTGGAGACGGATGTGGTGATGGTTACACAACAATGTGAACGTGCTTGATGCCCTTGAGCTGTGCATTTAAACATGGTTACAGTGGTGGATTTTACATTAGATGTCTTTTACGGAAATCAAAGTGCTGAGAGCGTGATGGAGGGTGGATCTCAGTGAGAGGTTGTCCGTTCTTGCCTGTGAGTGACATCTTGGATCATTCTTGCCAGAAGCGGTGACCGGACTTGTGTCCAGAGAAGTCTCCCACAAGCCACGGAGCGGAACTCTGAAAGACCATGAGATGAGGGGGTGAGGTGGGAACGCTGAGCCAGGCGTTTATCTGGTGACCCTGGAAAGTTTCCTCCCACCCTGGGCTTCGGTTTCCTTGCCTGCAGACAGGGTAACTAGGGTACCGGTGAGTCCATACGTGTAAGCACCGGACCCATCGTTGCTCTTGGCATCGGCGAGGAGGAGGAAGGGGTCACCTCTGTGGGGCAGCCCAGGGAAGGCCACCAAGAGAAGTAGGATGTGTGCACATGCGCGAGGGAGGCCTGGCCGCCATGGGAGACGCACCTTGTGTGTCTGCCAAAACCACTTGGAGAAATAAATGCCTGTTTATCGTCACCTTCATTTCACACAAATAAAGATGCTAATGTGTTAATAACCCAGTTCCCAAGTAGCCTATCCTTTTTTACAAGGATTTTGTTCTTTTCTGGCCAGGTTTCACACCGAAATGGCCTGTGCTGCCCTCTTCTTCCTTGTTAATTCACTCAGCAAACCCGGCCTGCCTGCCATGTGCCCGGCCCCGCCCAGGTGGCCTGAGGGCTGGGGCACCTCTAAGCCCATGGGGTGGGTGGGGCTGCTCCAGGCAGGATGACCTGGCGTCCCCCTCGCTCCCCCTCGCTGGGTTCCTCTGGCCCCCGAGGGGCCTCTTCCCACCCGTGTGGGTTTGCGCCTGCAGTCAGGGTGGGAGATCCTGCTCACCAAACTGTGACAGCCCTTCTGCGCCCACAGTTTCCAAAGCGCTATCGCCTCCCAGGTGTCCATTCCTGGCAGGAGGGCTCTGGAGAAGGGAATCAGGGACATGGCCCTGTGTCTTCTAGAAGCTTCTGGCAGAAGAGTTTAAGGTGATGAGAGTTGGGCCTTGTCCTCTGCACAGGGGGGCAAATTGGCTCCAGTGGCCCAAGTAAGAGTGATGGGCGTAGGTCTTTGGAGCAAAAGCACAGCAAGTGGGGAGAGGCAGGGACCACGAGGGGACCAGGGGGCTGGGAGCACCGCCTGCCTGCACCCCTGGGGTCTGGGCTGGGTCAGCGTCCTGTCCCTGGCGGGTCCTGGGGGGAGCTGGGGGTGAAGGTGGTCTCCTACAGGGGGTTGGAGACAGCATCTACATGCATGTCCATGCACCCACGGCCACCTACAAGCATGAGCACACATGCACACACACACAGACACACACGCACGCTCGCCCACACAGGCCTGGCAGGCGGGGGCGGTCAAGGTGCGGCCGGGGGTTTGCTGATTCGAGGTCAGGAGCAGCGGAGCCAAAACTGGAGACCGAGGAGCCTCAAGGTCCAGGCTCTGCCACCGCCTCCACCCAGTCGTCGGGCTGTGAAGCAGGAACCCAGGCCTGGGGCGGGGAGGGGGAGAAAGGGTTCCTGGACCTCCACCCTCTCAGAACCATCCAGGGCAGCCCTCTTGGGGCCAAAGTGAGTGTCATTTTGTGGACGCACATCCTTTGAGGTCCCAGCGTGGGTTTGAGGGGGAAACAGTTCTTAGGGGCTGCAGGGCCCACAGCCCCTTGTCATTGGGTGTTTAGGCCATTTCCACCTTTTTCGTTGCAACGTGGATGCCGTGAGGTGCAGCTGTGTGCTGGGTGGTGGGCACGTGTCCGCCATGACCTGCTCGGCCGGCGGCAGGCCCTCGGGCAGCCAGGGCTTCTCGGGGGTCTGGCTCTGCACCTCCCGCTGAGGACGGTGTCTGCAGGAGAAGAAGGGCAACCAGGCAGGGAAGCCTCCTACCCCCTCCCGAGACAGTCCCCAATGGGAATGGCCCAGAAGAGGGGATCAGGAGGGCCTGTGGTGCCTGCATTGCCCGCAGGCCTGGCCTCAGACCTGACCTCCCACCCTCCCTCCGCCCCCCTATCCCCTCCATGTGGCCCCCTGCCCCCAAGAGCTGCGGAGGCCACCAAGGCAACCGGCCTGCATATTCACGAGGACAGAGGCGCAGATTCGAGGTTCGTTCTGGTTGTCATATTTCGTACTCATTTGCAGTGTGAAGTCGGCTGCTGGCCGCCGAGCGCTGTGTGGCAGCATCTCAGGTCCAGGCACTCGGGGCGAGAAGATTCTGAGCCAAGCAAGGGCACGGGCACTGGGGGTGGGCACAGCAGAGGTCAGCACGGGGGCCGACCCCCAGAGCCAGCCCCGGGTTCTCGGGCGGCAGGTTAGGGGTCCTTCCCTCGCTTAACACTTGTCAGAACTCACCCACCCCGTCCCACTCTCCCTGCCTGTATTTAGGGACTGTCATAAAGGATGCGCCTTCCACCCCACATCCAGCCTTGGGCTCAGCCCTGGGAACAGAGGTGACCGTCTCCTGGTAGAGTGGGTCAGGGGTCAGGAGGAGGGATCATCAGGGTGGCACAACGGTTGCATTCCCTGGGTGATGGCATGCAGGGATGCTGGCATGCAGGGGAAAGGCAGAGGGAGGGGGAGGGCCACCACCAGGGTTTGGGGACGTGGGTACTGAGAAGTGGCGTGTGGGGTGGTCCCTGCAGAGAGATCAGGTTCCACCAGTAAAGGCCGCGGTGGGGAATTACAGAGCAACCTGGGCTCCTGGGCCGACATATGGGACTTCCTGTGGGAACCTTCTGCAGACACTGTTTGTACCCAAGTGTTATTTAATGGCACTGCTCTGGGGGTGGGGTGCAGAGAGTGTTGTACTTGGAAAAGACCTTGTCGTACCTTTCCAAGCACAGCCCGTCCCACTTTTGTGTCCCATTTGGGCCAAGCAGCCCCCGTGACCTTCTCCCAGAGAAACACTGTGGGAAGCGTCTCCTTCCGCTGCCCCAGGAGCTGCGGCCCAGAAGACGGAAGATGGAAGTTCCAGCCAAAGGTCACGTTCAAACGGTGTCTTGTTTGCTCAACTCCTGTCAAGGCCAGTGAGTGGCTGGCGGATACACCCCAGTTCCCTCTGAGTCCGCAGGAGGATTTGGCAAGCGTGTGAAGGACACACCAGGACAGCTGGGCTGTGGTGGTCACATCATCACGACAGTGTGACACTTGCTGACCACTGACCCAGAGCCCCATGCTCCGCCCAGCCCCATGTGTAGGGGTTTAAGGGCCGTGGAATAGCAGCAGCTTCCGTGGTCACGGGGCTGTCCTTGTGGCCCCCGTGGATCAGGGACCGGCCCCGTATTCCATGCAAGGAAGTCACGATGTGCAGTCCACACTTGCAGGAGTGGGAGTTACCCTTCACCTCCTTGAGGGCGGGGTCGCTGCACACGTGACCTGGGACTCTTCTGCAGGTCAGCTGCGCCTCTTCCACTCCATTTAGTGACTGGCTCCATCATTTCCTAAATCAGTATGAACGCAGGTACATGTATTTTAAACTTTGAGATATAATTGGATGCTACTTTATTTTGTTGTTCAAATAGTTCCATCTTTGGCCACTGGGAGGTCTTTCGGGTTGGTGACTTTGCCCCTTTGACAGGCCGCCATTGTGTATTTGTGTGTGTCTGTGTGTGTGTGAGAACACTGCGTTACTTCCTGGCACTACAAGATGCTCCAGTCTTGGCTTGCCCAGTCTAGAATCAGCCATTTCTACAAGGAGCCCCAGAGCCTTTAGTTAGAGAAGAGCTTGGTGTTAGAAACCAAGATCTGGGATCTGGATGTGCTTGTTGTCCTTGGGGTGTTGGTGCTTCCAGGCCCTTTCAGCTGTGAGAACAAGGAGATAGGTGCGTGTACACTAACCCAGGTATGCTCACGTGTCTATAAACGTTTTTAGACATGGTCGTCTGTGCTCTGAAGGCACTCGGGAAAATGGCAGGAGTGAACACAGTAAAATGAGAACTCTGGCAGCCGGGTAGAGAATGGACCAGGAGAGTGGGGTTGGATCCAGGGAGACCAGTGAGAGGATTGTGACCTTCCCCTGGGGGAGAAAGGAGGTGACCTGAACTTAGCATTTACAGTGGGGGAGACAGGAAGTGGGTGGGGCTCACGGGTGTCTGGGAACCAGAGAGGACAGGGTCTGGGAGTGGTGTGGGGAGGCATGGGATGCGGAGCTGGGCAGGATGATCCTGGAGAGATCTGGGGGCCTGAAGCGAGCTGGCACCACTCTCCAAGCTGAGGGTGACAGAAGGATGAGGGGTGTGTGTCGGGGCTGGGTGACGAGTTCAGCTGGATTCACTCTGGTCCAAGATACCAGGTGAGCAGGACATCCCTGGGGTGACCGGCAGAAGGCCGGAGGCAAATGAGTCTGCAGGTAACTGAGAGATTTCTGTATCCCCCAGCACAGAACCATCAAGAACCGTCCCACCCTTCGAAAACTCTCTTACGCTGCCTTTTTGTAGTCAACCCTGACCACCTCTAATCTCTTCTCATCCCTGTAATTTTGCCTTTTGCAGAATTTTGCATCACATTAATTATGCAAATAATTTTGCATAAAAGAACACTCACGGACGACAGTGATCTCTGTGTTCCTGCAGCTCCCAGCGCACAGTTGGCTACAGACCGGGCACCTGGATCACAGCAGGCACGACACCCAGCAGGGATGTGACCCCCGAGGTGGTGCTTCTCAGCGTGTGACCCAGGGGCCTCCAGCATCAGCATCTCCAGGGTGCCTGTTGACTACAGTTTCCCAGGCCCCACCGGCCCCTCCGAACGGGAAGCTCTGGGCCAGGAATCTCGAGGCCAACACTCACCAGCTGAGTTTACATTCTTTCTAGGTTTGAGGACCACACTGAGCAGAGGCAGCTCGTCTCTGCTGAGCCTCGCGGGACAGGCCCCGGGGCACAGACGCGATGTCGGGACGGAGACCTCAGGACTGATGCCCTGCCATCACCTCCAGTCCTGCAGCCCCCGTTCCCACGGAATCTGGGCGAGCGTCCCAGACTCTCCAGCCTCCTCCTGCTTCCTGCCTTTGCTCCCATGACTGGGAAGCTCTCCTTCTGGTCCATGCTGAGGCCACCCCAACATTCTGAGGCTCTGGGGTGCCACTCCTCTCCTGGGAACACTTGTCCCACTTCATCCTTAGAGTCGGTCCCCTTGCTGCCGGAGCCACCACCATAGCCCCACCATGAGAACCTTTCCTGGACCCTCGGCTGGGGCAGTGGGCATGAAGATGGGACGTGGCATCAATTTGTCAGACATTCCGGGAACAAGTGCTCTTCACGGTTCTTTATAATGGCAAATGCAGTGGCAGGGAAGGTGTCCTGGCAAACCCCGTCTCCCTGCTTGCATGGAGCATGTAGATCACTATTTCCATTTCAAGGCGGCAGCTGTCAGTCTGCCTGTTATTAAGTGCGGGGCGTGGACAGCAGATCCCAGGCCCCGACCATGGCCAGCAAGGGCAGGGGGGTTCCCTTTCCCTCAGGGACAACGGGCCCCAATTAGCCAGGGCAGCCAGGAAGCTGCTGCAAACGGGAGGGGGAGGGAGGGCCAGGCTCCCTGCTCTGCCCCGGGGGGTCCACCATTCCAGGCGGGCCTGCAGGTTTCAAGCTACTTATCGGCCCCCTGATTATGAAAGTCATACATTTAGAAAACACAGGGACAGTGGACAGACGAAAACGAGGGCTGGTCATCTCCCCTGGCAGAGACCATGGTGGGAGCTGCTGTGGACCAAGGCCGGCCATCATCCCCTGATCCTCCCCCAAATTGTGCAAGTTTTCCCTTAACCTTTTAATCCCGGTACCCCTGAGGAGACTCCGAGCTGGAGGGGACGCGACCTGTCCTCGACCTGCCCGGGGGGACCCGTACGGAAGACTGTGATCACAGCCTGAGTGCGGGAGCTGCCTTCGCCCCGTCATCCAGGCCACCTCCCCCTGCTTCCCTGCGTGGCTGTCCTCGGAGCTCTGTCCTGGGCTTGTTCTACTGTGTGTGTGTGTGTGTGTGTGTGCACACGCACATGTGCACATGTGTGTGAGAGAGCTGAGATCCCGTTGCTTATGTGAAAGGTGTATCTTTTGTTCAACACGTAACATCCTAACATTTGTGTGTCCTCCCCAAACGTGCTGAGCAGCTCCCCCAGAAACAGCTGGCAAGGGGGTTAGCAGCTTCTTCCTGCCAAGATGCCAGTACTCACGTGATCGCGTTTCCTCTAAGACCCCTTGGCCTTCCTCCTGCACCGGTACAGGTGCTCACAGTGGGTCTGCGGTGGAAAGATGAGGCCGGCCATTTCCTAGGAATCCTCTTGGGCCTTGTATGCCAAGGAACAAGCTTTGGGAAATGCTTTGTGCAGGGGCTCACAGCCAGGGCCCCTGGAGTGAGAGAAATCCAGGTGATGCTTCGGGTACAGAAACTTCACCTTCTCAGCTGGCAGAGAGGGGTCTCTGAGGGTCTCCGGGAGGGACACGTGATCATCCTCAGATCAGTGGTCCAGGAGGGAGGTTCAACCATCTCTAGGAAGCAAGAGCTCTCCAGTGCCAGGCTCGCCAGGCAGAGAAAGAGTGGGCACTGGCTGTGCCCTGCAAGGGTCCGGCCACAGCCTGGCTTCGCCCTGGGGGAGCAGGGTTGGCAAGAGGAAGAAGAGGCACGTGCTGAGACCTCCTTTTTCCTGGGCAGCCCTCTGATGGCCTCAGCCCTGGCCAGAGCAGGGAGGTCCCACACCTAGGATAGAAGGAACCTTCAGGCAATGAGACCCTTGGGGCTTGGCTTTCAGAACCACTGGGGAACCCAACACCTGGAGATGATGGGGAGCGGATGGGAGGTCAGAGGGTCTGCAGTTCTGTCTCCCCTGCCCCTCGGTTCCCTCAAACCTGAAAACGGGCAAGGTGGTTTCCAAGATGCTTTTGGCTGGGAGGCTGACACCACTAGAAAAGGGTGTTTCCAGGGACCAGGGCACTGAGACCCTTGCCTCCAACTCTCTGCTGCCACCAGTCTTTGGAGTGGGTGGGGGCAGTTCATGATACAGAGGCTGAGTAGCACCCGTCAGAGACCTGGGACGTGGACTAGGGAGCCCAGGAGAGGCGTTGGAGGTCACCATCCAGGGAAGGGAGAAGGTGGGGGGTCAGGCCTGGGCCCCTGGTGCTGAGCAGACCGTCCCTGAGCGGGGCCCCAAGACCAGGGCCACAGTCGGGGCACAGCTAAGGCCTGACTTCCTGCTGCTGTTGGTTTCACGCGTCTTCTGTGCACGGAGGCCCTGCTGCCTCCACACCATCTCCAGGTCTTTCGCTGGGATGAGGTGAGGATGAAGGGTGTGGAAGGGCTTTCATCTGCCATAAAGTACCCTACAAATGCGAGCTAACACTATTATTATTGCTGTAATTATTGTCATTCCAAGTGCACAAAGATGACGGATGGCCTGTCGGTGGGCATGGGAGATCCAATCTGCCAAGAAACCGTCATATTTCAGCACGAAAATGCTTTGAAATCCGAGGAGGAAAGAGCCTATAACCAAAGGCATTCAATGATCGTTGTATTTGAGTCCACACACATAAGACCTGACTTCGTACAGAAAAAAGTCACCCATGAAAAACTAAGTCGGGCTTTTCCCCCATCCCTTGCTGCGTTCACCAACTCTGGGGCTTAAGAGATAAAAGTTCCGAATCCAATCAGGAAGAGACTTTCTGGAAGCTTTGGCCCAGTAGACAGCCAGCAACACCCCTTTTCCCTCCCAATAGGATGGAGCTTAGATAAGTGTGAATTATTATTCAACGCTCTTCCCGGCCCAGCTCCCACAGCTGCTCGTCGGCGTCCCCACCAAGGCTGGCGGGAAGGTCAGACCCCCTGGCCCTGCAGCTTCTGGTGCCTTGAGCCCAGGTCAGAGGGTCTGCAGGGGCTCGAGAGGGAGTCCACGGTTCCTGCAGGCGTGGCAAGACCAGGCTGCGGGGCTGAGCCCCGGGGCCCTGCACACTGAGTCCGCACAGCTGAGAACGCCTGTGACCGTCTGCTCTCCCCGCCGTGTGCACTGCTGGCATGTGTGAGTGAATGAACCGAGGTGCCTTGTAGGAAGCTGGCTGTGGGTCCTCAGATGGCATTCGGGGCTGTAAGAAACCCCTCTGGCCCAGGAACTAGTCATCAGTGTCTGCTAACTGCAGGGAATTGGGTGAGCAGAGCACGTTGCTGGAAGCAGACAATGCTCTGATCACCCAGCACTCTCATCGTCCACTACAGCCTCCAAAGCCCCTCAGCCCCTCAGGCCATGGGCATCGCTCCATGTCCTGGAGCTGGGTTCCATCCTTCTTCCCTGTGGCCAGCTGCACAGCCAAGCTTCGACACCCCCAGGCCTCCAAGGAAAGCGGGAACCTCTTTACAGCAACATGCCAGGTGACCAACGGACTGGGGCACAGTGCCTGGCCAGGGCAGGACATAAGGGCCACCCCAGACACCCACCAGGAAGCCCAGTGAGCTGCTGCAACCCCCAGTGAAGTCATCCATCTCAGGGCGGCTGGCAAACGGGGCTCCTGGACCCCAGGACGGGGAGCCGAGCTTTGCTCAGACCACTCTGGACGGCAGACACGGCCGCAGGGCTTGGCGTGCAGGAGGCTGGCTTCCCCTGGGGTTTCAGTGCTGCCAAGACGTTTCTGGGTCTTATTTGAGGAGCCAGCCTCAGAACTCAGGTGTGCGTAACATCCTCTCGTGACATATCCCAGGAAAGGGGTTCCGTGGAGGTCTCGCCGTTCCCAAAGATGTGGGCGGGATCAGCGTGGCCTGGTGGAGAAAACATGAAGCAACACGAACCCCAAACCAACCAGACCAGGTGAGGGACGGACCTGAGCAGGTTCAGGGGTGCTTGGCCGGCAACCACTGTTTCCATCAGCATCCACCCCTGCAGCTGGGAAACCCCAGGCCGTCAGGACAGGAGAGACTTCCACCCCGGCCCCAGGAGGCTTCTCCCCCCAGGCTGCCACCACAAAGGACCACGCTGGGTGGCCCAAAACAAGAGGAATTCATTCTCTCCCAATTCTAGACGCCAGAAGTCCAAAATCAAGGTGTCAGCAGGACCTCGCTCCCTCCGGAGGCTCTAGGGGAGGAACCTGCCAGCCTCTTCCAGCTCCTGGGGGCTCCAGGCGTCCCCGGGCTTGTGGCCGAATGAATCATTGCAGTCAGTCTCTGCCTCCGTCTTTACGTGGCTTCTCTTCTGTCTGGGTCAAATGTCCCGCCGCCTCCCTCTTATCAGGTTCCTGGTGATAACACTGGGCCACCTGGATAACCCAGGAATATCTCTCCATCTCAACATCCTTAATCACATCTGCAAAGACCCTGTTTCCATATAACTTAACATTTACAGGTTCTAGGGATTGGGACCTGTTATCTTTGGGGGCCACAGGCGGGCTGAGCAGACCCAGGCAAGAGCCCTACAAAAGTAGAAGCCCAAGGCTAAAAACTTCATAGAGTCTCAGTGTACCATTCTCTGCAGCCATTTTTCAGTTTAATTGGTTTGAAATGGATTTGGTTGGGAGGGACGTCCCAGGAAATAAACTGGTTTAATAACACCTCCCCTCCGTGTAGTGCATCCCAGCTTTAGAACTGGGGCACGTCCACATACACCCATTATCTCTTTAGCTCTCCATGGCCCCAGGAGGGGACAAGTGACAATGATGTTTAGGTCACCACCACAACCTACCCGTGGAGGGGCCACCCCTCCAAGCGCTGGGCTGGGTTTGCAGCTAACAAGCCAACCCACAGGTGTCCACCTTCAGCCCAGACCACAGGTGGCTTGGGACCCAAAGATACAGCTCCCTCTAGACAGGACCTTTTGAGCATCCTTCTTACTGGGGCAGAGGGAGCCGACCAATGGCACCTGGCACCCTAACCCACAGGCCGGCCAGGGGTGTGACAGGCCCATGTGTCTGGGCGGGCAGGTGGGCACCGCTGGTCAGAGATGCAGGGCTCCTGCCCCAGCCCTGGTAGGTAGGTGCCACCCACTCATACGCTGATGTGCCGGACCTCCTGGATCTACTTAGAGGAACACTTATTCCCCTGCTACCCTCATGCAACAGAGAGATGCCATGGGATTTCGACTGGGGATGGGGCGGGGGCTGGTGGGGATTTGCCACCGAGAGCCCGTAGTTTCACCACTAAGGGGCAGAAAGTGCCTCTCCAGGCGAAGGCTATTTGGAAGGGGGTTAGAAGCCTCTCACTCCTTCCTCTGCCCCCAAGAGGGTAGGCTGGCCCCCGGTGCGGGGGCCTGGGCAGAAAGCCCCTCTGCCCTTGTCCACCCCACCCTGATGATGACGTCAGGCCTGGACCCCGGAGTAAGTTTCCATGGCTCACGGAGAGGCTGCAGGTGGGTCCGAAAATGCTGTCTGGGTGACTCACTTAACAGGAATAAAAGGCAGGTGGGACCCTCCGGCCAATCTCTTTGGTGACCTTAAAGGCTGGTTTGATGACAATTGAAAGGATTGAAGGGCCTGGCCCAGAGCAGTGTCAGCCCCAGCTAGACAGGGTCTAAGCCCTGGGACAGAGTGGGGCTCTGTCGAGGCTGGTGGTGGTGGCCGTACCTGCCATTGGCCGGGTCTTGTCTTGGAAAGTGCAGGGATGCTGAGAGATGGAAAAACACGTGTTGTTGTTTCCAAGGAATTTATCATCCAAATAACACAGTGTCACGAGCACCCAGTTGGGAGCGAGACACTTGGTTTGGATTCGGGCTCTGTCCCTTCTACGCACAATGTCCAGAGTCTTAGCCTCACCAGACACCCGTTTGCTTGTGTTTACTTAACTGCTCGGAGGAGGTAGCAGTGGACCCTGCTGTTAGTTTATCCTTATCGTCATTCTCGGTTGTCTGTGGGCTCCAGGATCAACCCCCTCCTGTAAACCCAGCTGCACGACGTCAGCCATGGGGCCCAGCAGAGCCCCCGACACCAGGGCAGGCGTTAGGGGCAGAGGCCCGGCCAGAGCTGAACTTCAGCACAGAGGACCTCCGCTGGGTGGGGTTTCTGCAAATACACGCAGAGAGGATTTGGGCTGTCAGCAGAACTTGCTTCTCTCCCTCCCCTAGAGAGTTTTTTAGAGAAGCACTTAGGGTTTCATTTCCCTTTCTCTTCACGGAGGTCAGGCAGCGCTTCCTGAAAGCTATTGCCTGCTTTTAACCATGGGGCGTTTGGGCTGCTGAGCCTCGGAGGCCCCAGGGCCTCGGACAGGGATGCAGCTCCGCTCCTGCGGGCACAGCACTGCCCAGTCCGAGGTCTGTGTGGGTTTTGTAACTCGCCGTGCACCCTGTCTGCCCACCCCCACGCCCGAGCTCCACCAGCCTCCCAGCATCTGGAATCCAACCCTGGCCCTGGGAGGCCGAGGAGGAGGGGTTCCCACACCTGCAGGGTGGCCAGGGTATCCTCACGGACACCTGCGGGAAGATTCAGGGCCTCACTCGGCCGGCGTCTGTGACGCCTTTCCTCTGTAGGGTCCCTGAGCTGGTGTGATCTTGCCCATCGGTGATCTAAGGGTCGAGTCCATTTCGGCAGCTTCCCTGAGCTTAATTTTCCTGCTGCGTGGGAGTCTGATCCAGGTTCACTGAGACGCCCCACCTGGGACATCTAGCTGGATACAGAGCCCGAGGTGAAAACCCAGTAAACAGCAGCCAGTAATAGCTGTCTTACGTACTGTTTCAGAGGCTGTGATTTATTATTATTGTTGTTGTTGTTACCACTGGTCCATCCTATCATACAAGGAGCCACTTGCTGGCACCTGGAGAGCGGGCTGAGACTCCCCCGAGGCTAAGATGAACTGGGAGAAGAGGCTCTATGGCCAGGCCTGGGGCGGTAGCTGGATTTAGCAAATAAAAATACAGAATATGCCTGTTACACGTAAATTTCAGATGAACGACCAATACTGTATGAGGCATGCTTATGCTTAGATTTTTGTTTATCTGAATTCTAATTTTTTTCAGGATAATGGTGACAACCATTCAGAGAAAGCAGCTATCAGTCGAGTTTCTTGTGTGTTTCGTGTGCTGCGAGGGCACCTACCCCACCTGTTTTTTTTTTTAAACATCTTTATTGACATATATTCACATACTGCACGATTCATCCATTTCAAGTGTACAATTCAACAGTTTTTAGTATATTTTCAGGTAAACACAATCATCACTACAATCATTTTTTAGGACTTTTTATTAGAGCACAAAGGAACCCTATTCCCACTGGCTATCACTCCCTTGCCCCAGCTCCTCCGTCCTAGGCAGCCGTTACTTTGCTTTATGTCCCTACGGATTTCCCTCTTCTGGGCATTTCTTATGAATGGAATCGTGTAATACGTGGTCTTCTATAACTGGCTTCTTCACTTCCTGTGCTTTCCAGGTTCATCCACGTGGTAGGGTGTGCCAGGGCCTCATGCCTTCTCATGCTAATAAAACCTCTTCGTGTGGATGGGCCACATCTGTTTATCCAGCCATCAGCGGTGATGGCAAGGGCTGTCTCCTCAAGTGAACTTGAGTCAGGCTCCTCTGAACCCTCTTCCCGACCTCAGCCTGCTGCCTGCCCTTGGCATGCTAACCCCAGGTTTAGCAAAGAATTCTGCTAAAAACCAATGTATCGGGCTTCCCTCATGGCGCAGTGGTTGAGAATCTGCCTGCTAATGCAGGGGACACGGGTTCGAGCCCTGGTCTGGGAGGATCCCACATGCCGCGGAGCAACTGGGCCCGTGTGCCACAGCTACTGAGCCTGCGCGTCTGGAGCCTGTGCTCCGCAACAGGAGAGGCCGCGATAGTGAAGGGGCCCGCGCACCGCGATGATGAGTGGCCCCCGCTTGCCGCAACTGGAGAAAGCCCTCGCACAGAAACGAAGACCCGACACAGCCAAAAATAAAATAAATAAATAAATAAATAAATAAGACCCGGTGCAACCAAATTAATAAATAAAAATATTTTTAAAAAAACCAAAAAAACCCCCAATGTATCGAGAATCCACCCCCCAACACTGGTACCTGATCCCGTCCCTCGTCCCCCATGCTCGATGCCAAAGTCCTTGGCCAGCCTTTAGCAGGAACCCTGTTGGGCCAGGATAGCAGAATCCCCCACTTGGTACCAAGTTCCTCTGAGTGACCTCCATCCACTGACACCCTCCCCCCCATACGCCCCCCGTCCTTGAGTGTCCATCCCCGGACGTCTTGCTTTGTTTGGAACTGAGTTCATTTCTACACTGGAGTCTCTCTTGCCTACTACAGTGGCTTGAATAAAGTCTGTCTTGCTATTTTTAATATGTGCCTGGTGCACATTTTTTCTTTAACAACAGACATCTGGGCTGTTTCCACCTTTAGGTTATGTTTCCACCTGCCGTTCTGAACATTCATGTATAGGATTCTGTGTGGACATGTTTCCATCTTTCTTAAATAGGAGCATAGGAGTGGAATTTCTGGGTCTTACGGCTGAAATTCAGATTTAACAGAACATCCTATATTTTATCTGGCAACCCCAGGTCCCACCCACGCACAGGTCTTACGGTGGGTGGGGGAATGACCCCTTCCGCTGTGCCCTCGTGGGCTTAAGTTTAGGATTAGGGTTAGGGTTCCAGCTCCCCAGAACTGGAAAGAGGCACATGCCAGGGGTGGTAAGTCATGGCTCTCGGTCTCTGGCTGGCAGCCTGCGTGCAGGCCCTCAACTTCAGGCAAGGTGCCCAGCATGAGGATGAGACCTCCGCCCACTCCTGGTGTCCCAGGGACCCCAGAGGACCCAGGCAAACCCCGCAAATCGGAGAGGAAACGTGCTTTCAAACATCCACCCTGGGTCCCCACACCCGAGGGCGGCTGGGCGAGCGTATGAATAGAAACAGAGACCAAGTTTCCCAGACGCCCTCGTGGTGGGTGGGATGCCTGCCCAGGCAGCCACAGCACAGCATCCCAGACGGGCTTCAGCACCAGAAGCGGATTCTCTCCCTGTTCAGAGGCTGGACGCCTCCAGCAACGTGTTGGCAGGGCTGGTTTCTCCCGGCCTCCCTCCCTCGGGGGGCTTGCAGACAGCTCCTCCCTCCTTGCTGTGTCCTCACACGGCCTCCGTCTGTCTCTGCACATTTCTGGTCTCTCTCTTTGTGTCCAAATCTCTTCTTATAAGGACACCAGTCAGATGGGTTTAGGGCCTGCTCTAAAAACCTCATTTTAACTTAACCACCTCTTGAAAGACTTTATCTCCAAATCCGGTTACATACTGAGATCCTGGGGTTAGGACTTCAGTACAGGAATTTGGGGGACACAAGTCATCCTGTAGCATGAACCAAACCTGAAAGCGGTGCTGGGTGTGTATCTGGGAGTGGGCCGTCTTTCTGAGAAGGGAGAGGATTCTTCTGGTAAAGACCCATTTAGGCACAGGAGGAAGATGAGGAGAGAGATGGAGGGAGGGAGACAGACAGGAAGGCGGTGGCAAGGATATCGCTGGGCATGGCCCACAGCCAGGCCCCGGGCTTCCCAGGGAGGAAGAAGTGGCCAGCCTGCTCCCCAGCTGCGGCCCTGGCTCCGGGGGCCCTGGTGAACCTGCTATGCGGCTCTAAATCAAGATGTAACAAGGGCAGCCCACCCCCTCTTCTCTAATTAAGGCTGTAGGGAAACAGAACTTTCCCCCCTGTAATTCAGCCCCAGCCCCCTTCTTTGTCATCTTAATTAAGGTTAGGGGTACCTCGGTTTAGGCAGTTGCCATCATTAGCACTAAATCAAGTGCCATTTTAGGATATAGTCCCCTTGAAAGTGAAGAATGGCAGGGCTGAGAAATAAATACTTGAAAAGGGCAGAGAAGCTATGAAATTGCCTGCCTCAGCCTCATTAGCATACATCTAGGCTTTGTTGTCTGCAGCCCTCGCTCTGCAGACTCCTGTGGCGGAGCTGGTGCCAGGTTGAGGCCCCATACAAGGGAGGTCAGTGCCCAGGGGGCAGGCTGGCCGGCGACAGCCCCTGGGGAGAAGAGGGGAATGGCCACCAGGCAGAGAAGCTGCCGTGAGCAGGCTCATGGACCCTCAAACACTGGCGTCCTTGTTTTTAATTGTTATTTCTTTTTAGTGTGGAGGTCATAGGCCCTTCTTGGGTCCCCTGAAAGTGGTGGCCCTCACATGCACACCAGCATTCTCATGAATAGATGGTAGGTGCCAAGTGCACTGCACATGGCATTTCAGGGGACTCTGGGCCCAGGGGAAAGGCCCCTTGCCTGGTGAGTCTACAGGAAACACTAATAATAAAATAGGTCCCTTTTGGGAAACTATAAGTAACTTGGAGAAACCCGATGAGTCCCACCTCAGCCAGGTGGTCAAGGTCAACATCAAGGGTGATGAGTTATGTTGACAGCAGGTGCCCCAGATAGGACGAGATGAAGGGGAACCTCACTTCTGTGGTTTTTCTCCCCAGAACCACCACCCCAGTCTAAACTGGAGACAGAGAAATCTGGAACAGTAACTGGAGTAACATTTTCCCAAAGCCACTGACATGAGAAAAGATCAGACAAATCCCAACTGAGGGACATCCTACAAGATCCCCATCCAGCCCTCTTGAAAACTTGTCAAGGTTATTACCAAAAACAAGGAAAGTCTGAGAAACCAAGCCAGCCCAGAGGAGCCCACGGAGACGTGGGGACTAAATGTCCTGTGGGTCTCAGGGGGGATGGCGGGTCCTGGGACAGTGGAGGACATTAGGGAAACACTAGTGAAACCTTTTTAAATTGAAGTGTAGCTGATGTACAATATAAGTTACAGGTGTACAGTATAGTGATTCACAATTTTTCAAGGTTATACTCCATTTGTAGTTATTATACAATATTGGCTATATTCCCTGTACTGTACAATATATCCTTGTAGTCGATTTTATACATAAGTTTGTACCACTTAATCTGCTTCCCTTATATTGCCCCTCCTCTTTCCCTCTCCCCACTGGTAACCACTAATTTTTTCTCTATATCTGTGAGTCTATTTCTTTTTTGTTATATTCACTAGTTTTATTTTTTAGATTCCATGCATAAGTGATATCATACAGTATTTGTTTTTCTCTGTCTGACTTATTTCACCAAACATAATACCCTCCAAGTGCATTCATGTTGTTGCAAATGGCAAAATTTCATTCTTTTTTTAATGACTGACCAGTATTCCATATGTATACCTTCTTTATCCATTCATCTGTTGATGGACATTTAGGTTGCTTCCATATCTTGGTACTTGTAAATAATGCTGCTGTGAACATTGGGGTGCATGTGTCTTTTTGAACAATGCACTATCAGAAAGAGAAATTAAGGAAACAATACCATTTACCATCACATCAAAAAGAATAAAACACCTAGGAATAAACCTACCTAAGGAGGTAATAAACCTGTATTAGGAAAACTATAAGACACTGACGAAAAAAATTGAAGATGACACAAACAGATGGAAAGATATACCCAGGTCTTGGATTGGAAAAATTAATATTGTTAAAATGACCATACTACCCAAGACAATCTACAGATTCAGTGCAATCCCTATCAAAATACCAATGGCATTTCCCACAGAACTAGAACAAATAATGTTAGAATTTGTATGGAAACACAAAAGACCCTGAACAGCCAAAACAATCTTGAGAAAGAAGAACAGAGCTGGAGGAATCATGGTTCCTGACTTCAGAATATACTCCAAAGCTACAGTAATCAAAACAGTATGGTACTGGCATAAAAACAGACACATAGATCAATGGAACAGAATAGAGAGCCCAGAAATAAACCCACACACTTATGGTCAATTAATCTATGACAAAGGAGGCAAGAATATACAAAGGAGAAAAGACAGTCTCTTCAATAGATGGTGCTGGGAAAACTAGACAGCTACATGTAAAAGAATGAAATTAGAACATTCTCTAACACCATACACAAAAATAAACTCAAAATGGATTAAAGATCTAAATGTAAGATCGGAGAGTATAAAACTCCTAGAGGAAAACAAAGGCAGAACACTTTTTGGCATAAATCACAGCAATATTTTTTTTGATCCACCTCCTAGAGTAATGTAAATAAAAGCAAAAATAAGCAAATGGGACCTAATTCAACTTAAAAAAAAAAAACTTAAAAGCTTTTGCACAGCAAAGGAAACCAGGAACAGAGGAAAAGACAACCTACTGGATGGGAAAAAATATTTGCAAGTGATATGACCCCATAAGGGGTTAATATCCAAAATATATAAACAGCTCATTCAACTCAACATCAAAAAAATAAACAACCCAATTAAAAACTGGGCAGAAGACCTGAATAGATATTTTTCCAAAGAGGACGTGCAGATGGCCAACAGGCACATGAAAAGACGCTCAACATGGCTAATCATCAGGGAAATGCAAATCAAAACCGCAATGAGATATCACCTCACACCTGTCAGAATGGCCATCACCAAAAAGAACACAAACAACAAATGCTGGCGAGGATGTGGAAAAAAGGGAACCCTTGTGCACTCTTGGTGGGAATGTAAATTGTTGCAGCCACTGTGGAAAACAGCATGAAGGTTCCTCAAAAAATTAAAAATAGAGCTACCCTATGATCCAGAAATTCCACTCCTGGGTATAAGTCACTCATCATCTTCCTCCAGAGTTGAAGGAGCCTGAGAAATGTTCCCAAAGCCACTGACATGAGTTCTACAATTGAGATCTAAAATCATCATTTATCATCCCCAACTTTTCCTATTTTTTAAAGACACGCTTCACTTTCTGACAGAGATTTGCTTCTTGTCACATCCTGGGTGTTTCATCAACTGCAAGTACAGGACCCACTAACCAGCCAGGTGTGCTCTGGTGTACACTCCGTGCAGCTGCAGGCACTCTGCCCACGGCTCATCTGATTCTCACCGTGACGTCCAGAGGCAGGTACTGTTGTTCCCC
Source organism: Balaenoptera physalus (assembly GCF_965194825.1). Taxonomy (NCBI): domain Eukaryota; kingdom Metazoa; phylum Chordata; class Mammalia; order Artiodactyla; family Balaenopteridae; genus Balaenoptera; species Balaenoptera physalus. The sequence continues at coordinate 3,330,569 of NC_138886.1, read as the reverse complement.
TTTAATACCCTATGAAACTGAGGCCTGGGCTGAGGGACTTGCCCCAGGGGGAGCCGTGGGAGCCTCAACCCGTGCGTGGTTTTGCCCCGGGGCCGAGACCTGTAGACGGAAAGGCCACCAGGGGCGGGTGGGAGAAGCCAGGTTCTCAGCTTCTGGAGGAGTCGGAGGGAACGAAGACACAAGACCACACATCAAACATGCAGACTCCTAGGCCACCCAGCCCTTCTGAACTGGAGTCTGGGACCCAGGAATCTGCATGTTTAGGGAGCTCCCGAGGGATCCGCACACCGGCCAACACCAGGCTGTGGGCACCAGCCGAGTGGATTCCAACCCAGTTGGCTGCTGGGGACACTTCCATCCAGCTTCGGTGCCTTAGGTGGACATCGCTCTCCAATTTCCCTCCACCCACCCGCCCCGCGTGCTCCTCCTGCTACAGGACCATTGCTGCCTGCACGGGGTGGGCAGGACCTTGGGGGACGAGAGGTTGGATGCACGTGCGCCCTGGAGAGATCCCAGAGTTCCCTGCCTGGAGAGACCACCACCAGCAGCCCTGCCAGGGAGAAACTGCCCTGCCCCTTGTCCCTCTGGGAGGGCTTGCTGCGCCCCCGTCTCTCAGTTGTCCACATCTGCCAGACTTCAGACGCACCAGTTACAAGCAGGGGAACTTGGGGACCCCAGCTAGGACCACCCCTAATGCCGTCGCCCAGAAGCACCACTTGCCTCGGAGCTCTCGCAGACACGAGGCCCCTTCCCTCCACTGTTCCCTTCAGGCCTCTCAGTAACCCTGTGCTCACACAGCCTCCCCGCCAACCATACAGATGGAGAAAGCGCGACTAAGAGGGGACGGGACCTGCCGGCAAAATGGCCGCAGTTGGAAGGTGGGCATCCCAATCAGAGCCTGGTCGTCGGGATGCTGATGGCTCTCTCTGCTGAAACCTCTCCGGCCACGTTGAGCGGACACAGAAGTGAGGGGATCTGCGTCTGGTCAGGAAGAGAGCTGTGTCTTTTGCTGCCGGAGGGATGTTAGTCACCGACCCTAGGGGAGGGACCACAGTCGAGGCTGCCCAGAGAGACAGGATATGCCCACATTCCATGGCTGCCGTGACAAATGAACACAAGCTGGGGGCTCAACGTGACAGAAATCTCCCCTCTCGCAGTCTGGAGTCTGGAAATCCCAAGTCAAAGTGTCGGCAGGGCTGGTTCTTTCCAGAGGCTCCAGGGGAGGGTCTGCCCCGTTCCTCTTCCAGCTTCTGGCTGTGGACGCATCACTCCAATGCCTGGCTCCGTCATCACACGGCCGTCCTCCCTCTGCGAGTCTGTTGTCATCCTAAGGCCTCCTTCTGTGTCCCATCTTCTTACAAGGACGCTGGTCATGTTGCATCAGGGCCCACCCTGCTGCAAAGTGACCTTGTTTTAACTAATTACATCTCTAAAGACCCAATGTCAAATAAGGCCATATTCTGAGGTACTGGGGGTTAGGACATCAACATGTGAATTTGGGGAGGGGGGTACAATTCCCCACAACGCTGGAGGGATCGGGTTTGAGTCTCCTCCCTGCTGAAATACTTCCCCGCAATTTGTCAAAGATAATTCATCTTTCCTTTTCGTTCCATCTTGGCAACCAGCAAGGGCTGATTTTAATTTCCTTTGTTAACACCTCAGTTCTGTGGTTCTGGCTCAGCTTCGGGCCGGGGGAGGGAAGCATGGCCGTGGTGGGTCCTCCTCTGCTCCCCAGTCAGGCATCCTGACTCCTCAGCCTCCCAGCACTCACCTCATTTCCATCCCATGGAAGCCTGTCCTTGTCACATAAACCTTCCCGACATGACATGGCCAGTCAAGACCGTGAAGCCCAGTCTCCATGCTCAGTGGAGGATATCTTCAGGTAAGAGAGAACAAAAATCTTTGTGAGAAGGAATTTTTAAGATCCCAAAGAAAAATAATAATTGCATACCGCACTGTTATTAAGTCTATTTTTGGAGAACTTTTCTGGGGCTATTCCTCCTCCTTTAACTACCGGTTATAAAAAGTGATGCGTATTTGCACCCGCAAAGCTCAAACACCAGCAAGATCCCGGGTTTGATTTATCTACTCAGGGCAAGTGGACCTTCAACGTCAGCTTCGCTTGCCGTTACCTGCAACTCAGCAGAGAAAGACCATTAAGTCCCGGAACTGGAGGGTGGAGTTCAATCCACACTGAGGGCAACAGCTGCTTTCGCTGCTCTGAGCACTGAAGACAGGTTGGGGGCATCGCAGGGACCGGACCCCAGCAGTGAGGGGCTGCATCCTGGGTTTGGGCGGCCTGGAGGGCGGGTCACCCTGGCTGGTGCAGACCACAGCCGAGAGGAGGTCCAGGGCACGACCAGGGAGATGCATGTCACTTACCATTTCTCTGTGAGCCTGAGGAAGGGCCAGGCTGTCTGCCGGCATCTGTGTGGTCGTGGTTTGCCTGTGGATGACCCTCGGTGGTCCACCTGCATCAGTGTTCCCCACCCCGGCCTGACGCTGCAATTACTTGGAGCTGGGAGTCACCTAAAGGTGTGGCCTGGCACTGGGGTCTCTTAAAGCCCCGGGTTGAAAGCCTGGGTGGGGTTGGGGGGGCGACATCCTCCACTATCTGGACGGTCCCTCTGGATGCCCCACTGGTATCTCAGAACCACCACGTCCGGAATATTTCTCCTGAGTGCTGCCCTCCTCAGACTCCTGTAATCCGGGGAATGGCTCCCCCAGCACAGAAATCAGGGGCTCACCTCTCCCTCCGCCTCCCCCACCCCCAACCCCACAGGGCAGGGTCAGCTTCTCCACGCTGCAAGCTTCCGTCTCCTCCAAGCACCCCGCGGGCTGGTCCCGCTGCAGCTCTGACATCCGCCCCCTCCCTGCCCCCTGGACGCTTTTCAGGACCCAACTTAGAAGCCACCTCCTGGGGGAAGCCCCCCGACCCTCTAAGGCTGAATCCCGCTCCGGTCCACCCTGGAGTGCTGTTCTGGCTCCCGAGGGTCAAGGGCCAGGAGAAGGTGTCTCCCAGCATCTGACATGGGGTGGGACCTCCAGAAGTATTTACTGAACAGACAGGTAATGGGTGAGAGCTGGTAAAATTTTGATCCCAGAAATTCAGGGGCTTCCCTGGGGTCTTGGGGTCTCAGGTGGGGTGAACAGGCATGAAGACTCAGGCAGGAGGGTTATTCTGTCCTCCGCTCCCCGCCGATGACAGCCTCGGGCTGAGTCCCTCCCGCTGGCCGGGTCCGAGTCCTCGGGCAGCCCAGCCATCTCTTTGCTAAACTTAGGCCACTTTCCTATGCCGCCTGCCCCGCCCCCCGCCAACACCCCCTTTCTGGAACTTTCCACGGGGCCAATGATTTCTCCAAACCTTTCACTGTCGGTTCCCCAGGCCGTGTACAAATCCACAAACAAACATGAGTTTGCAATGGCTTCTTGCTGTTTGTCTTGCAGATAATTACTTTATCTGTCATCTCAAAGCAGAGCTGGGACCGACTGCAGGGAAGGGGGATTGGAATTGTCCACAAAAGGCCCAGACAAAGGGAGGGCTGGAGATCTAGCCTGACAGTGAAAGGGGACCTTGAAACAGGACAGCGCAGGGCAGGGCGGGCGGGCCGGGAGCGCAGCTTCCCTGCTGCTGTGTGTCCTGCCCAGGCTGTCTGGGGCCTGAGGGATACACAGGCCCTCTGCCAGCCTCCCAAGACCCCGGGGGATGCCACAGAGCCCTTAAAGTCTTTTCTGCCAGCGGTGTCCAAACTCTGCATCAGAACCTCACAGAGTTCGTGAAAGAGAAAAACACACACCTTCCCTCACAGCCAGGGTCCCCAAATAAAAATACAAATAAAGATGCAGGATGCCCAGTTAAATTTGAATTCCAGATAAACAACAAATATTTTTTTTAGTGTGTGTCCTATAACATCTAAGATATACTTACATTAAAAAAATTAAGTTTATTTATCTGATCAAAAAAAATCTAATTTAATTAGGAGTCCTGTATTTTATCTGGCAACCCTTCCCTCAGGTCTCCAGCGTGTTCCCTAGGGCAGCCCTGAGGCCACCTCCACAGAGCTCTCGGGACCTCACAGCACCGCTTGGAAAGAAACCCCTGCCCTCTCCAGACCAACTATTCATTTCTGCAGAGTCTAATTGACCTTTCAAGAGTCAAATAGCCAGTTGGTGGCAGACAAAGGACAACAGCCAGGCCTCCTGACTTACCTACTGCTCATCCGTCCATTCATCTATCCACTATCCATCTATCCATCCACCCATCCATCCATCCACACCATCCACCCATCCATCCATCCACTATCCACCCCATCCATCCATACATTCATCCACCATATACTCATTCATCCATCCACCATCCGCCCCCTCCATCCATCCATCCACCCATTGATCCATCCATCCATCAATCCATCCATTCACCCATCCATCCATCCACTATCCACCCCATCCATCCATCCATTCATCCACCATATACCCATCCATCCATCCATTCATCCACCATATACCCATCCATCCACCCATCCATCCATCCATCCATCCACCCATCCATCCATCCATCCATCCATCCACCCATCAATCCATCCATCCATCCATCCAGCCACCCATCCATCCATCCATCCATCCATCCACCATACACCCATCCATCGATTCATCCATTCACCCATCCATTCATCCATCCATCCATCCATTCATCCATCCATCCATCCATTCATCCACCATCCAGCCATCCAGCCAGCCATCCATACAACCATCCACCATCCACCCATCCATCCATCCATCCATCCATCCACCCATCCAACCATCCATCCATCCACCCATCCATCCATCCATCCATCCACCATACACCCATCCATCGATCCATCCATTCACCCATCCATTCATCCACCATCCAGCCATCCATCCAGCCATTCACCATACACCCATTTATCCATCCATCTATCCATCCACCATCCACTCATCCAACCAGCCAGCCAGCCAGCCAGCCAGCTAACAAGCAAACATTTATTCAGAGCAAACTAGGCTCTGGGTCTTGTATAGCTGCTGGGAAAACAGAAATAACAAGGTGGAGTTTATATGTCCAGTGGGATTCATGAGCCATTGGGGAAGCAGACTCCAGTCTAACCAGCAAGTGTTCTGGGATTAGAACACTTGCTAAGGAAGAAGGGAAGTGGGGGAGGCGCTCCAGGCAGCAGGAGCAGCAGATGTCTGGAGCTGAGAAAAGTCGTAACTCAAGCGTTGTGTTTCATTCCTGAAACACGGACTGAGTTTTCTGCAGCCTTAGACCCGGGTTTCTCCTTTAGCACTGTTGACATTTTTGGACAAGCCAATTCTTTGTTTAGCTACATCTCTGGCCTCTACCCACTAGATGCCAGCAGAAGTGGTGACAACCAAAAATACCACCAGACATTGCCAAATGTCCCCTGGGGGGCCAAGTCCCCCCCAGTTGAGAACCCCTGTGTTAGAGGCTAGAGAGTCAAAGAGTGAAACAAGTGCAGTCTTTTTTGAGGGGCTTATGGTCTTCCCAGAAATGTGGTGGCACAGAAGTTGGTGGGGGAGTGATGAAAAGAAAACCTGTTACAACAAACCCTCAATTGCAATGGCGTCTGAAAGTCTCTAAACCACAAGGAAAGCCCTGGAAAGTGTACAACTATTTATGAGGGGTTAACAATATGAAGTAGATTGCTACTCTTAAATATATATCAATAATATATATGTGTGTGTGTGTATATAAACAGTCAATAGCATATTGAATTTTTTCACACTGATTATCTAGCATAATTTGCAGTTGGTCTGTATTTGATTAAATACCATCATCTTTTATGTAGGAGTTATATAAGTAAATAGAAAAATCATTTACAGCCCAGTGCCCCATGAAAAATTCATCTCAGGTCTGTCCCGCACGCCCATTCTGAGTTGAGGCTGTGTGGCTAATTGAACATGGGGAAGGGAGAGGGTGTCATCCGAGGTGCTCTGTGAACTCCATTTCTCCATCTTAATAAGCTGGAAGCTTCAAGAATGTTCTTCGAATGTGTGGATTCAAAACTGTAGTAGATGGTTTTTAATCAAATAAATCTTGCAGAAGTTTCAAAACAACAAATTACTTAATGCACTGCTAGACGGGAAGCTCATCTTGGGAAATCATTTCCTTAGTCGTAACATTACCAGTGTTTGAAAGCAAATCCTCTGCGTTGATGGCTGGCCCACCCCCATGGGCTCCTGTTACGCATCTGGGAAGGGATGCTTTGGCCTCTGTCTCTGGGAAGAGAGGGGGTGACTGTTTCCCTCCGAGCCTCGGCCCGGCTCTCAGGCCAGGAGCACGCTCTGTGCTTGCCCTGTGCCCTGGTCTCCACGCACACCTGGCTGGTGAGCCCCAGACCCGCCCCCCAATCAGCAGAGCCCATGCCTGGAGCCACACAGGACAGGCAGAGTGGTGAATGCGGCGAGAAATCAAGCTGGTCCTCTTTGCAGGAGCTTATGGAATTGTAGAGATGTTAGAAGATGCCATTACTGCCTCCAGCTTTGGCTTCCTGGGGAGCTTACTTTGCCCCTTACCCCCCATGTCAGTGGCCTGTGGCTGCCCTAAAAAAAGGCCCACAAACTGGGTGACTTACAACAACAAAAATTTATTATCTCCAAATTCCGGAGGCCAGACGTCCCAAATCAAGGTGTTGCAGGGCCGTGCTCTCCCCGGAGTCTCCCTGCAAAGCTCCCCACTCCTGCTTCCTCTTTAGGGACCCCACCATCCAAAGTCACCCCCCACCCAGCTAGCCGTTTCCATGTCAACCTGACACATTGTCTTCTAGACTCTTAATACCCTGGGAGATGACCTTCTTTACCCATTGTCGTTGTCTCTTTCCCCTCCCACCATTCTTTCCTGCCCACCCCTCCCATCTCCATCCCTCCCATCCCCCACCCTTTCCACTGCCATCCCCCCAAAGCACCACCATAGTCTCTCCCGCCTGGCACAAAGCAGGGATCCAGTAAATACTCATTATACTTCGGAGTCAGTTAAGGACAAAACTGAGAATGCAATGTGCTGAATGTCCCAGGAAAAGGCCACCGGGAGACCCTCTGAACCCACGCCCGGGATGTGCTCGTTGATCTCCCCGGGAGGTGGGTGCACCCCGGCCGTGTCCCCGCAGCCCCGCCGAGGGGACACCTGGGCAAGCTCCCCTGCTCGTCTGCTCCCCAGAGCTGCCGAGGAAAGGAACGGGCTTTGATTTGCTAAAAATTGATTGATTTGGCTCGGTTCATAGCAGCGTAAGTCATTTTAATTAGCAAAGTCTAATACTGTTTGAAACGAATTCTGCAAATGTTAGCAGCTCCATTTTTTTTTTTTTTTCTCTCCAAAGTCACTGCAATGAAGAAGCAGAAGCAGCCCAGCCAGAACCCTGGAGTGACCCCGTGGAGAGCCCGGTCCGCTGCGTGCCCTTGGAGAGTTACACAGACCCTGGCTGTGCTCAGAGGAAGGAGGGACGCTGCCTTGAGGAGCTGTCCTGGGGTGTGGCCGGCCTCACGTCAGGCTGCCAGGAAGACACTGTATCGATGGCTGCTCAGGACACCTGGCTTGGCCAGTACAGGTTCGACATGCCCGGCACTGGGTCCTGTCAGCCTGGATTTCAATCAGCACACACAGCAGCCCAGGGACCCTTGCAGCGTCCCCTCCCACCTGTGAGTTGGGGACGGGGGTGAAGGTCTAGTGCACACCGCCCCTCCTGCGGGGCTGGTTCCAAAGCACCGTGGGACCAGACATCAGCCATCTTTGCCTGTATTTTGTTCTGACTTGACCTCCTGCTCATCCTGACGTGAGCCCCACTCTGACTCAGACACCCAAACACGGCCTTGGTTGGATTTGTACTTGTCGATATTTGTGTCCTTACTGTTGGCCTCGTGCCCATGAGAGCAGGACCCTTACTCCCTTGGCACAGTGCCTGGGCCTCGGGGGGCATCTGTAAAATAAATGAACAAGAGGATTAATTCATGGGGTGATACTAAGGATTGAGTCTGATACCGACCAGGGTTCTTGGTCCCCGATCAATAGAAATTGATCAGAGGCCAGTCAAGAAATTCAGGCAAGACTTTATTGGGGGCCCTGCTGCTGCAGTGGGGAACATGAACGAGTAACAGGTTCCCTTGCTCATTCGCTGAGTGGTGGGGGCAGCTGGTTCCTTCTATGGGGTGAGGGTAGGGGTGTGTCCAGGGGTCGGGCAGGAGGGGTGGCTTAGGAGGTTTGCCCACCCCCTTGGTGGCGGTGCGTGCAGGGGGCATGCGCAGGACCCTGCTTTTGCTCCCGGCTCTTCAGAAGTGGCAGTAGGGCTTTTTGGTCTCTTTGTATCTTGCTGTCCATAGTTTGCCCCAACTGCGCATGCACGCAGTTATTTTCAGTCCGATAAGGTTTCTTTGCATTTTGTCACTCAAGGAGACATGTGTCCGGGGGCAAGCACTGCAGCAAAGGGTCCCAGGTCCCAGGTCCCAGCCTGTCTCAAGTCCAGGCTTCTACAGCCTGGCCTCCCCTTGATGCTTGACAGATACTCAGTAAGTGTTTGTTGTAAGAAAGAGGAAGGAAGGAGGGAGGGAGGGAGGGAGGGGAGGTTCTTTTCAGATGCCGTATCACACTCACCAGGGTTGCATCACACCACGTCCACTTAGCCCCACCCAAGTGCACCTGTGCTGCAAAGCTTGGGCCGCGCCTGGTTCCTGAGGTCCAGCTAAGACACCGCGTGATGCCAGCTGGCTTCTCCTCCAAAGCCACACTCCAAGCCCTGACAGGTGGTCTTTAACGGCTGAGCTCTGGAGTGGGTCACATCTTCTCCCGCCTCTCAATCCCCTCCACCCCTGCGTGGTCCACAGTGAAGGGCCAGAATGCCACCCCTGCGTGAGTGTCCCTGGAATGAGAGCGGTGCCCTGAGGCCAATGCTGGAGATGTCCTCCCCACCGACACTCCTCCTCCCCAGGGCAGACCCACGGCCCAGGCTCAGCGGGGCGGGGGAATCTGTGCAGCATTTTTCTAGAAGTCACTGAAGGCGCTCACCAGGCAGACACTCACATTCAGCACATAAAGCCCACCGTGAGGAAACCCTCTGCCCACCCCGTCCCCAGTCACGCCCTCAGCTCCGCATCCCACTGGCGGCCCCAGGAGGAGAAGAGCGCAGCCGGGGAAGCTGATCTGGCCCGGGCCCTGCCCACTGTGTTTCACCTCCATCAGCGCTGGCCCCTCGGGAGGAGGCTGGCTCTCTCTCCTCTGTTCCACTGGTTCCCCTTCAGTTCCTGGTTTCTCCCAAAGACACACGTGGTAAGTCCCCAAGAAGGGCCAGGTCCTCTGTGTTGTGCCCTCAGGCAGGTGTTACAAAGTCCAGGCACCAGTGTTAAGAAAAGAAGAAAAAAGCATTCCAAGGCTCTTGGCCAGCAGCCGGGCTGCCACGGCTCTGCTCGGCTGTCCCATCACCGAGCTCGATGGGCGAAAATCCTTCGTGATGGTCAAGGCTGTTTCTATGCTGAACGTAAAAATACACTGCCAGGGCTTAATAAGTCTATTTAATTAAGCAGTAAGTCTTAAAATTATTACGATGAAATCCATAAATCCCTTTGTACCAATGTAAATGAGGACGGCGGCTGAAGTCACTTGGACTGAAGTCCAAGTGACTTCAGCCGCCGTCCTCATTTACACTATCCAAGGCACCCCTCCATCTCCCCAGACTCCTCTAAGTGGTAGACGTGGTGCCGTCAGCCCACGGCGCTGCCCGAGACTGGGGACCACAGTCAGAAAAGCCCGCGTTTCTGCAGTGGAAGCTGAAAAGCAAGGAAATCGGTGAGAGGGGGCACTGGCCACGCCCCCAGGGCTCACAGCCCACCACCTTGTGGGGCAGGTCATCTTACCCCCGCCGAGCACGTGAGAAACCCGAGGCTCAGGGCAGTGGAATAACGCTGCAACCCTGTGTCCCAGACCCAATCCAGACCCGGGCGACGCCTCCATCTTCTTCCCACAGTTGCAGCAAGGCATCTCTGTTTCTCTAACGTGGTCGGAAAAGACAAGACTGCTCTGGCCTCAATGACCAAATCTGTTTTGCCAGATCAAAACACGGCTGGAAATGAGGAGTAATTGTTTTTCCCTAATTCTGCTCCGTCTCTAACCTCTTGTCCCAATTCTAAAAGCACCCACCCTGTTGGCGGCCTGAAAAATGTGGCAGCTGCAGTAGTAGGTGCTACAGATTAGCCACGGGCACCCCCTGTGCAGGCTGGAACCCGTGAGCAGAAGGGCAGAGCGTGCCGAGTCCCTGGCCCCCAAGAAAACCAGTACCCAAACTCCAGGGGAAGTAGGCAGCCCCGTTGCACCCCGATTTCTGAAGCAGACGGAAGGGGACCTGCGTGGGTCCCAGGTGTCCTACAGTGGAGTCTGGGAAAGCCAGCCGCACAGCTCCTGGAGGCTGGGGTCCTGGGAGTGCAGCCCCTCCTGCTGGGGAGCTGGGGGCCACCAGTTCCAGGGGAAGTCAGGTTTGAGTGCAGACCCTCTCAGTGGAGTGAGGGCTCGGCCCCATCTCAGCCAGCTCATGACTCCATCCACATACCTGAAACCAGAGACTGGAGCTAAATCACAGAAAACCCAAATTTCCAGGCTGAAAAATTGTGGCTTTATTCTGCGTGCAGTTGGCCCGGACCCTGTGAGGCTCACAGGGAGCTCCATTGCCAGTCAACACTAACAGTCAATATTCTGGGCTTTGGCGTGGAAGAGGGTGGGAAAAGCTGAGGGAGGCATCCGCAGCAGCTAATGGGCACTTGCCGTGAAGGGCAAGGTTAATGCTGCCCAGGCTTCTCAGAGCCTCCCCTGGCTGCAATGGAGGAAGAGGCTAGTACATTCCAGGCTCCCTCCCTGCATGGCCCGCTGTGCACCATGTCCCCCCCACCCATGGCCTCCCATGCCTCTGCTCTCCTGCGACCTTCACAGGCCATTTCTAGTGTGGGCATCTCACCACTCCTTCGACACTGCACCTGCGGGTGACCCCTCTCCTCTGGCAGAGAGAGCTGGGACCCTCCAGGGACTCCCCCTGTTCTAAGTCAGGGGGCTCTCTGCCTGAGATCATCTCGTTCTGTTTCTGGGAGCCTCACTCTGTCATTTCTTTTCTAACATTTTGCAATTGCTCTGCCAGCAAGGGCTGTACTCACTGAAGCTCTTCAGGCATAATTTGATTAAGATGTTGAAACGCTATTGTAGAAGCAAAGTCCTGGAATAATCCATGTTGACAGGTGGTAGAATCATGAGCTGGGGCCCCTCACACCCAGGAAGCTTGAAGCAAAAGACAAGGACACCCCCTTCCTCCTACTGCATGGCTGGGTTCCCTCCACACTGACCTCACATGCAAAGGCACTGTGGTTAGCGGCACTTCACCACTGAGGATGGTGACCCCTGAATTCCTATAACAAAAACGTGTCCAACCCTTTCCCTTCACAGCTGAGGTCTCTGTATTACTCATAAGAAAGGTGAGTGAGAGCAAACAGCTACTGATTGAGTTCCAGCTGTGCATAAATTCTCAATCCTGGATTATTCACAGTCTGGTTGCGGAGATTAGATGTATGCCCGTTAAACAACAATAAAGACAACACAGATGAGAAGGAATTAACTGGTAAACAGTGTGGCTCTTACTAGGAAGCAGAGAAGCTTAGAGAGAGGGAGACCCGTGAGTGTGTGGAGGGGGAGAGTCAAGGGATTTTCCTGGGAGGGGCAGTTTTACACCTGGCTTTGAATCAGCCACCGTTTTACTTGCCCTGGATTCTGTAGAGCAGCAGTCTGGACCAGCCTCACCTGGGTGACTCCAGCTGCAGACATCTGGCAGTTGGTAGTGCCGGATGGTCCCAGACAGCCTCATCCACGTGCCGGCTGGCTGGGACCGACTGTCAGCTGGGCCTCTCTCCCCTCCAAGTCCGGGCTCCTTCGTGTGTTGTCTCAGGGCAACTAGTTGAATGTGAGACGCTCCCCCCCCTCCAACCAGTTCCCACAGCCTTGTCTACCACTGTCTACTTGTCACAGCAGGCCTAGGGGTCAGCCCAGGTGCAAGGGGCAGGAAAACATAAGAGCTGCACAAAGCTCCACAAAGGAGCTGCCGAATCACGTTGGAAAGGGGCCTGTGCTCAGGGATGGGAGGAATTGTGTGCTCAGGGATGGGAGGAATCGTGTCCCACTGTGCAAACAATTTAATATCCTTGGGAAAACCTCAGTGTTGCAAACCACTAGTGTCAGATGGACCTTCCTGAGACTCTGACCAGATCATTACTGTCAGGGAATGGAGCGAATATCTACAGGAAGATGTATGGCACCTGTGCTATAGGATGATAAGCCACAAGTCAGCAGGGCTCAGAAAGTAAAATTCCTGGTCGACACATGGTGGTCCCAAGAGAGCACTTGGGCACCAGTTTGAGTGGAAAGCAGACAGCAGCGGGAATCACATCTAGTGTGTCATTAGTTGGTACCAAAGGGCACGTGTGATCCCCAGAGATAACTTGAAGAGCTGTCCAGGGTCTGACTCAGAGTGGAAGGGACCTCACACCTATCTGTCCCCAGCATGATGTTTAGAGTAAATGAACAAGAGAAAGAAATGAGACAAGGTCTTTTTGGCCCTCACACAAGTAAGTCCACCACTTATGGGGCATTTTATGTATATGATTTTGTGATTTTGTTGCATCATCACAACATCCTTCAATGCAGTTATTATTATCTTCTTATCGAACGCCCAGTCAAGAGCTGCTTCTCCAACCTGTGACGTCGCAACAGATAACCCCTTCTTGCACACTCCTCACCCCCTGAGGAGACAGCCTTCAGGGGTCTAGGACTCCAGTAGATCTGGGTGGGCCCATGCTTCAAAAACCAGCACATTTAAAGCTTGAAATAAGCAACAACATGTAGCAGGGAAGCCCAGCCCTACTGCTCCCTCACCCCATCTTGTCCTTGCTCAATCCCAGGACAAATGGCCAGAGGCCCTTCTGTCCCCAATCTAGGTGGACTCAAAGGACTCCAGGACCCAGTGATGGACACAGAGATGCACCAGCTAGACCCCCTTCAGGATGGCCTGGCTGCCCAGCTTTGGGGAGAGGTCAGCACACAACCTCCAGCCATCAGCTCCCTTACAGTTCTATCAGCTTTGGCTTTGTGTGTTTTTGAAGTTCTGTTATTAGGTGCATAATAGTTTAAGATTATTATGCCCCCTTATGAATTAATTTTGTTATTATTATGAAAAGATTTTCTTTATCCCTGGTGGTATCTTTGCTCTGAAATATTCTTTGTCTTATATTAGTATAGCCAAACCATCTTTGTTTCAATTAGCATTGGCATAATGTATCTTTTCTGATCTGTTTTCTTTTAGCCTGTTTCTGCCTTTATATTAATATGGGTTTCTTATAAGTCAGATATACCTGGGTCTTGCTTATTTACTTACTCTGTCAATCTCTGCCTTTTAATTGGTGGTTTTTAGATCATTTACATTTAATGTGATTATTGATAAGATTGGTTTTTGATCTACCACCTTGATATTTTTTCCTATTTATTCTCTATATTTTTGTTCTCTTTGTCCTCTTTTTAAGCTTTTTAAAGAATCAGTTGTGATTTTAATGAAAATTTTATTAAACCCCTTTGTTGGCTAATTAGCTATAAACCCTTGTTGTAGTATTTTATTGGTTGCTTTGGTATTTATAGTACACACATTTAGCTTATCAATGTCTACCTCCAAGAAACATGTCACTTGATCTGCAGTAGAAGAACCTTACAAGGGTCCTTCAGTTTCTCCCTCAGCAGCCTTTGTGTTACTGCTATCATACATTTTACTCCTACGTATGTTATAAACCACATAATACTTTTTTTTTTTTTTCTTTTTTTTTGCTTTAATAGATTTCTGCATGGTCTCATTCTCCTTATGCTTGAAAGGCTCCCTTTAACAGATATTGTAGTGCAGGTCTATTGGTGGTGAATTATTTCTGGTGTTGCATGTCTGAAAAATTCTTTATTTCACCTTCATTTTTTAAAGATATTTTTCCTGGTAAAAGAGTTCCTGCTTGACAGTTTTGCTTTTCTTTAAGACTTCAAAGATGTCACTCCACTCTCCAATACTTTGAATGGTTTCAGGCAAAAGATCTGCTGCTGTCCTTTGTTATCTGGTATGTAATGTGTCCTTTTTGCTCTGACTGCCTTTAAGATTTTCTCTTTATTGCAGGTTTAAAGAAATCTGGTTATTTTATGCCTTGGTTTAGTTGTGCTTGGGGTTTCTTGTGCTTGAAATTCATTGAGATTCTTGGATATGTGGATTTATAGTTTTCACCAAATTTAGAAAATGTTTGTATTTTATTTCTTTCAATATTTTTTTCCTGACCACTTTCTCTTTTCTCTCCATTAGGGACTTCAATTCCATATTTATCAGGATGCTTGAAGTGGTCCCACAATTCACTGACACTTTTATTTACTTTTTCAGTCTTTTTCTTTCTCTGTGTTTTATTTTGTGATGTTTCTATTGCTATGTCTTAAATTTCACTAATCTTTTATTCTTCAAGGTCAATACTGCTATTCACTCTATCTAATGTATAGTTCTTCTTAGATATTATAATTTTCATGGCTACAAGTTTGATTTGGCTCTTTTTGTATCTTCGATGTATCTATTTAATATGTTTATTTTTTCCTGTAACATCTTTTTAAAATTTAATTAATTAATTAATTAATTTATCTTTGGCTGCACTGGGTCTTTGTTGCTGTGTGCAGGCTTTCTCTAGTTGCAGCGAGCGGGGGCTACTCTTTGTTGCGGTGTGTGGGGTTCTCATTGCAGTGGCTTCTCTTGTTGTGGAGCATGGGCTCTACAACAAGAGAAGTGGGTTCAGTCATTGTGGCTCATGGGCTCTAGAGCGCAGGCTCAGTAGCTGTGGCGCACGGGCTTAGTTGCTCCACGGCATGTGGGATCTTCCCAGACCAGGGCTCAAACCCATGTCCCCTGCATTGGCAGGCGGATTCCTAAGCACTATGCCCCCAGGGCAGCCCCTGTAACATCTTGAATGTGTGGAATTCAATTAGACTATTTACTCCTTGTCCACTAATTCTATTATGTGTGTCATTTCTGGGTCACTTTCAATTGACTTATTTTCCTCCTCAGTGTGGGTTGTATTTTCTTGCTTTTTGCATATCTAGGAAGTTTTGGTTAGATGCTAGATATCATGAATTTTACCTTGTTAATAGTAAGATTATATATAATCCTATACAGAGTTTCGAGCTCACTCTGGGACATTAAGTTCCTTGGAAACATTTTATCCTTTTGGTGAGCTTTTTCAGATGAAAACAGAGCAGCATTTAGTCTAAGGCTATTTTTTCTCAACACGCTTTTGAGTATGCCACTTGATGCCCTGTGACTTATGATGTCTTATACTCTGGTTGTGGAAACAGGCATCGTTCCTAGTCCTGCATGAGTCCCCAGGGCTGTTCCCTGCAATCCCTTTGGGTGGTTTTCCCCCCGTCCTCAGGTCTTTTCCTCACATATATGTGTTGACTTGCTGAAAGCTCGTGGGCCCCTCTGCTGATGTCTGGGTTCTCTGCAGCTCTCTCCCCTGCAGACTTCCAGCTGCCTTGGCCTCCCTGAATTCCTAGCTCCAGCTCCTCCACTTTGAGAGACCTTGGGGTCTCCTGAGCTCCCTTCCTGCCTACATCCTGGACATTCTCCATGGGTAGCAAGCTGGAACAATCACAGGGCTTACTTCCTTTGTTTCACATCTTTCAGGGTGTTTTTTGTTTTGTTTTGTTTTGTCTGATGTCCAAATTCTTTAGGACCATCGTTTGATGTAGTTCGTCCAGTGTTTTCATTTTTGTTTTCAGTTTGGGGTTTTTTGTGTGTTGTTGTTTCAAGAGGGAGAATAGTTTGGTTTTTGTTACTCCATCTTGGCTGGAAGCTATGTTTATTTTTTAAATTGCTCCTTCCAAGAGGTTTTTCTCAACACATTCATTCAATAAGTATTTATTTGCTGAATGTAAATATGCCAGGCAGAGTATTAGACAAGGGGAGATGAAGCAGTGAATAGACAGGCAGGATGGCTGCCCTTAGATGTGAGAGAGAGCATTAAATGAATCTCACAATTAGCTATTTAATTATGGTGTGATCCCCGAGGGTTATGAAAGCTGACAGTGCCCAAGCAGATGTGATCAAGTCAGTGTGATCATTCATGAAATGTATTTTTAGATAATGAGTTATGATGAGTTCCCTTGCAGAACCAGGCAGAGAGAATAGAAGTGGGTCCAGATGGCCACTGGATTTACCACGTGGGAAGCAAGGGAGTCCTGGCTAAAGGGTGTGGGGCGGGGGAAGGAGAAGGTGCCTCTAGAACACCTATCCCACCTGCACAGATGCCCCAGGGACACACTGTTTTCCTGTAGCTTGTAGCTGCAGCCACTTCGTTTCCACAGTCAAACAGCAGCAGGATTCACTCACCTCACATGTGCCCAGCCTGGTGCTGGGGGCTGAGGGTTAAAAAAAAAAGGGACCAACAAAATTCTTTCATGGGGGAGGAAAAGTATGAAAGTGCTAATAAGGAAAATACAAGGTGATGAGAGTTTAGGAGATGGGTGGAGGATGTGATGGGCTCAAAAGGTCACATCAAACTGTGTGGGTGGGTGGTGGTGGAGATGGTTACAGGGGAGGGGGAGAGAGAGAGGGTGGAGGCGGCGCTCCGACTAGCATGGGGCAGGAAGGCGGGCCCAAGGGAGGGCAGCACGTGCCCTGGAGGGGCTGAGAGCTGGGCTCGGGTAGCCACGATGCCCTGAGTCTGCCTTCACTTGGAACTCAGACAAATACCCACTGAAGAGTCACGTCTAAGAGGAACCATGTGGGTGTCTCGGCTGAATGGAATGCTGGTTTGGGGCAAGGGGTGGGTCCAATGAAACTGGGATTAAGTGGATGAAACCCCCTCATTTTTTCTAGGTCAACTCTCAAAACTGGAGCACAGCTGGAGAAGCCATTTCAATGGGCTGCGTGGAGATCCTCTGCCCAGGAGACGTCTGCGGAGGGTCTTCCCTGGAGCGCCCACAGAGCTCCCACCCCTTCCAGCACTGGGCATCACCTGCCCCATCCCGGGAAGCTCACAGCCGAGGGAAGAGGCCAGAGGGTACACCTCCTGCCGTGCTGGGGAAGATGCTGACAAGGGCAGCGAGGAGCTTGGGGGCTGAGGGACGGGGAGGAGCGACTCCCCACTGTGAACAGGGGCAAGACGCAGATGCGGGACTTGGCCTGTTCAGTAGAAACCTACTGCCGCTGTTGCTTTGACCTCCCCACACCTCCCACGCCTCCGTCTCAGCAGGACGAACAGAGCAGAGAAAACTGAGATTTCGGGGACTCTGAGACTGAAATGTGGCACTCGGGGGGCGCCCGTCCCTTGGCTGTGCCCCCTAGTCGACCAGGTGGAGGATCAGGTCCCAGGACAGCACTCCCTCCCAAGGAGCAGAGAGCAGCCCTCCGGACCCTCCACCTCCAGGGTCTGCCGGCCCCACCCTCTGCCCTGGAGCTGAGCTTTATTCCTCAGGAGGGCCCAGGACCTTTGCACGGAGAAGATCGATTCTGCTGTGCCAAACTGTGCCAGACAGCTTTGAGTTGGGGCTGCTGGTGTCCAGGGAAAGTGCCTGGGGTGTGAAGATGCCTCAGCAGACACACGTGGTCTGGGCCATGTCTTTTGTTCTTCCCTCCCTCCTGCAGAGGCCAGATGCTCAATCAGAGAGAAACCAACCCTGGGATCTCGCCTTCCTCACCCTGACCTTTCAGATGGGAAACGGGCTCAGAGATGGGGAGTAGGGATGTTTCGACTGAGGTTGTATTGATATAAGAAGGTAAAGATGTAGCTGGAATTCGACACCTAAATCCCCTGATGTCCCATCCCTGTGCCTCCCTACCTGGCCCACATGGCCAGAGCGGTCCTAAGACTGGGTGTCTGTCCGGGGGGATGTAGCCCCTTCCGACCACCATGCTGGGCTGGGCGGGCAGGGGCACAGACTCACGGGCCCAGCCTTCCCCAGAAGCTGTGATGTTCCTGCCCCAAAGTACCTTGAAAAGCACCCACCCACGAACTCGGCTCTGCCAAGTGGCCCCGGCAGAGCCCACAGCCATTTATTATTCATACCAAGGTTTTAGGAGAGGCTGGGCGCTCATCGACTAGGAAGCACAGTTATTGTTTCATTAAAGGTGGATTACACGTGTGGCTGGTCATTTAAATAATGACTCTGCTGACACCATTACACATGTGTCTGGTCACTTAAATGATGACTCTGCTGACACCATTAATTGGAGGATAAACGATTCCACCCTTGCTCCTCTGGGTCAATACCAGAGCTGCTCCAAGAAACGCCGCAGGGCCTTCTCCCCGACCTGAAGGTCAGGAGAGAGTCAGGGAAGGGCAGGCAGTGCTCAGGCTACACACAAGGTCAGCTTGGGGTCAAAGGCGCCAGGCCAGACATTTCAGCCTAGTCCAGCGTCCGGGGGCATGCCCACAGCTGCCAAGAACTCAGTCCACCTTAACTGTCTCCGTGAGGAGCTTAATTTCAATTTAATAAGACAGATACTGTGTGTGGTTTACTGTCACTTTATTATTAAAAGCAGATTGATGCAGGCTGAAGGCATGAGACAGCCCTACCGGCTATGGTGATATCGGTGTCATCCTGCTAGAATTCAATGAACACCCCAGCCTGTCGGAGCCCGAGGGAGGCATCCGTCAAGGCATCCGTTCACTCATTCATTCATTCATTCATTCACATGCGGTCAGTGGATGAATGTGGAAAGAGACACAGCCTGCACCCTCCCTGGCTCTCAGTCAAGTAGGAAAAGAGGACGATGAAACGAGAACAGCCGTGTGGGGAGACCTGGGCCCCCTAGGAGAGCCCAGGTGCCGTGAGCTGTGGGAGGGCCAGCCCCTGCTCTGGGATCCGGGTGTCACCAGAGCTCCAGACCTTGAGCTGTTGGAGAGAGTGGGGAATTCCAGCCAGGGTTGTCGAGGATCATGGACCCACCTGCCTAAAATGTTGGAAGGAGGAAGGCAAAGACTGGGACTCCCGTTGGGATGCTTCTCTGCAGGTGGGGTCACGGCCTGGGATGCAGGAGTCCCGACAGGCTCCCTGGAGGAGGTGGCCCTCGGGCAGGCAGGCCAGGCAGTCAGCATGTTTTGAGGGGCACATGTCTGCTCCGCCCTCTCCCACACTCACGAGGGATGCCCTCCCCCTGAATCTCTTCTCAAGTTTAGTCTTAGGCCAGACTGTCTTCCCACTCACTGCTGCCTATTCCCATGGGAGGTTTCAGCACAGACACATGGCCTCCCAGGTCCCAGTGGCTGTCTCTACCACGAAACCCAGGGATGCTGCCCGAGCCCCCCACCTGGCCCTCCTGGCCTTCTTGCTCTGCACGGTTTTGCTTTGGGCCCTTCCCAGGGCTGACACCAATGTGCATCCACAGGGGTGAAGAGACGGGGGTGCTGCAAGCCTGTACCCCTCTATCCTGGCCTGAGATCAGAGCTGTGGGTGGCAGAGGCCACATTTACACCCAGGAGAGCTGTGCTGGAGCTTCGCCACACTCAGAATCGTGAGGATTTAGTATTTGTCAGCCGTGCTGGCTTGCCAAGCATTTCCACATTTCATGCCACGCTCCCGACCACCAGGCTCCCCTCTTATAGATGCAGACGCAGGGCTCCGGGAAGCAAGTGAAGGTCACAGCCATCAGCAGAGGTGCCGAGACCCGACTTTTCACAGGTCCTGCAGACAAGACAGGACTTGGAGGCCTCTGGGGACTGTCCTAGATCCCAGGGATGCCTTTACTCTCTGCATCCAACCCAGAGGGCCTTTTGGGGGACTGACTGGGAGACCCTGAGAAATTCTGCGGAGATCGGGGTGGGGGTCTAGCAACAGGGTGGGCTTCCGCCTCTGCTGCTCAGCTGCTGTGTGACCTTGAACAGCTTGCGTTACTTCTCTGGGCTGCACTGGGATATGTCAGTGAGAGACTGAGTCCCAGATATTGAATGTTCAGACCCGGCCTGGCCCAGAGGGGCCCTGAAATGCTCGTTTCCCACCACCTTCCTAGACGGGGTTGGGAAGAAACCTGTTCCCCGCGCCAGACATGCTCCAGGCCCAGGAGGCTCACTGGACTTCCCTCCAGCCTTCCTGGAGGTCTTGCTTCCTGCAGCTCCCCTCCACGAGGTCTTCATTTCCCTTCAGTACAGAAGGCGAGTGTCTGATTTGTTACAATTGACGAGTGGAAGCCAGTAGGAAGACCCACTTTCCGCCAGTTAGGCCAGTAGGATTCTAGCGGGTTTTGTGTAGCGCCAGCAAACGCGGCAATCAACTCCAGGGCGGCCTTGCGTTGCATTTGAGCTGGGGCGGGAGGCCGGGCCAGGCCCCACACAGGGCAGGGCGCTGCTCTGAAGTTAGGACCTGCATCGTCCCTCTACTGTGAGGACACGGGAGAAGTTGGAGACAAGTCAGGCCACCGATGTTTTGCTGAAATCCAGGCCTTATTTTCCCCTTTCTAATCATCGAGGTCTTGTCCAAAAACATTTTGCTTTTCTGGAAGTACACCTTTGAGGTCGAATAAGAGGGAATGTATATAAACAGAGAATTGTCCCAATGTGTTTCCTTGTTTTTGTTTTAAGGAAAAGGAAGCAGAATTCAGCACTGTGAAAAATTCAGATATTGAGAAAGCAGCAAAATAATTTTAGAAAATTATTATAGAAAAAATAATAGAAAAATTATAGAAAGAAATAATTTTGCCTTCCCAGCAGCCCTTCCTCCCTTGATTAATCAAATGACAGGAGGATCTGAGCAGCCTGGATGGGCTGAGGCGGCAAATCGGGGGTGGCATGAACGCGTGTCCAGCGGGTGGGCCGCACGGCCTCCAGGTCCTCGTTCTCCAGGCTGTCAGCAGCTGCCCACGCCAGGCCGCCTCCTGCCCACAGGCACGCTTTTTATGAACAGAAGGAGATGTTCTCTTTCTCTTCGTGGGGGAGAAATCCTGAGACGAGAAGACGGGCGCCTGGATGTAATCCTATTTCTCCAGCAGGGATGCGTTCGTAGGGATGAGCTCGGGGCCAAGTCGCTCCTTCAAGGTCGCGGGGCAGGGTCGGCATGGCTGAGGAACACTTTAGCCTCTTTCAAAATTGATGACGAAACGAAGTCTTACTGTATAGAGGGCGTGTGGAGCTGCGTTGGGGGGAGGCTGGAAGCCCTGCCCTCCCACCGGCTCCGAGCTGGGGTGCTGTGCTGTGTTACATTTCCCCTCCTCCCATCCTCAGGCAGCTCTGAGGGAGGCTGTGTGGCCCCCAGTCTTCTAGTTGAGGGACCCGAGACTCAGGACATCCATCAGGTGCCCAACTCTCCCCGATCTCGAGGAGGCTCGCTCGTGGGGGCTGCGTGGCTGCACTTTCCTCCCAAAGTCACTGTTCTCCCTGGGCTGAGCTTTCCTTCACTGTGACCCTTTCCGCCCCATCCAGGGCTGGGAGGCACCCAGGGGAGAATTTTTTGCTTTCCCATTGGTGTCTCTGGCTCCCAAGCCGTCCCCTGGACCATCCCTCACAGGGCATCTCCAGAGCTCACAGGTTCGCCCACAGCCTCACATCACAGAGGATGAAATGGGTCAGGATGTGAAAGGAGGACCCGGGGTCCCCCAGGCGGTGACCAGCCCAGACCTCTGGTGCCACTGCCCACCTAGCCCTAAGCCCTCGGGCAGGTAAGTGCAGGGCAGGCGGACCAGGCTCCAGGCCATTAGGAGTCCGCTGGTGCCTCCGTTCACCTCCTCCTCCCTCCGACCCCTGGACCAGGCGAGGCACAGGCCACCCTTGCACACGCTAGGCCCGCAAGGGAAATGAGTTTGGGAAGGTGGTTCTTATATACTCTGTGGCCTCAGACTGTTCAGCAGGGGCTCAGCCCGTCACAGAGCGTGGGGACCAGCCCTGAGTGGCCTTTCCAGGAAGGCCCATTAGCAGGCGGGGACCGTCCAGGGGCAGGATGGACTCCCCGTCCAGCTCTGTTAACCGCGTTTTCGCGGTTCCCAGTCCGTTTGGACTAGCTCTTCTTACCAAGCAGCAAGCCCATTTCTGCCCGCTAATGGCTCCGGGAAAACAGCCTCTGCATCCTGGGAATTAACAGGGGAGGGGGGAGAGGGTGACATGGGCAGAGCCCTGGCACAGGGACGTTGCCCAGCACCCCAGACGGCTTCCCGGGAGCCAGCATGTGGAGCTGTCACGTCACTGATTCTCTTCCTGCTCCAGAGGAATCCTTGCATCAACCCACTTGCTTTTAGATAGTTTATTCTCCCCAGTTTCAAAGATCATACACGTTAACCTTAGAAGGTTTTCTCTGCATTTCTCTGCTTGTCCCGCAAGGACGTGTTGAGGGCTCTCACTGTGCTTGGTGTAGACGTGGTACGGGGTTCCGAGAAGCAGTGGTTATGATGACTCACTTAGGCTTGTGTCCAGACTGAGGGCCATGGAATGGGACGGCTGGAGAATTGGGGGGGACCCTGCGGCAGGACAGTGAGGCAGGCCTGGGGCCACAGTTCTGCCCTGAGTGGTCCTGAGAGACCTTGGTTGGGGTTTTACACCCAGGTGGTCAGTTACTACGTCAGGCCACCTGGCCTCAGCTGACTTCCTGAGTCCAGCCAGGGGGCGCTCAGAATTCTTCTGAGTGGACACAGAGGGGAGAGAGGGGAAGGCAGGGTCAGAGTCTTGGCCCTTCACTTTGCAAAGATGGCGTGTTAGTCATCTACTGCTGCGTAATATATTACCCCCAAAGGTAGAGCCTTCATTGACAGATGTCTCTCATCTCACAGTTTTGGAGGGTCAGGAATTCAAGAGCAGCTCAGAGGAGAGCTTCTGCCTCCGGCCTCTCCAGAGGCTGCAGAAGCCACCGCCAAGATGGCACGCCACATGGCATGGGCCTCTCCTAGGGCTGTTTAGGTGAACTTGCGGCAAGGCTGCTGTCTTCCCCAGGCACAGACGGTCCAGGGGAGGAAGCAGGGAGGAGGCTGCAACTCCACGTACAACCAAGTATCTGCAGTCACTCCCCATCTCCTCTTTCACACTCTACTCATTAGAAACGAGCCCAGCCCACGTTCACGGGGAGGCGAAACCAGCTCCATCTCTTGAGGGGACGCTTGCCAACAAAACTGTAGATATCTTTTTCAATTTTTGTGAAGATCTTTCCATAATTCTCTATGTTTATGTATACCAATGGATATAAATATTTGAATTGTAAAAATCTGGATTATACTATATAATCTGTATTGAATCCTGATCTTGTCATTCAACCAATATCCGTGAACATTGATTCGTGCCATTATTTTTCTGGGCTGCATAATATGTATTTCACACAGCGTGATGTCCCAGGAAGTGTTTATGGAATAATGGATGTTGGATAAATGCCTGGTGCCACCATTAAATGTATTTAGCTCTGTTCACAGGTCACTCAAGCTGGAGTTAATGTTTAATTATTTTAGACAGACGTTGGGCGAATATTGCGTCAGATACAGCTAGTGCTCTACCTGTGTTCTCTTCTTCCAGGGCACACGCAGCCGTGCGTCCCAGGCATTCTTGGGTTGGGGGCGACCACGTGCAGGAGTCCGGCCAGTTGAACACAGGGGTGGGGGTGGGGAAGTGATGCACTCCCCTGCCCGGTGGGCCATAGACCTTCCCGAGTGCAGCCCTCACTCTCCCTTCCTCTACTGGCTGAACCGAGGAGGCTGGAGTCCTGAGGGAGGGGAGCCTGGATCCCTGAGTGACTGCGTGGATTTCCTGTTGGGAGAAGCCCCTGGAATTTGGGGGCCATCTGGTGGAGCCCATCCCACTCCTGTGCCCTTTTCCAGTTACCTCCGGAGACGTCCTCCAATGGGCTGGGTGCTAGGTCAAAGGACACGTGCGTTTTAAATGTTGGTACACGCCGTAGCCGCCCTCCACGTGTGGCACCCATCCTCCAGAGGGCTCTCTGTGGCCCAGCCTCCAGTCCCCGCCAGCTCCACCACGAGGCTGGGTGGCCACCAGATGTGCTCACTAGGGCTCAGGACCTACCTTGTTCTCAGGCCTTGGTGCCACCCCTCCATTCTGGACGGTGAACTGCCCAAGTGGGCAGAGTGGCTCAGCTCAGCATCCGCACGGGGATGTGGTTTTGAAGAAATGAATATTCAAGAGCCTGCTCTGTGCACGTCCTGGTGGGGGTGGGCATCCCGGGGGCTGCACTGCAGACGGGGCCCAGGCTGGCTCCGACCCTGCCGTGCCACCACCATTCTCCGTCCTGATGTCCACCGGATGCTGGGCTCCTGAGGGCTTTCTGTCTTGGTCCAGCCAAGCACAAAGTAGGCACAGGTGAATGAGTGAAAACCATAAGGAGTGAAGAAAGGCAGGGTGAGGGAAGTGTTAGGGGCTGAACTGTGTCTCCCAAAGTTTATGTGCTGCAGCCCTGACCCCCAGGACCTCAGAGTGTGGCTGTATTAGGAAACGAGGTCTTTACAGAGGTCATCAAGTTAAAATGAGGCCATTAGAGCGGCCCTGATCCAGTACGACCTGTGTCCTCATAAAAAGGGGAGATGTGGACACAGGCAGGCACAGAAGGAAGTCCACGTGAGGACACAGGGAGAGCACGGCCTCAAAGGGAGCCAGCCCTGCCAACACCTTGATCTTGGGCGTCCAGCCTCCAGAATGTGAGACAGTAACTGTCTGTTGTTTAAGCCGCCCCGTCTATGGTGCTTTGTTACAGCAGCCGAGCAAACCAACACAGAGGGCTTTGTGGAAAGTGCTGGCTGGGAGCCTGGCTGAGGTGGGTCTAACGCCTCAAAGCAGGATGAGGCCAGATGTCTCCGAGGGTCCGAGGAGGTCCCTCTTACAAGTTCTGGTAAACCCGCCCCCTGGGGCTGACCCCACACCCCATGCTCGAGCCCCCCCGTCGTGCTGTGTGGGCCGCCCCGGGCTGCAGCTACAGACACACGATTGTATTTCGTTTCTAAAACCTGCTGATTTGTCCTCATTACCTGCTCCGGGTCTCATATTCGGTAGTTTTATTTCTGCTCCTCTGACACGTGAGCACATTTCATTTCAAAGGCAAGAACTGGACCCTGGACAGCCAATTACGCCCCATTTGGAATCGTTCTCTTCAGCACAAAGAGCCTCACATGGAAAGTTCTTCATTTTATTTCAGGCAACTCAGAGAGCAGTTATGCCCCATGATGAGTTATCGGGAAGAGGTGCAAGCAGATGTAAGTGTGTGTGTGTGTGTGTGTGTGTGTGTGTCCCCTGTTCTCAGGGCACCCTCTCCTGTTCACTGTCACAGTAACTGTCACACTTTGGAGCTAAAGAGACCAGACTGTGGGCTGAATCTTAGCCCAGCCACCTCTGCAGAACCAAGGGTAAGTGCCTTAACTTCTCTGAGCCTCGGTTTCCCCATCCGTGTATGGGAACAATGGTGACCACATCTCAGATGTAGAAAGTGATGTGCACAGGGCCCAGGTGACAGTGGCCAGCAACGTTGTCATGATCAGCCCCGGCTGGCTTGTTCCTCTCAATAAGCCCATGAAGTCAATGGGAGATATCTAGCTAATGGACACATTATACAGAGGAGAAAAGTGCGGTTCAGAAATGTCGAGGGCTGTGCTGAGCTGGCACTCAAATGCAGTCTTCTGATTTCAAACACGCTTCCCTCAGGGCATGCAGGGGGCAGGAGAAGGCCCTCAGGGTGCAGAGGTGAGTGGGACCCAGGCATCAGGCGTCAGGCCTCCATGTTCTTGGGACGACGTCTGGCAAGAGTTCCACTCACCTCCCTGTCCTGAGAGTGGGTCCGCCAAGAGTGCCAGAGGCATTACAGGCCTCCATCTGCTTTCTTTAACAATTTTAGCTTTAGTGAGGTGTAATTGATATCCAAACACGTGCACATTTAATGTATACAGCCTTTTTCTCCCCTGTGTAATTTTTAAAATTTTTTGATCTTTCAGTTTTATTGGAGTATAGTTGATTTACATTGTTGTGTTAGTTTCAGGTGTACAGCAGAGTGATTCAGTTATACATATATTCATTCCTTTTTCAGGTACTTTTCCCATATAGGTTATTACAGAGTATGGAGCAGAGTTCACTGTGCTCAGAGCAGGTCATTGTTGGTTATATATAGTAGTGTGTGTGTGTGAATTACATCTTGATGAGTTTGGACGTATACAGACACCCGTGATACCATCACAACCGAAGCGCTAAACACACCCATTACCTCCCAAAACTTCCTTGTCATCTTCTGTTCGTTTTGTAAGAACACAACCTGAGATCTGTCCTTTTCACACATTTTAAAGTGCGTGATACCCTATAGTGAAGTGGGTACTATATCGTACAGCAAAGCTCTAGAACTCACCTCGCATACAGAAAGCTTGTACCAGTGGACCTCTATTTCCCCTGGCACCGACCAGTACCTGCAGCTCCTATAAAATGGACAAGAGCTAACAGGGTCCCTCCTGTGGGCTGAGCGTCTGGGAAATGGAGAAAAACAACAGCCCACGACCTGCCCTCGGGTGCTCGCAGCCTGGCTAGGAAGGGTAGTGCCCCGTGCATGGCCTTAACTACCCAGGAATTGCATGTCCCACTTACCGGTGCTGGGGTGGAGGGAGGTGGTGGGAAGCCGAGGTCTGGGCAGCCAGCCGGGGAGGGGGCACTGGGGGTCTGCGGGCCCAGCAGGAGCTGAGAGGTGAGCCTCTGGGGTGGAGACTTGGGGGCCATGGCTGAGGTGAGAGCTGCACCCTCAGGAGACCAGAGCCAGCATCGTCTAGATGGGGTTCCAGGGCGTCGTGACTTTGGGCTTTTTCAAAGCCACAGAAGAAGTCCTCTTGGAGAAACTCACTCCATGTCTTTGTCAGTAAGTGCTCGTGACTGTCAGCGTCTTATGTGAGCTTCAGGAAGAGCTCAGAGAACCAGAAGCCCCGGACCCTTGGTCCCGGCTTGGCCACCAGCCTCTGGGCACAGCTGCCCTTGGCCTCAGCTACCCTTTTTGGGAAGCAGGAGGTTGGGGGAGTTGGTCTCCAGGGTGGGCCAGCTGGAAAGTTCTGTGATTTGATGACACAGGGTGGTTTAGACAGAACAGGGCAGCTCGGCTGTGGGGTCCTAGATGCCCAGCATGGGGGCCGATGGCCCACTTCCCTGGAGTCTGATGTGGGTGGCTACTGGCTGCTCTTTCCCCAACTCTTTCATCTTGTGGAGCCAGGGGGGTCTGTGCAATGCTCCACGCACCTTCCAGGCAGCTTGTCCCTGTATTGGCTGTGCACTTGCCCCAGAAAAGCCACTAAATCTGCCATTGCAGGCTCTGGGTGGATTCGGGATCTGAGTCTTCAGTGGCCGGTGCCCAGGAGCAGAGACCTGCACCCTCCTTCTGGCCGAGCTTCTCGCCAGTGTCCCTTCATCCAATCAGCTGTGACAGAAGCCATTGGTGTTTCCACAAAACAGACAGGCTGTGTCACCATCCCTCTGGGGACTAAGGTCACGGCGCCCTTGTCTGTTTAGCACGGCTCTGCAGAAAGGGCCTAATTACTAATTAAAACCCAGGCTTCCCGGGTTGGATCACTAATCCTGCAGCTGCACAGGCCTTAATTACGCTTCTCCCTGTGCATCCCGAAGATCAGGGCCTGGGTGGGGACCACTGTTGGTTCTTAATCGGCTTCACAGGAGCAGCCCAGAGCGGCCCCTCTCCTCAGCCTCTCAAAGCCACTGCAAAACAACGGGGGCTTTTCCTGCTCTCTGCACGGGGTCACGTCCAGAAACGGGGTTGTCCAAGTGTCAGGGCCCCTTCCCTCAGATTGGCTCTTCACTTCTTCCCAAGGAAGCGGCTCCAGCCTGGCTGGGAGGGCACACATTCCCTCTCAAGGGTCCCGCAGTCTTTGCCCAGGTGTCCGCACCGGCAGCTTTGGGCCGTCTGCCTTGCTGGTCACGCAGCGGGTCCCCAGGCCCCACGCAGTCAGCCCTGGTGAATGAGCATCTCAGAGGATCAGAAAAGGGAATTTCGCGGGCTCAGATGTGAGCAGTGAAGTGGACACCCTCCCTCCTGGGATGGCCGAGAGAGAAAGTGGTGTGCCCCGCCCTGTGATGTCCCCACTGTCTGGATGCTTCCAGGCCTACAGGAACCCGGTCATTCCCGGCCCTCCCCACCTCCACATGGTCCATTCCAGCTGCTGGAATGCAGGCCTGGGGCAGCTCATCCCCACTTTCAGGTCCTACCCTCGTCCCCACCTCGGAGACCATCTCCCTGACGCCCATCAGAAGGGCCCTCCCTCTCGTGAGGCCTTGCCCTCTGGACTGTGTCCACGCCTTTGCTGCCCACGAAGTGGACTTACGCCCTAAATCATTTAGGGTGCATCGACCTCCCCATGGACTTGGCTCCATCATGCAGCCTCCCCTCCTGTCTTGTTCTCACTTGGCATTCGAGAACTCAGCACCGGATCCGTAATGGCTCAAGGAATGGATGAAGGATGGAGGGAACATCTGGACGGATCCCTGCCCACGGTGCGGAAGCCATTGGGGGTGGCTGGTGCTGCACGGGGCCGGGACAAGCAGCCACAGCCTCTGCCTGGAGCCGGAGCTGCTCCCCAGGGGGGAAACTTCCCGAGATGACCCCTGCCAAGAGGAGCTGGAAGGAAGGTGGCCGTGGGTCAGATCCCTTCTGCAGACCCAGCTGCAGATCCCCCGGGGCAGCCTGGGCTCCATCCATCTGGGAGGACCCAGGGCTCTAGAAACTCAATTACCCAGCTCCGAGGCATCTGCCTTCTTGAGATGCTCAAGACACCACAACTAAAACAGAAAACAACAACAGGCTAACACAGGGGCAATTTTAATGGTTCAGACACTTCGGGAAAGAAGATTTGGGTCATGCATCAGGCAAGGAACCCTGCCAGCTAAGGGGAGGGCAGAGGGATGAGGGATGGTGTGGGCGAGGCGGTTATGAATACGCACTCTGGCCACATAACCAGTGCAGGTAAGGAGGTGTAATTGTCACAGTATTTATTGCATATCTAGATATGCACGTGTTGTATACATATTAACCAAATGTTCTCCCACCTCCCGGCTCCCATGTCCCCACTTCTAACCTAAGTTGTGTTAACAGCAGTTAATTGTCTGTCTCAGACAGGGGTGGGCAGCCTCAAAGATGATCCCCTTTTCTCCATATTCATGGTCTTATGTAACCCCCTCTCCTTGAGCGAGGGCTCACGAGTGACTCACTTCCAACGAATGGATAGAATCTGGCAAAAGGGATGGGTTGTCACTTCTGAGATTCCACTTACAAGAAGATGTGGCCTCCACCTTTTTGGCCCCTCACTCTTTTGGAGCCCTCGCTCCGAGGGATGCAAACTGCTCTTTGGAGAAGCTCATGTGGCAAGGACCTGACCACTCAAGCCAACAGCCATGCAAGTGAGTGTGGGAGTGTAACTGAGCAGGACCCTCTGGGCCCTTCCTAGAACAGACCCCCTCCCCTATATCCTCTGTCGTATCTCCTCTGAAGTACCCAGCTAATAGTATCTGAGGCACATTTCCTGAGTTGTTTTACAGATGCTAAAGCCACACCAGATGGAAGAAGTTAACGACCAGATGACCATGAGCACGTAGCCCCCAGACTTACTGGAGCCTAAGGACTGATAATGTTAAGCCCTGTGACACCACCCTGTGACCTCACCATCAACTAATCAAGATTTGTGCACGAGCTGATCAGACACCCTGGGCCCCCCCTACCTTACCTGTCCTTTAAAAATGTTTTGCTGAAACACTTCTGGGAACTTGGGGTTTTTGAGCACAAGCCACCCACTCTCCTTGTCTGGCACCTTTACAATAAATGCTGCACTTTCCTTTACCACAACCCAGTGTCAGTAGATTGGCTTTACTGTATGCAGGCGAGTGGAGCCAAGTTTGGTTTGGTAACAGAAGGCCCTCCCCCAGTCCAACCTCCAGAACAGACAGCACTTGCTGGCCGCTGACTGCAGCTCTGTGGGACCACAGCCAAGCCACCCCAGATTCCTGTCCTCAGGGGTATCGGTGACGCCTCCAAGTTTCGGGGAATGTGTCACGCAGCCATAGTCAAGTAATACACTCAGTGTTTAAGTCACAGGAGACAAAAGGGTCATGTGACTCAGCAGGAAGAGGAATGAACAACCCCAGAGGGGACGAAAGGGCCCCTGTACCCACTCTAGGGAGAAGCTTAGTGTGTTTTCAATTTTACGGAGGTTGGTGGCAGCACATGAGTTCGTCAGGATGGATCTTGCTGACGAACTCAGCAAGATGGATCTTGATTCAGGCACTAAGTCTGTTTTGATGAACTTGCTACAGATGCCAGGTTGACAGGGTGGGTGGCAGTGGATTTCTGCTGTGTCATCTGCCTGAGCTGCGTTACTGCCCTTTTCTGCACATCCTTGGGTTGGCTTGATCCCTAAGAGAAATCATGGCCAGGATCGGAAGGCTTCAGTGGAAGGTTGGCACCAGGCACAGGCTGTCTCTGATCTGCTGGCGCACCTCGAGGGCGTGGGCGGTCAATTCAGCACCTGCCAACTCCTCCCCAGGCTCCGACTCCTGGGCCAGGTGTGTGTTCAGCTCCTGAGGAAGGCCTCCAGCATCTCCCGCAGGGCACCTGGCGTTGAAGCTGGAGGCCATGGCTGTGAGATCACCCTTGAGGTTCCCAGCAGTTTTCCAGGTGTCGTGCTTCTCCACTCAATGTCCATCTCTCCTTCCCGACAGGCCGCCTGCTGACCTCAGGCGCCACCAGTAGACACAGAAGCCAGAGCCTCCCGTAGACTGTGTCACCAGCTCCCACGATTGCATCAGGGCAAATTCTTATAATAAATCCTTTAAATACATCTCCCGGTGGCTCTGCCTCTTTGATCAAAGCCTCACACAGGCCTCATCCCTATACAGTGAAGCCCTATTCCCCTAGTCCCAAAGGAGAAGAAAGGTGCTCTCTGTGGTGTGCAGCCATCACCAGCACAATGGTGACAATGTCTGAGGTCAGCCAGACTTTCCGCTAAAAGAATCACACAAGGACACCCCATGAAATTCATAGAAATTGGCTCTGCCTTTTAGAATGCACAGACTAAGGCCCCTGAACCAGGGGAGAAGATGCTCTGTTGTCACTCTGCTCATAAAATCAAGACGGCAAGGGCTGGGCTTGGTGACTAGAGAACACGTGTGCAGGCACGCACACACACATGCATGAACACACACAGACGCACACATACAGAGACACACCAAGACACACACGTACATAAAGATAAAAAAGGTTACTGCAACCCCATTTTAACCCAATGCCAGGAAAATGACACCTCGAGGGGATCCTGGTGGACGCTTGTCATTCTTGTTGATTTTTTGAGACTTCAGGAGGAGAAAAGGATCTCAGAAAATATTATTTCTTGCTGCCATTGACAGACAGTGAAGGTGAGACCAGAATGGGGAAGGTCTTAGTCGGGTGGTGTGTGCCACGTGCTGGAGCATGGGGTTTCATGGGTGTGGTCTTTCCTCCTGGGGCCCACAGCGCGGGCCCACACCTCCGGGGACCCATCTGGGTTGCCTTCTCTGCCCCCCAGCTTCCTGCCCAGGACATGGATGGATGTTCCAAACCACGATGGTACAGATGTCCCTGGCTTGGGCCGTCACTCCATCCCAGCAGCTCCTTCCAGGGCACAGGCCACATGGAGACAAGGGAGGCTGGCCCAGAAGCATATGGTGGCCCCGTCTGGCTGGGCGCGGCTGTCACATTTCAGCGGCCGGCTGGCCCAGAGGGATGGGGAGGCTGCAACCCAGCACTGTGGCCGTGGCCATGGAGAGAGCACAGAGCCGGGATCCGGGATGTCCCGGGGTCGCCAGGGGTCATTCTGCAGGTGCCACACCTGTCAGTCAGCCCTGCTTCCCACGTGGGCCCTGGGCACCAGGAAACCTCACTTATCACCGCATCCAGAATCAATTTCCCTCATAATTTATCAGCGTGCGTGCACCTCCATTATCATGCTCCACGTGAAACCCTGTAGCTAGTAGTACAGTGTGAATCCGGAGGCTTGTTTAAAGACCAGATGGACAGAGCAAAATATGTGTTTACAGTTAAGGAACCATGGTTAATCTTCACCTTCTTCTGACACCATCTCTTCCAGGTGACAGAGGCCAGAGCTTGGACCCGTGGCTCTCGGGCCTCAGCTCTGGTGTCCACCAGCCTTTGTTCCAGCAAAGACCCCACTCCAGCCCCAGGCCCAGGGTCACGTCAGAGTGTAGATGAGACAGAGCATGGATTCTCCTGCTTTTCTTACTCTGCCAGCTGCCCTTCCCAAGGTCAGTGTCCAGGGCACACTAAGGCACAGACACATAGCAGGTCCCTCGTAATGCAAGTCCTCTGGCAAACCTGGCTCAGCCGGGGGAAGCCAGCCCTGCCTGGCCCAGATGACTAGTACAGAAGGTGCTGTGTCCTCAGATAACAGGCCCTGACGGGGCCGATGGATGCAAATCTCTCAACCCATGAGGTTTATGTGCCAGAGGCAAGTCTTCTGTCCGTCTCCTTCACTCCTGTTTCCCCAGTGCCTGGCATGTGATTGGTGTGTAATAGATATTCATTGAATAAATGAACTTGCATGAATTTTAATAAAAACTCTGCCAGAGTCAGTGTTGCTCCCAGATTCCGTTTCTCCTCCTGACACTTGATGGTGGTTCAGTCAGAACACATGCCCCACCTGTTTTTCATCCGTCCGTCTAGCAACGCACTCCTAAAGAATTTATACAGCCACAAGTCCAAAAGGAGGGGACATCTGAATGCCTGTTGTCGGCTTTTGCATGGTGCTCTTTCGATCCCCCAAGGAGAACCCCAATTAGTAGACTGGAGGTCCTTCTGCCTTGAGGTCTTAGGCACTAAGCACTCAGGTTGGTCCTGAGGTCGTAACTTTAGCTGAAGGATTGAGAGCAATGTAGGAAGTAGCTGGTGGGTTTCCTTTGAAATCTTGAGG
The DNA here is from genome assembly GCF_965194825.1 of Balaenoptera physalus. Classification (NCBI taxonomy): domain Eukaryota; kingdom Metazoa; phylum Chordata; class Mammalia; order Artiodactyla; family Balaenopteridae; genus Balaenoptera; species Balaenoptera physalus. The sequence goes on along the minus strand of NC_138886.1, from coordinate 3,297,618 downwards.
AGGTAAGGACAGAGGAGGGTAGTGGGGGAGGATGAGGAAGCACAGGAAGAACAAGGGGCTCTGGAGACTCGTGGTTGCTGAAAGACTTGTTCACAGAGTGAAGGAAGACTTTGCTTTGGCACCATATAAAAATAACCACAGGGCTTCCCTGGTGGCGCAGTGGTTGAGAATCTGCCTGCTAATGCAGGGGACACGGGTTCGAGCCCTGGTCTGGGAAGATCCCACATGCCGCAGAGCAACTAGGCCCGTGAGCCACAACTACTGAGCCTGCGTGTCTGGAGCCTGTGCTCTGCAACGAAAGGCTACGATAGTGAGGCCCGTGCACCGCGATGAAGAGTGGCCCCCACTTGCCACAGCTAGAGGAAGCCCTCACACAGAAACGAAGACCCAACACAGCCAAAAATAAATAAATAAATAAATAAATAATAATTAAAAAAAGAAAAAAACTTTGAAAAAAAAAAATAACCACAGTGCCTACCGAGAATATTATACTTAAAGCAGAAAGACTGGATGCTTTTCCCCTAAAATAAAGAACAAGACAAGGATGTCCGCTCTCACCACTTGTATCCAGTGTTGCACTGAAGGTTCTAGCCAAAGCGATTAGGTAAGAAAAAGAAATAAAAGGCATCCAGAAAGGAAAGGAAAAAGTAAACTATCTCTATTTGCAGATGACATGATCTCGTACATAGAAAATCCCAAGGAACCCACTACTAAAAAAACTGGTAGAACTAATAAAGAGTTCAGCAATGCGGCAGGATACCAGATCAATATATATCAATTATATTTCCATACACTTGTAATGTACAATCCAGAAGTGAAAATAATTCCATTTATAATAGCAGTAAAAGGAATAAAATACCTAGGGATAAACTTAGGAAAAGAAGTGCAAGACTTGTACCTTGAAAACATTGTCGACGGAAGTTAAAATTAAATAAATGGAAAGACATTCCATGTTCTTGACATGAAAGACTTACTGTTGTTCAGATGACAGTACTCCTCAAGTTTACCTGCAGAGGCAATGTAATCCCTATCGAAATCTTAGCTGGCTTTGTGTGTGTGTGTGGAAACAGACAACCTGATCCTAAAATTCACGTGGAAATGCAAGGAATCCAGAATAGCCAAAACAATCTTTAAAAAGAAGAACCAAGTTTCAGGACTCACACATCCTGGTTTGAAAACCTACCGTAAAGCTACAATAAAGACGGTGTGGTTCAAGCATAAGGATAGACATATAGGTCAATGGAATAGAATGGAGAGTCTGGAGACAAACCCACACGTTTGTGGTCAATTGATTTTCTATCAAGGGTACCAAGGAAATTCAATGGGAAAGAATAGTCTTTTCAACAAACGGCCCTGGGTATCCACATCTGTGCACAAAAATTATCCATATGTTAAAAATTATCTCAAAATGTACTGAGACCTAAATGTCTATGAAACGCTTGGAAGAAAACATAGGCATACATCTTTGTCAGCTCAGACCAGGCAATAGTTCCTTTGATATGACACCAAAAACACAAGAAACAAAAGGAAAAATACTTAATTTGGACTTCAAATTAAAAACTTTTATACGTCAAAGGACCCAAGAAAGTGAAAAGACAACTGACAGAATGGGAGAAAATATTTGCAAATCATATATCTGACAAGGGGCTTGTATCTAGAATATATAAATAACTCTTACTACCCAAAAATAGTAAAAAAAAAGAAATAATCCAATTTTTTTAAAGAGCAAAGGACATTTCTCTAAGGAGTATATACAAATGGCCAATAAGCACATGAAAAGATGCTCAGTATCATCAGCTGTCAGGAAAATGCAAGTCAACACCACAGAGTGGTACCATGTGATCCCACAATTCCACTCCTGGAGATATACCCAAGAGATGCAAAAACACGTGTCTGGTGGGTCAGGACAGACGTGAGGGGCCCCAACCAAAGGCCCCAGGTCATGGACTCTGGGGTCAGGGTGGGGGGCTAGGAGTGGAGGGAGGGGTTCTGGTTCAGGGTCAGAGTCGGGGGTGGGATGCATTCAGGCTCCCCTTCCCGGACGGGGAAGTCTGGGCAGAGAGGCCTGAAGAGGACACCTGCCCAAGGCCTCAGATGACAGGACTAAGGACTAGGGTGTCAGGCTAGGGGTGCAGATACGAGTGAGCAGGGTGACTGGGGGCCTGAGCCCCTGATGGCAGCTCCCCAGAGACTGCGGTACACAGCCGTCACCAACTGTGGGACGGGCGGTGCCTCCCCTGTGAGACCCCCCAGGCAGAGCCTCTGTAATCAGCCACGCTTGGGCTCCAAGAATCACACAAGAGGCTTTAAAGCAGGAGCTGAGGTCCTCAGTACATAAATATTCACAGCAGCAGTATCCACAATTGCCAAAAAGTGGAAACAACTCAAATTCCATCAACAGACGGATAAACAAAATGTGGTAAATGCGTACAATGGAATATTATCCTGCAAGAAAAAGGAACAAAGTACTGACACACACTACAATGTGATGGACCTTGAAACCTTTATGCTGAGTAGAAGCAGCCAATCACAAACTCACATGTTGTGTGATTCTGTGTATGTGGTGTGTCCAGAACAGGCAAATCTGTGGAGACAGTGAGCAGATGGGCCATTGCCTGGGGCTCGGGAATGATGGCCAAGGGTACAGGGCTTCTTTTGGGGGTGATGAAAATGTTGTAAAACTAGATTGTGCTGATGGTTGCACCGCTCTGTGAATATAGAAAAACCATTGAATTGTACACTTTCAGTGGGTGAATTTTATGGTATGTGAATTATATCTTAATAAAGCAGTTTTTAAATGACAATGACCAAAAAAGACTCGACACTTACCCAGGGCCAGAATCTCAAATGACCAGCGGAATATAAAAGTGAATGTGCCGGTCAAAGCAAGCTCTCTCCATAAGCAAGATCCTGCCGTGGGTGACCAAGGTTGATAATTATGTTAAGTGTGCTCTGTTTTCCCTTTTTTTTTTTGCCATTTCTTTAGCTTTTTAATGACAAATAATATAGAACAGAGAAGTTAGCATAGGTGTACAACTCACTGCAAATTCATAAAATGGACAGTGTATTTCACATGTAGATCAAGAAACAAAAAATTGCCAGGAACACAGAAGTTCCTCTCATGTTTCTTTTCCAGGCACCACTCCCTCAAAGGTAGCCACTGTCCCTGATTTCTTTCTTTCTTTTTTTTTTTTTATTCAAACAGAAAGTCACAAAAATTATAATCATCCTCATCAGTTCACTCAGTCCCATGTAATTATTTTTTTTTTCATCTTGATCTTCTGTTAGCACTTTTATGAATTCATCAGTTTTCCATTAGAGTTCTGAAAATGCTTATTCATTCAGTTCAGCAGTATAGTCAGTTACCAGAAACCTGTACTTGTCAGAGTCTTTTCCATGAATTCCTTGAAGATGAAATGCTTTTATAGGAACATTTTTGCAAAAGCATCAGAGTACACCCAGAACTGTCTGTAAATGACAAAAAACTTAAAAATGACCACGGTTAAAGATGTGATGAAAGTTCATAATAATGCAATTGACAAGGAAATTTAATTATTTCTGAGATATACATTAAAAAAAAAATTGAGGAAAAGTTTACATACCAAAAGAAGCACAGATTTTGATTGAATAAATTTTGACAATCATAGACACCCATGTGAACACCACCCCAAATTATGGAATATTCCCATCACCCCAGAAAGTTCCCTGGAGCATCTTTCCAGTATCCACCCCCTGCCCCCCACCCCAGGGATACCCTCTTTCATTGACGGCTGTCATCATCATCATCAGCTGCTCCTGTGCTTAGCAATCACAGCAGGGGCATCACACGGGAATTCACATCGGGCATATTTTGCTCCTCATACAGTTTGGGAGTTCATCTCTGTTGCTGGGTGTTCCTTCTGTTTGTTGAGGAATATCCCACAGTATGACCGTATCCCAATTTGCTTATCTGCTCTTTGTGGATGGACACTCAGGTTTCTCCCATTTGGGGTGATCACGAACAGAGTCGCTGTGACTATTCCTGCCCGTGTCTTCCCACCGCCCTGGTTCTCATCTCCTGGGTGGATGTCTGAGTGTTCCCCCCACAGTGAGCGCCTCAAGGGTGGGCCCTCTCTGGATCTGTATCTCTAGAGCCTTCTTGTGCATTTCCTCATCCCATGAACTTCTGTGCGATGCTTTCCAAGGACCAGGAACTGTGTAGACCAGACCCTGCGCTCACTCTCGCGGGTCGGGGAGGCAGTGAACAAGGAAGAAACAAACACGTAATAAACATGAGTCTGTGGGGAAAATGCACAGGGATTGGGGCAGAGAGAAGCTGGGGGTAGAGTGGGGATTGTCGCATGGTAAGTCCCAGGGAGGCGAGTCCACCTGTCCCCACACCCGGTCCAGGACCCCAGGGTCGGCACCACCGTGTCCCTGCTTGGTGATCTGCCCCCTGTGCTGACTCGGGGCTGAGGAAACGGTATTGGAGGCTGCACCCCGGTCCCTGGAGGGCAGTCTGTGCATCTATGGGTTGCCGCCCTGTGACCCCAGCGTCCATCATCAGGCCCACCCAATGGGAATTTGGGGATGTCACAGAGCGCGAGAGAAAGAAAGGGAGCCCTGTGTCTAGCCCAGATGTCGATCGGTGAGAAAAAGAAACAGCCACCTACCCGGAGAGCTATCGATGGCAGAAGAAGAGAAAACCCGTCAAGTGGGGGACGGGCAGCTGGCCCAGGGCTCCCACAGCCCCTCAGGTGACCGTTTCCTGTCTCTCCTTGTCCTCGGCCATCGTTTCAGCCCTCAGTCCTGGAAGGTGAGGAGGGAGAGAGAGGACAGCCCCCATCAACTCCGGACACACAGGAAAACAGCCTCAGAAAGCTGTGCACCTGCTCGCCCAGATGTCTGAGCACCTCCTCCCGCCCAGGGGCCACGGATGGGGTCGGCGCAGGAGGCCCAGACCCCAGCCCTCGCGCCTGGCCGCCCGCGGGAGCCTCACCAGCCACATTCCCCCAGCTACAGCCTCTCTACCACCGTGAGGCTGTGCCCCTCCTCAGCAGGGCCTTTAACTCCAGGGCTGTCTGCAGAAATGAGATTTTTGTTGTTGCTTCAGCCATCTTCCCATACAGTTTGGTGCAGGGCCTCCAAAAGGCACACCGCAAATAGGTGGATTTCTAGGGAAACCTGTCACCGCAGAACACGGCATCAGCCACAGTGGCAGTGGAGGTGGCAGGTAGGGTGGCCGAGAGGTGCCATCTCCTCTGGTGATGCCATTTGCTTCCCTTATTCACGGATGCCCTGAACACGTCGTCCTCACTCAAGGGCAAGGCCAGTAGCAGCTTCACGTGGCTGTGTGGAGTGGTGCGGGGACGCCCCTGGGCACCGACAGCCAAAGTCAGACCCTGGTCTCACTCGCCCCACCTGAGCAGCCGCTCCTGGACTCGAGGAAGAAGCTTCCTCCCCAAGCGATGCCCACAGCTCACCCAGCATTTACCATCCCCTGGGCCCCAGGCGGGGAAGGCCCTACAATCCGAGGTGTTAGAGCCCAGCCTCCAAAATCAGCAGAAGGTTCGGTCACAGCTCGACAGGTGGGACGTGACCTTGGACAAGGTGTCAAGGGTGAGCTCGGGTCTCTGCCCGTACAAAGGTGCTAACGGTCGGCCCTTGCAAGGGTACCCTCAACAACGCAGGGGAGGGGTGGCAGGTGCGGGGCCCCGGGCGCCACCAGCTGTGCAGGGAAGCAGCAGGAGACACAGTCTGTGCCAGAGCCTGGCCAAGGAGGAGAGGGTGGTCAGGCGAAGGCTCTGCTCTAATGTTCTAGAACCGAGACCGCATGCTGGCAGCCAGCCCGGGGAATGAGACTGGGAAGGAGTGTGGGAACATTAACAGTGCTAGTTTCTGGCTAGTTCTCATTGTTTTCTTTGATTTTCCTGCATTTATCCAAACTTCCTATAAGGACCATGCATGGCTTATCAAAACAGAAAACTTGGCTTCCCTGGTGGCGCAGTGGTTGAGAATCTGCCTGCTAATGCAGGGGACACGGGTTCGAGCCCTGGTCTGGGAAGATCCCACATGCCACGGAGCAGCTGGGCCCGTGAGCCACAACTACTGAGCCTGCGCGTCTGGAGCCTGTGCTCCGCAACAAGAGAGGCCGCGATAGTGAGAGGCCCGCGCACCGTGATGAAGAGTGGCCCCCGCTCGCCGCAACTAGAGAAAGACCCCGCTTGCCACAACTAGAGAAAGCCCTCGCACAGAAACGAAGACCCAACAGAGCCATAAATAAATAAATAAATAAATAAATAATAATTAAAAAAAAAAAAAAAAACAGAAAACTTTAAGCAAATCCCCGTGATCAAGCCACGGGCTTCAGAGAGGACCCCATCGAGATCTGCCTGGTGCCGGGCTGCTCTGGGTTCTGCACGTGTGACAGCGTCTGTCCCCGTGCTCCATCGTACAGGGGAGGCGGGGCTCTGGTCAGGAATGCTGTCCCGTCACGCAGCTGGTCACCATTAACTTTTTTTTTTTTAAACTTTTTTAAATTTTTGGCTGTGTTGGATCTTCGTTGCTGCGCGCGGACTTTCTCTAGTTGTGGCGAGCGGGGGCAGCTCTTCGTTGCTGTGTGTGGGCCTCTCATTGCGGTGGCTTCTCTTGTTGTGGAGCACAGGCTCTAGGCAAGTGGGCTTCAGTAGTTGTGGCACGCGGGCTCAGTAGTTGTGGCTCACGGGCTCCAGAGCACAGGCTCAGTAGTTGTGGCACACGGGCTTAGTTGCTCAGTGGCATGTGGGATCTTCCCGGACCAGGGCTCGAACCCATGTCCCCCGCATTGGCAGGCGGATTCTTAACCACTGCGCCACCAGGGAAGCCCACCATTAGCTTTTAATGTGACCTCGGTGAACTGCACCCGGCTGCTTACAAGACCCCTCGGCCAGGACCGACGCTGTGCGTGGGCCCGAGTGGATTCAGAGGGTGAGCGGGACCCGGCAGGCGGGTGCTGCCCTGGGAGATACCCTCCAGGGGGCCTGTCTGCGGTTGGTGATGGGCCCCTTGAGGTCCCAGGGCCCACACTGGGGACACCAAAGCAGGTGATGGAGGCGAGGAAGCCCTCAGGGGGCACTCGGGGCTGGGATGCGACCCTCAAGGCCACCTTCCTGGGGAGGGCTCAGGCCCGACGTGGCGGAGAGGGCAGCCGACTGACCAGAGACCCCGCTGTGACTCCGTGGCCCCTGTCCATGGCCTTCGTGAGTGCCACGCTATTTTTCCAACAGCTGCCCGAGAATGCAGGTCAGCTGCAGGTGACAGTGTGGCAGGAACAGTCTGCCAGCACATTCCAAGAAGTCAAAGCCCCCTGCCCTGCTGAGCGTGCCCAGAGACTCCAGGTTCCGGGCGGGTCTCTGGCATCTGAATTGAAGAAATCTGCCGGGGATTCTGACCCACGCAGGCAGCTGACCAGCACTCCAAGCGCTGGTTCTGGTTCTCGGTCTGCGACCCGCAGCCTGCTCCCCCGCGGGGCTGTTGGCGGGGGAGGCGGTGCGGCACGTGGTAGAACTTTCTGAAAGCTGCAGGCAGGTGGGTGGTTACCCGCCCGCCCCCAGCGTCCTGGGAGGCAGATGGCGGAGCCTGTGCTGAGCGAGGGGGTAGGCTCTCCATCCCGCCTGGAGCCCGGCCTCCGGGGCCCACTGAGCCTGTGTCCCCACCAGGCACAGGCCGCTCCTGGGCACGTGGCAGCGCTGCGGGAAGGAGCCTGGGCCTCACGCTGGGTCTGCCCGGCCTAGACAGGAGGCTCCTGCTAGCGCCTTGGGCCCGGGGGTGTGCGTGTGTGTGAGCACGTGTGTCTGTGCCCGTGAGTGTGCGCATGTGTGTGTGTGCAAGATCTCCCTCCAAGGAGGGTGGCAGGGTTGGCAGACGTGCACAGCCAGGTGTGAGGGGGCCCTCCCCCCATCCCTGCTCCAGCCCTCGGGGTGCTGGTGCAGCCGCGCCAACCTCACCAGGGTGAGCTCTCCGAAGGGACTATCAGTTCAGGACTGGAAGCTAAGTTTATTTCCCTTTCCGACCCATCAGCACCCAGCACTTGCGCTGTTGTTGAACTGACAAAACCAAGCCCAAGAGTTAGAGGCAGGAGTTCCAGACCGTCCTTTCATTCACCAAGGACATCTTAATGCCGAAAACGTGGCCGTTAGAACAAAGGGCTGTCTTAGAACAAAGGGCTGTCTTCAGATCAGGTCAGGAAGGGCCCATCCTGCTGCAGACCTGGAGGAGGGTCCCGAGGACCGGCTGCCGTTCGGGGACCCCCGGGAGACCCTGGGGTGGGACGTGATGGTGCCCCCCAGCCTGACCCGGTGCTGGTTCCCGAGCCACGTCAGAAGTCATACACCACAAGTCACCTACCACCTGCCCAGCTATGGCCACCAAACAGTGGCTCCTGTCCCCAGAAGTGGTCCAGCCACGCTTCACGGACCCCAGACCATGATGTTTGGGATGACTAAGCAGTGGGACCCCAGAAGTGCCCCCACCCCCAGGCCCCCAGCACGCGTCAGCGGCTCTGCCTCTCCCCAGACAGCGGTCCAGGCCGGGGTGGGCGGGAGGTTTTGCGCTGGGGCCTGAGGCAGGCCTGGAGGTCATGCCTCCTGCAGTGGCCTATTTGGGGAGCGGGAGACTCCTATTTGGGGAGTGGAGAGAGGCAAGCAGAGGTGAGCCTGCACATACACCGGACCCCTCAACAGAGCCACACCCCCTCCCCATCCCACCAAGCGCCCACCTTCCGGCCACGAGGCCACATCTCCTGAACCCGGTTGCTTCTGAGGCATCTGTGACCTGGGCCCCAGGCCTGGCTCAGTGTGGACGCCTCATTAGAGTGTGTCGTGGGTCAGAGCCCAGCCGGGTCTCTGGCAGCCCATGGAGGTGGGGCGCTGGGGCAGAGGGGAGGGTAGGAGCTCCCCCGACCTGCATCCTGCTCCCGGGGCCCTCGACAGCTTTCCCCAGGACCAGGCTCAGCCCCGCCCCCAGGCGGGGTGAATGGAGGGACCCCTGGCCGAAATCAGGAGCCACTGCGTCCAGCCAGCCAGCCTGGGTCAATTATCCCTTTCTCACCTGTGCCTCGGTTCCCCCGTTTGTGGAATGAGGGTTTCCGTGTTCCCTGACGTCCAGGATCAGATCTTATAAGTACGAGGGCAGGGCCAGGCCACTAGTACCAGAAGCTGGGCCAGGTGTGGCCTCCTTGACCTGCCTGGCTTTCAGGTTCCCCTCCCCCTTCCCAAGCCCCACCTCCCACCGCTGCCCGCGCCCACCCACCTCCTGCACAGCGGGCTCCCAGGCACCCCCGCGCCACGTGCCAGGTAGGGGGCCTGAGACACTCATGCTCAGTGGGGCGTGCCTCCTGCGAGGGGGGCTGGAAGGGCAGTGCTGGATCAGGGCTGGGGCCTGGGCCCCCGCAGGGGCGCGCTCTGCGTCCACAGATGGCGGGCAGCAAGCAGAAGCGGGTGAGCTCAGCCTCGGGCCGGGCGGCGCTGGGCTCCATTCTGCCTGGGCCTCTGTCCACCTCACATCTCTCATGACGCTGGGCCTCAATTTCCTCATCTCGACCCACAGGGTTGTTGGGTTGGGTGAGGTGAACAGGCCCACGATTGTGTTCGTGTCTCTGCCCCATCCCTACCTGCACACCGGGCCTGGGGCTGGGGACCCGGCGTCCAGCACATTCCTCCGGAGAGCCGGGCAGCGGGTGTGGGGAAGCTCTGAAATGAATCCGTCCATCAGTCCCAGAGAGAGGCTGAGCCAGAAGTCCTGGGGACTCACTTCTGAAATCAAACAGCTGGACGGCTCATGGCCCTCTTGGCAAAGGCAGCGTGTGTGCCCTGGGGGCGGCGGGCGGCCCCGTCCCGCGCCAGGCTGCCCGCAGCGCTCCTCCCCTCCTTTCCCGTTCAGTCCCGCTAGCAGGGGAAGCAACGCTGGGGTCAGGCTGGGGCTGGGAGAGGCAGCGGCGGGGGGCCGTGTCGGCGGGAGGCCAGGCTGAGCTCGCAGAGACAGAACGGCTCCAAAGGCAGGAGCCCTGCCACGCGCTCGGTTTATTCCTTTTGTCAAGAGTCCTGTCCCTCCGCATCCGTCCCCAGTGCTGCCATGGAAACAGGGTCTCCATGGGACACCTTATTCCCACCTCCCTCGGGAGGGGCTGTGGGCTGGCGGGGGAGTGGGGAGAGTCGCAGCCCCAGGCCCGGCCCCTGGAGCCCCAGAGCCTCATGTTGAGAGCTCCGCTTCCCTGGCTCCCTCCCCGGCCTTGGCGAACCACAGAGCCTCAGCAATCCCAGCTCTTTTCCCATTGGGAAGGGTCGTCTGGGAGCCCAGGCCCAGGTAGGATCCGAGCAGGGGTCTCATTCCTTCCGGGTGGCAGGGGGATGTGAGCACAGGACAGGTCCTCCACCCATCTGGCCATCGCCCACCTGGGCAAGTCCAGGCCAGAAGGCAGAGGCAGGACAGACCTGGGTGTGAGTCCCCTGCCAGCGCTGCCCGCTCGAAGGCCAAGGTCACTCCTCCCTGGGCCCCAGCTTCTCGATGGTCCCCACGGGGACGATTTGGGACCGTGACACGAGAAATGTCCCCCCAGGCTTGAGGTGGGGCTGGGCCCTCAACGCCGTCCGTGTCTCAGCTGCCTTCAACAGGTAGCTGCCCACCGGGTCAGCTGCCGCAGGAGCAGGGGTGGCCGTCAGGCAGAGCTGCTCCCGCCGTGACGCGGCACGCGCCGGGTACCTCACTTACCTACCCCTCCGCCCCGGGCCTGGTGAGATCCGGCTGCTGTCATCCTCACTTCCAGGCCAGGAAACCGAGACTCAGGGAAGTTGCTCAAGATCCCACAGAGGGATGTGAGCCGGGCCAGCGGGGTCTGTCTACCCGAGATGCCCACGGCCTCCATTTCCTCCAGAAAGGACCCGGGACCGCGGTGCTCCCACCTCCCTGAGCCGTGCCCAGCACCCCCGGGAGAAACACTGCTTCCCAGGATCTGGGCGAGGCCGCCTGTGGGGTTGTCGGGTCGGATCCTGAGCGGATTGTGGTCGGAAACAGCGTATTTGGAAAAGAAACTCCAGAAATCTGCTCTCCACTTTAGTTTCTCTCTGTGTAAAAGGTCCAGCTTGGGCCAACAACTTCTGAGCTCTGAGGATGAGCTCCTTCCTCTTGGAAGGTTGCCCAGAGAAAACATCGACGAGAAGCCCTGATTCAGAGAGGCCTTCCCCCCACCTGCACACTCAGAACGCCCCCCGCTCTGCCCAGCACTGGCTCTGGTCTGGCTTCTGTCCCGGCCTCCGCACGGGCCCCTTTCATCCACGGCAGGTGCAGAACCACCGCTCCGTGCTCTATGTCAGCTATGGGCGGGGCTGGGGAGCATAAGAAATGTTTAATTTATCCCTCCTTCCAAGAACTGGGGAAAAAAATAACGATAATAATTCTGCCTTGAGCACTGAGAGAGTATTATTTACAGCCTCAAACTTTCACAACAGTTTGAATGCAAAGCAGGATGTGCTATATTTACAGCAGTTTGTCCCAATTGGAAAGGAAGGCATTTGAGAGCAAAACTGTGCTTTCCTTTAAACTGCTCGCTACGAAAATGGTAAGGCTGTCAGTGTTCCAAGGGAGGCTGCGAGCTGGAAATGCAGGTACCAGAGAAAAATAAGAACAAAGGCACACGCGAAGAACCCTCGATGACAGCCGTGCGAGCAGAGCCCGGAGCTGGGTGGCTTTCTTTTTATGTAAAGTAATGTCTGAATTGATTCGCACAGTCCTGCCCCGGCGAGGCTGGAGAAGCTAGCAGATGCTCCCTGGACCAGAAGCCCCCAGAGCGTGGCCCCTTGGGGCTATTTCCACTGGGTACCCAGGGGGCGTGGTGGGCACGGCTGACTCAGTTTCCCTGCTCTCGGGAAGAGAACCAGCCTTTCTCTCCCCGGGGCTGAGATGATTAATGAACAGCAGGAGGGGAGCTTTGAAGATGAAAAATACCTTCGCCTTCCTGGGGATTAATCATCATATAATGCGTGTTCCATAACTGTGCGGCGACTTAATTACCCGCAGTTGACAAAATGATTTTCCTTGTGCTCCTCTCCGGAGGGAAGGCTCCCACCTGCGGTACAGGTTCTCGGCAGAGAATCAAAGCTCTCTCTGCAGCCGCAGAAAAGCTCCAGGAGCCTTTTTATACGATGCAGACTCAGAGGGAAATGGGCCTCGAAGGCTCCGAGAGGGCAGATGGGGAAGAGGCAGGAATGGCTCTTCGTAGGTGATGAAAACAGGATTGATCCTGTGTCCTCCCGAGCCGGCTGAAAAGTATCCTTGGCCCCTCAGAGAGGCTGTCCCAAATTGGGTGGCGGGGGTGTCAGCGTGGAAGCCTCCAGATTTGTTCCCTGCGTCGAGTCCTAGTTAAGTCCCTCCGGCTAGAAGGGTCCATCCTTAGTGGATATCCTTAACACCTGCTAACACTTCCAGGGACCTCTTTCCCTCTCCAAAGTGTCCTGTCCTCTAGTTTATTGAAAAGAGGCATTCGTACTCGTCTTAAGATCAGATGGGACTTGAGGACTTGAGACCAAGGGAAGCAAGAGGGCCCCCTCAAGGGCAGGTTACATAACCGGGCTCCAGCTTGGGGTCCAGGAGCCTGGTGGAGTCTCCATTTCTGATGGTGATGGGCAAGCAACCTCCCCCGACAGAGCCTCACTTTTGCCACCTGGAAAGTGGGGATAATCACAGGGTCCTCCTGACAGGTGAGCGATCCCCTCTGCAGGGAGCTCCCAAAGCGCCCCTTCCTCCTCCTCACCTGCCTGTGACAAAGCCCAGCGCCCAGTACCACCCTCTGTGAGCAGGACGAGGCCCCCAAGCCCTGAGAAGCCGCTGGGGCCTCCCTGGGCCCGTGCAGACAGACATCTGACAGCTGGAGAAGCCCAAGGTCTGGATTTGCAGCCAGGGAGCAGCGCAGGGAGATGCTGAACTGACCGGCATGGGAACCTCAGCTCGTCCCTGTCTGGTTCCCGATCCGACCACATCTGTCACTGTCAACTCCAGGGTAGTACGGTGCGGCCCACACTCCCGCTGACAGCAGCCCGCCCTAGCGAGAGCATGAGACCTCGGAGGGACCACACGCACCCCAAACCGGCTCTCTTTAGAGGAGGGGGCCTGACAACATTCCAGAACCCCAAATGTACCCTGCAGACTGCTCTCCTCCAAACTGTGGGGTCGGGGGAGGTAGAAGGGAAGGGGGTATTGGCCTAGGGTCGGGGAGCTGCCCTGATTTAATCAGTTACCTCCCCAATTCGACCGTCTAGTTAGTGGTAGATGTATGCTCAAAGTGGGGGGGGGGCAACACCTCCCTGGAATGTTCCGTTTATTACGGAGAGTGTGGAGATTATTTTAATCGGGTAATCTTTGGGGTCCTTCCAACTAAGCTAAACCAGAGAGATTTGATTGGAGGAAGCAGAACTAACTTGAAATCTGAGCCTCACAGGATGCTAGTGATGGCAGGGCATCAGGGAACAGCAGCTGCATCCTGGAAAGGGTAAGACCCTTCCTCCTCGCAAAGCCACAGTTCAACGCCATCCAGCGCCCATCCTCTCCACCTCGGCTACCTCTGTGACCTCCACCAGGTTTGCCTCTGGCTCCTCAAATGTTAAATACAGAAGGAACTCCCCACCCCCTGCCAGGCTACAAAGATAAAGAACAACCATAGGGTCATTGGAGCCCTCCCAGCCAGCACACAATGAATGTCACCTACGATGGTGATGTCACCGTGGATTTTCTTCACATCAAAGATGGTGGAGACTTGCCCGTGGATAGTGCTACCAGCTGTGTGCCATCCACCCTGCAGTGCCCCCTCTGTGTCCTCAGTGTGCCCAGGGCCACTCCTGCCATCAGCGAGCTCACAGGGACCAGGGTGGCCCAAATGTCCTCTCCTTGCTGTCTGTGCAGGTCATGCAGTGATCAGGGGGCCACTCAGGCCTTGGTCCTCTTGCTTGAAGGAAACTTAAAATATCTAGATGTCTAGACTGTCCTGGGATCCAGGACCTTCTCCATCAGGAATGGGAGTTGTTATGACCATGTCACTGATGTTTCTTTCAGGAGGACTTGTAGGTAGGGATTGAGGAAACTGTTGTGTCCGATACCCAGGTGTGACTGACCCCGAATGTTACCTGAGCAGCTCCAGGTTGGCAACTTTTGAAAGAGGAATCTGCCTCCCTGAGAGGCTGGGGATCAGCAGGGGTTCCCAAACTGTGGTTTTGGTTTAACCACGAGATGGCACAGGGACCAAACTGTGGCACATTCTACCAAACTAAAAATCATGAGACCCACACTGACCTGGTTTCAGTTCTCATTTGTTGTCCCTTTTGAAACAATTTGTGGGGAAATTGCTCAAATAGAATGCTCGCAAAACAGGTTACAACATGCTCACAGAACTTGCTAATTGGGTTTGGAAATTTCTAGGTGGATTCTTGAGCTTAGAGTGACCTGCCATCTGGCTTGCCCAGGACCGAAGTGTTTCTGGGACCTGGAACTTTCACTGCTGAAACTGGGATACTCCTAGGCAGATGGGACTGGTTAGTCAAGGTACCCTATGGTGGCCACAGCTGTCTGTGCCCAGAAGCTCCATCGTGATGATTGGCCAGTGGCCAGCCAATCAGAGGCTTCCCTGGGATTCTTCGCTTGGAGTTGCTGGGTCATGCTTTCTCTTGCCTCCCTGGTCACAGGCTAGGATGGTGGTGACTTATTTGTGACTGTGGCCATGTTCTCTCTGCCTCTGGAGGAGGAGAGAAAGAGCCCAGGCAGAGACTACGTGGGTGTAGGTGCGCTCGTTTGAGTCTGCAAACCCACCCACCTGCCCACAGCCATCACTGAGATGACTAGGATCAGGGATGCTGGGAGGATGTAAGGCAGAGTGGCGTGTCCAGGCCTAAGCCTGGGGCCCTGTGTTCCACTCCACTGGGCAGAGAACTTGCTACCCGAGGTGACTGCATGGGAAGAGGGAAGCTGAGGAGATGGTATTTACGTGCAATAAATGTTGAATTGCACCCAGTGCTTCTCCCATGGCAACGTGTATCCAGGATTAATTTTATCCATTTCACCCACATCTCAATACCCTTCAGCAAGGTTAATCCTGTCCTAATGCAAGTTTAAACATTAAATCCACTGCGATGGACAAATGTCTTGGGCAGCCTCATCACATTCTTTTATGCAGAGTAAATATGTTTGCACAACGGCTCCGGGAACAGAGCTCCAGAGCAGGTAACGCATGCGCTCAACACGGCTTCAGGCTCTCTGCTGCTCTTTTCATGCATTATATATGACCATCCCCATCCATCTCACCAGCCTTCAAATCAAGAGCAAAGCAGATTGTGTTCTTGTTCTCGGAAACAGGGAGCCATGAAAGGATTTGGGATTTTAAGAATGAGTTTAACTTAGGTGAGAACCGGTTCCTAGATTTTTCTTGTCTTTTCACAAGCTTTAAAAATACACGCAAGGAGTAAACAACAGCCACAAACAAACAAAACAAAACAACTCCTGCTTCCTGATTTGTTTTCTCTGAGTGTCCGGAAGGTGAAATTGACCTCTATCCCTTGCAAATCAGGAGGAGGACACTGAGAGATCTGCCTTCCCCACAGTGTTCTCGGGCTTGTAGACTCAGTTAAGACATTAAACAGGACACGGGCGAGCAGGGGTCTCCCGTGGAGCTGCCTCTGCTGGCATCCTCAGCCAGCAGCGCGGTGCACACTCCTCTGATCCCGGGACGCCGAGGGTTCTCAGGGGATGGTCTGCCTTCTGAGATACAAATTCCAATTTACTCTGACATAAATGATCACCCTGTAAACTCTGGTCATCCGTCTTCAGGTTCCGGTTGGTACTCTGGCTGGTGTCGTTATCTCTGGGAAATTAAAACGCCCGAAGGTGAGGATTGCTCCCTGCCAGAGCCTGGGTATCCTGTCTCTCCCGTCCAACCTCCAGGCGCTGGGAGTGGGCAGCTGAGCTCCTCGGGATCTTGGGTCACTGGAGGCGGGGCCCGCGGAAAGCCCAGTATGGCTGCCAGGCTGGGGAGCAGGCAGAGAAGAGGCTGACAGAGCTGCAAGGGAGACAAGTAGAGAGAAGGGCAGGGGGGGATGAGTGGAGAAGAGGCCCCCGTGCAGAGCAGAAGGCCAGGGTCTCTCCCCAGCCGGCCCCACTGGGCGGAAGGGTCCCCCCGCCCCCGTCTAGGTCTTCAGGGCCCATCCCGCATGCTAAGGACCTATGTGCCAGTGTCCCCGGTCCATCCTTCACCTTCCTCCCAGAACTAACCATTTTTATGTTTTAACAGCTTTATTGAGATCTAATTCACATCGCATAACATTCACCCATTTTTTTAAAAATAAATTTATTTATTTATTTATTTATTTATGGCTGTGTTGGGTCTTCGTTGCTGCGCGCGGGCTTTCTCTAGTTGTGGCAAGCGGGGGCTACTCTTTGTTGCGGTGTGCGGGCTTCTCATTGCGGTGGCTTCTCTTGTTGTGGAGCACGGGCTCTAGGCACGCGGGCTTCAGGAGTTGTGGCACGTGGGCTCAGTAGTTGTGGCTCGCAGGTTCTAGAGCACAGGATCAGTAGTTGTGGTGCACGGGCTTAGTTGCTCCGCGGCATGTGGGATCTTCACGGACCAGAGCTCGAACCCGCGTCCCCGGCATTGGCAGGCGGATTCTTAACCACTGCGCCACCAGGGAAGTCCCCATTCACCCATTTTAAGTGCACAATTCAATGTTTTCTGTATATTCGCAGAGTTGTGCAACCTTCACCACGTTCCAGTTTTAGAATGTGGTGAATATTCTATAGTCTAGAATATTCTAGAATATTTTCATCACCTGCAAAGAAAGCCTGTACCCCTTTGCTGTCTCCCCTCTGTGCCCCCACCCCCACCCCTGGCAACCCCTGGCCAGTCTCCACGGACTCGCCTCTTCTGGACACTTTGTATCAGTGGAGTCGGGTAGTACGCGGTTTTGTGACCGGCTTCGCCACTCAGCGTGTTTTGAAGGCTCATCCGTGCTGTATCAAGTCAGCACCTCGTCCCTCTCTCTGCTCAACTAATGTCCCATTGCATGGATAGATCACAATTTATTTGTTCATTTACCAACTGATGGACGTTTGGGCTCTCTCCACCCTTTGGCCATTGTGAGGAGGGCTGCTGTGGACAGCAGGGTCACGTTTTCGTGTGGACATCCATTGTCATTTCCCCTGGGACACACCTGGGAGTGGAATCGCCGGGTCGTGTGGTGGCCCTGAGCTCTGGGAGCTGCGGGCGGTTTCCCCGGCGGCTGCCCCGCTTCCCATCCCGGCCTCCTGAGCTTTCTCTTCCCACTTTGTCTCCCACCCTCATGGGGACGAGCCACCCGTGGGCTGGACCCAATTCCTGCAGAATTTAGGATCTTTTACCCCAAGCAGAGTCCACATACAAGAGCTGGGAGACTCCTGCCTGTTCCGTGCGGCTCAAGCAGTGAAAGTATAACTGGGAGAAGGGCTGGACTCTGCTGGAGGTGGTCCAGGGATGCTGGCGTCAGCTGCAGCAGCCGGATGGGCCGGGGTGAGGGGCGGCTTCCAGCTTCAGCACAGAAGTGTCAGAAAGCACGTTCAGTCCAAACACCCCCTGGCAAACAGGGAAACTGAGGTTCTGCGAGGGCGGGGGTGTCCCTGAGGCTACAGACCAGCCTGAAGCCTCGTCCTTTCCTGGACCAGGCTGCCTCGGATGCCACGGCCAGGAGGACCTGGAGTGGGAGTGTTCATCTGGCAGAGGCATTTGCCATCAAGATCTTGCCTTTCATACCTACGAGGGTAGGTCCCCACCCTCGCCTCCCCAGGAGGAGAAACAAGGTGATGGCCGCTGAGGCTGGAAAAAGGTAAGGCAGAGTTTCTTCCTTTGCTGCCCTGACTCTTTGAACACGTGTTGCGTTTCCCCAGCCAGAGCTGAGCTGCAGGGCAGGAACTACCACCTGTGTCCCAGCATGTGCCGCCAACAGAGCATGTGCCCTGGTGCCAAGCAGGACCCAGAGGACTGTGCAGGAGAGAAGAGAGATTGGCTATTTTTGCATGCGTGCCTGCGTCTGTGTGCACATGCGTGCATGGGTATACACGTGCATGATGTGTGTGCATGGGTGTGTATGAGCAAGTGTGTGTGCATGCATGCTTGTGTGCATGGAAGTATGTGTGTGTGTGTGAGAGAACGAGTTCTCATTCTAGAAAAAAAGGGAACTGGTTTTTCTCAGCTCCATTTTTAGTGAGTCATTACAGTTCTTCCTCATTAAATCATCTCTCTAGAAAAAAAGCCAACAGAACCAGCAGTTATATTGGGTATGTCTGTTGGACATACTGAACCGACAAAAGTCAATAACGTCTATTTTCACCGGTAATGATCAATTAGAAAATATAATTTTTCCAAAGGTGCCATTCACACAATAGGAACAGAAACCATAAAGAATCTAGGAATTAACCTAACCCAAATGTGACCTGATATGACCCTAATAAACAGAAAGACACCACACGCTCTGATGGGAAGACCTAATGTTATAAAGATGCCAGCTGTCTTCAAATTAACCTATAAATCCAATGCAATCCCAATCAAATTTTTTTTTTTTTGCAGAACTCAAATGTGATCTAAGATTTATGTGGGGGTATTAAGGCCCACAGATAGCTACTCCAACTTCATAAAAGAAGAGTAGAGTATGGACTGTCCTGTGAGATAGTAAAGCATCCTGCAAAGATGCAGAAATAAATCCCACGTGGTCTTGGCACAGAGCTGTTGGCTGGAATCCAAAGTTCAGGGACGCAGCCCACCAGCCGTATGGGGGATCTTACTTCACCACAAAGGTGGCCCCACAAATCCAATAGTAAAGGACAGTGGTTTGGTAGATGGTTCCAGAAACTGGCCCATGAGATGGAGGATAATAATGAATCCCTGTGGGGGGGTGGTGGGGGGAGGTTACCTAGAGACTAGGAGGACCGCAGGGAATAAAGAACCAGATGGGAGAAACAGAAGAATAAAGTTAGAAAATGAAATGCAGGAGATTATCTTTGGGACTTCTGGGGCGGGAAAGACTTCGTAAACAAAACTTTAAAAGCAAAAACGATAAGCTCAGAAAACTTATCAAGGGCAAAGCTACTTTGATAAGCTTTGCTAAGGGGAGCTGATGGAAAGGGAGCAGATATTTGCAGCATCTTAAACCAACACGTGATTCATGTCTGGAAAGTACAATGAGAAGGCAATAACCTCAAGGCGATGGAAGAACAGGTTATGTAAGAGGAAAGCCTTGAAGCTAAAGCGTGGGCAAGCTGTTCAGGACCCCAGGCAACTGTCAGAGTGCTGGGGAGTGCAGAGGTGTGGGGAGTGGAGTGGCCAGCGTGGACCCCGCCGGGGGCACGTCCATTCTGAAGAACAGTCCCGTGTTGTGTAGTCGAATGAAGGCTCCACAGACCACAGGACCTGAAAATTCCACTCTTGGTGTGAGCACAGGACCCTGGGAGATTGCACAGTGGCCTTGGTGGCAGTGGTGGAGGGCGGGCTTAGAGGTCACCTGGGTGATCGCCTTGGGAACGTGGGCAGGTCCAAGATGATGAAGACTTGGCAGTTGAAAGCAGTGGACTAAATGCAGATAAATATATCAAGATGCATGTTCCTGAAAGTCACACAAACACACACATGCACGCACACGCAATGCCCACACAGCTGAGTGGAGAAAGTAGAATTCAGAATGAGCCCCAATAAATGCCATTTACCTATGTTAAAAAATACACACACACAAATACACTTTCCAAGAGCATCGCTAAAATCAAAAGATACCCCTGCTGGTACCTGAGGAGGAGAATGGGGAAAGGGCGTGGGAAGGTGCGCTCCTCGGGGGTTGGCCAAGAAATCAGGTCGTCTTTAGGACTTGTGACACTGAAGAGGTGGTGATTCCAAAATTACGGGGCCTGGGGTGATTCTCCCTCCTGCCCCAGAAGGGATGTTTGGCAGAAATGTCTGCTGACATTTCTAGTTGTTACGACTCAGGGAGGGGATGTTATTGGCATCTAGCAGGTAAGAGGCCAGGACGCCATGCAAGGATGGTCCCCACGGCAAGGACGGTCTGAGCCAAAATGTCACTAATGCTGAGGCTGAGTCAGCCTGCTGTAGGGGCCTTGTTCATGGTGGGGAAGGGGCTGTTTCAGGCCTGTGAGGGGTGGGAAAGAGAAAAACTTCCTTCTGAGAGCTGATAGCCTGCCTGCAGTGCCGACTCCTCCCCCACCCCCAGCTTTTCAAGGATGCTCCAGGAGGGTCCCTGGGAGGATCTCCCCTTGGGGGACCCTGGGCACTTCTGCCTTGCTAGGCCCCTTCCTCCATAGAAAATATTAAAAATTATATACAACGATGGAGGTTCAAAGATGAAGATAATCTGGGCTGAATTTTATTCATTTGTTTTCTTCTGATTTTAAAAGAATTCGTAATCATTTTTGTGGGCACCTAAAACTGTCAATGGGCTGTAGGCGCTGTGCCCAAACGCCCTCACGGACCAGCGGGGGCCACGAGTCCACATAGCCCTGCCCACCTGAGGGGCGCCGCCCTCCTGTCCTGGGTCTGTGCGCACAGCAGGGCCGGGGCCCCAGGGACACAGCTCCCGACACCCTCAACGGAGCATCCGTGGCCCAGCTCGGCTGCCGGAGGGGCAGGGAGGGAAACTGTGGGTGAGGGGTGGAGGTTCCAACAGCCACCAGCCAGCGGGCTCCACCTCCCAGGTTGTGAAACACCCACCGGAAACTGAGGCTTGGCACAGGTGGGGGGGTGGGCAGGCCCTGGAGGGCAGCCCTGGAGCAGGCAGAGATGTGGCTGGGAGGAAGTCACGGCCAGCTGCGTGGGGAAATGCAGGTGATGCCCACGTCCCTGGTCACTGACCCCTCGGTCCGTCCCAGACCCCACAATGCTCACTTATGATCCTCTTTCCACAGGGTCCTCAAACCCACTCTTATCCCGAGTCACGTGACAAAGAAGACGCAGAGAGGTCAAGTGACTGGCCCAAGGTCACACCGCTTGGGTCAGGAGAACCCAGGCTTGTGTGGTACTGCCTGGGGCATGGTTCAAGGCAAGCCCTGCGTTCTCTTCCCCCCAAATAGAAAATCCCCAGACAGGTTGGGAGGGTCCCTTTCCTGGGCTCTGGGCTGGACTGAGGTTGGCAAGCAGCCTCTCCCCCAGCCGAGGGGCTCCAGGTGTAGATGGTCCTCACAGCCAAACAAAGGTGCCTCAGGGGGATCTCAGGTGTACTGTGTGCAGGACCCTGCCAGGTCTGGCCGGCATGTGGCCCCCTTTCCTGCAGCCCTCCAGACACGAGTCCTTCCAGGAGCAGGAAGGAAGGGGGACCGGCTGAGAGACAGGGGACAGCCCAGCCCTGGGAACACGCCCTACTCCTGGGAGGGAGGGGGACACCCTGAGGCTGGCTCTGGTGGCCTGGAGTAGCCAGTTCTCTGTAGGGGCGGTGGGGGGGGCGGTTTACACCTGTTCTCCCAGGTGTCCTGCTATTCCTGGAGACTCTTGCTCAGAAAGATGGACGCTGCAAATGCCGTTGTTACTCATTGCATTTCCCCCAAAGACCCATCAACTCATCAACAGAAATCAACAGTTTGTTGGAACCCCGTTGACTCAAAGTCCTTTCTCTGCTGCATCCACCGGTCCTAAACAATGAGGTGGCACCCCCTGCCCCAGGCCCCACTGGAAGACCCACCCTAAATCAGACCCACCCTTCCTGCTCTGGAGCTCCTGAAGCTCTGGCGGCTGGTGTGGTCCTTACCCCGCAAGCCAGGACCTGGGTGGAGAGACAGCATCACCGGGTGGGCTCTGACATCCCTCCTGAATCCGTGGAGTCACGTGCAAAGCCCTCAGGAGAGGTCCACCGTGCAGCCCCTTGTCCCGGGATGGAGGGCAGGTGTGCGGAAGTCCCCGGCCCCCCGGGACCACCTCCCCTTAAATGCAGTGTAGCGAGCAGCACCTGTGCAGTGACAGCCGGCATCCCAGGAGCTAGGCAGGACAAGGGGCCCTTGCAAAATCTCTGTGCTTCCTGGGGACGGTTGCACTGCTGCAGGAAGCAATGCAGAATGACCGCGGCCTCTGCACGCTCCATTTCATTTTATTTAAACTTCCTTTTTGAAGTGAAAGACAACACCTTCTCACCAGAGTGCATGAAACGACCCAGATGAAGCCAGAGCCCAGCACCAGCCTCCGAGCCCCTTCCCAATGCCAAGGCCCCCCCTCCCGAGGGGGCTGCCATCCTGATTGGGGGCATCTTTGCCCTTCTCTGCACATTCCACTCAGCACACATCCCCCAACAGGGCTGTGCAGAGTTGCCCGCTTTTGAAATTTACTTACAAATGCGATCAAATAATGTTTCCTCCCTCGTGTGGCTTCCTCTGCTCAGTGCTGTGTTTGTGAATTTCCACGATGGATGGTTTGCAGGAAGCGGAGATTTGTCCGGGTTACCCTGTGCAGGTTTCTCCAGCCTGAACACCCCTCAGGCCAGGGGTCCATCCTGCTTTGGATGGACATTTCGGTTGTTGTAGTTTGGAGTGGGACATTGTTCTATGTGTGTCTCCTCTGCCTGGACATGCACTGCCGTGGAGCAGGACTGAGCTCCAGGTTGTGGGTCATCGAGCAGGTACACGCAGGCATTTCTCTGATTACTAATAAAGTCGAGCACCTTTTCATGTTTCTATAAGCCATTGAAATATTCTCTTTTGGAAGTGTGTGTATAAGGTACTTTCCCACTCTCTGCAGGAGTATTGATTTACAGCAATTCCTTATTTATCCTGGATACAACACTTTGTCACTTCTGTGTGTTGCAAATACCTCTTCCCTCCCCCGCCCCAGCATGTCTTTTCACTCTCTTGGGGTTATCATTTGAAAACCCAAAGTTCTTAATTTCAACGTCAATTTTCAGACTTTTCCATTACGTTTAGCGTTTTTCATTCCTGCATAAGATATCACCAAGGTTATTTGATATCTGACAATGTGGTCTCAAACTATTCCCATTTGGGTCTATAATTCTGCCAACACTGATTTTTTTTTATGATTAGGGTCAGGTTTCATTTCTGGTTTTCCCACGTGAATACCCAGTAGCTCACAGTGTTTATTGTAAGTTTATTCAAGAAGGAGAGGGTTGGAGGAGGGATAGAGTGGGAGGTTGGTGTTAGCAGATGTAAGCTATTATATATAGAATGGATAAACAACAAGGTTCTACCGTATGGCACAGAGAACCATGTTCAATATCCTATGATAACCCTAATGGAAAAGAATTTTTAAAAGAATATATACATATATATAGATATAGATATATATAACCATATCACTTTGCTGTACAGCAAAAATTAACACAACATTGTAAATCAACTATGTTTCAATTTTAAAAAGTTTATTCTTTCCCCATTCCTCTGCAGAGCCACCACTGTCATGCACCAAGGGTCTGTTTTTGTTTGCCTGAATTTGTTTCTAGACGCTTTATTCAGTTCTGCTGGTTTAGTCTGGATCCTGGAGCTGGTACCACACCATCTCAGTGACTATCTTCACGACAATTATTGACCTCAAGCAGAGCAAGTCATCCTTCCTTGTTCTAGCTCAAAACATCCTAATTATAGACCTTTAAACTTTTAAACAAATTTCAAATTCACCTTGTCAAGTTTCCCAATAAAATGGGCATTTAATTGATAATGCAGTGAATCTGCAGATCAAATAGAGAGAAACTAAGATTTTTCCAATATTGAGCATTTGAATCTATGAACGGAGAATATTCTTCCAATTGTTCTAATCTTTTTAAACATCACTCATTCACATCTGACAGTTTTCTACTGCCAGATGGAGGACTAGCATGTATTTTGCTGGAATTATTCACAGTTACTTGATTTTGGTGTCACTATTGTAAATGTTTAAAATTTAATTTTGTAATTCTTTCTGGCTAGCATTTAGGAACATAATTGGTTTTTGCTAAGCTTATTCATTCTAAAAAATTTAATTTTAGATTCTCTTGAATTTTCTACATAAATCGTATCTTCTGAAAATAATAACGGCCTTGTACCTGCCTTTCCAATTCTTTTACATCATATTTGTTTATTCTGCCTTACTGCATTGACAGTGACACAATGTTGACCAGAAGTGCTGATTTATGAGCATCCTTGTTTGTTTTCAATCTCTGAGGATGCTTTTCAATTTTCACCATTAACTATGTTGTCATTTCAGTGTATGTAGCTTCTGGGGATCTGTTTCTATACTCTGTTGTTTCTATTTGTTCTTGTACATGTTGTCTTTTATCCTCATGAACCTGGTTATCTTTTATTGTGTTCTAACATTTAATTTGGAAAATACATATATTTGCAGAAATCATTTAAGTCCTGGGGTCATACTGTTCTCCTTCCAACAAGATTTGTGTTGGTTTCAGCTCGGAGCAAGCGGATACTAGTGATCTAGGAAGATCTTATTAGAATTTCAGGAGTTGAGATTTTTTTCCTGGGACACCTAGATGTCTCAAAACCAGTTTGCAGTCCACATTAGGGCTGCCTATTGATGATTCATTCTTACTTCTAGGAAGAAATGCTTCTGGATCCCACCCCAAATCCACTCCTTTGACAGAACATAGACCCCAAACTTTGACCTTCAATGCTGCAAAATTGTCGAGGTAACTGACCAGCTTCTCAGCTATCTTTGGGGGAGTGGCAAAAAGAGACCCCACATGCTGGTTTCCCCTCTCCAGATCTCTGTTGCGCTCAAGAACATAGCAAAGTAACCCATTCCCATGTGGTTCACTTGACTATGCCTTCAGGCAAATCTCTTTTTTAATGTTTTGTCTGTTTGTCTTTATGAGGATAGATGGCCCCAAATACCTAACCTGCCATTGTCAGAAGTCAAATGACCTTGACTGATCCCACTTTAAGATATCTGAACTTGACAGAGTCTTGCATTCTTTTGTATTCTTAGGCCCACATACTCTTAGGAACATTAAAGTGACACCTGATTGTGTTGTCAACATCTCACCTGCATTCGTTCTATTGGCAGTGTGAAGAAGAGGAAGCACCCTGGGATCGGGGGCCGGGGATTGTCACTGGCAGATGGGGTTGAAGGACAAAGACCGGCTGCCTCTCTCCCTGTCCTGACTAAGGCCAGGTGAACATCCCTGAACTGGCCCCTCTCCAACAGACGAAATCCAGGCCCATGCTGGGGACAGGCTGCCCCGTCCAGTAGCTCAGGGAGGCTGAGCGGTGCCTGAGGCAATGCAACGCCTGAGGCAACGCGACCTCTTTGTTCCTTCCGTCTCCATGGGCTGGAGCCACTGCACAAAAATTTGCAAAGTCTAGTGTCATTCCAGTGCCCATAGAGATGGACCTGAACTCCTTTTGCTAAACCTCTGGTCTGGCCATCCCCTGCTTCTTTCCTAGTTGGACAGTAGGTGTGGTTGGGACACCAGCCCACGAACACTGGCCCTGAGAAATATCAAACCACAGAAGAGTGGTTTGCTCAGCTCCTCCCCTCTTGTCCTCATCCTACTCTCCTTAGTGACATTCTACACATCTGCAGAAGCCCTTTACAGAATGCCCACCACATGTCCTGGTTAAGGGTGATCATAGTACAAGATGTGGAGGATGGCCTCTGGGATTTGGGGGGAGATAAGACATAGCCTCGCCTTCTGGTGTAATGACCGGACCCAGTGGTCCTTGGAGCATTAGACAGACTCGAGGTAATGTCAGGCTCTTACTAGCTGTGTGACTTCAGTTTCTCCACCTGTGAAATTTAGATAATAGTGTCTTCCGAATGGGGCTGGCGTAAGTAGTATTTGGCACAAAAGAAGTGTTCGGGATTTTTTTCTCTTCCGCTGTGTTAAGTGCTCAAGGACTGCCTCAGTCATTAGAATATTCTGGAAATCAGGCGAGGGAAGGAGCATCTCTAGCCAACTCCTCCTTATACCGCAGTCAAGGTCTCAGAGTGTTGTTTGGGTGTAGTTGGGTAATGAGGAGGGGGTCTGGGGACTCGGCTTTCCTTAAGCCACAAAGAAGGCAGACCCTTTCTAACAGAGGGGTCCTGGGAGCTCTCTCGGCTGGGAATGGAGTATCCTGCCAAGGGAAGTGAGCCTGATTCAGCGGGTAGCATGGTGGGGTCCAGCAGGAAGGAAACACCCTTTGCCATCACTGGTACCTCCTGTTGGTGTAACCAAAGAGGCTGCAGGAAGTGGGTGTCCCTGTGGGAGCTGAGAAACCACAGGCCCAGGCAAGGGCTGGCTTCCCCTGCTCACAAGAGCAAAGTCAAAGACCAGAGGATATGGAGCTGAGCGGAGTAGCCGTGGCCCTGGGGCCCACCGGCCAGCTGCTCTTATTCCTGTGCTTCAAGACCCTGGCTGCCCAGACTGCAGACACCTGCCCAGGTGAGATGGACCTGAATTTCCGGTCCCTGAAAGCTGGTAACTACCCACTCATTGACCACAAATAGTGTCTAGGGTTAAACCCTCCATGTGCATCTTCTTCTGAAGACTCAACGGCTCAACTTCATCTTCAGACTAGGACACGACAGGCCCAAGGTCACACAGGTCAGAGGGGGAGGAGCAGGAATTTAAGCCCAGGTCTGTCCAACTCTCAAGCCTGTGATTCGCCCCACAAGCTTCCCAGCCAGGTCTCGACTCTGCCACCGAGGAGAAGGACCATGCCCATCACTTTCTCCGTCTTCTCCTGGACTTTCCAGAAAGATGTTCTAAGATGTTCTAATCCAAGGGCTCCCACACTTACTTGGGGTTTGTTAGGGCAGATTTCTGGCTTTTACCCCAGAGAGTGCGATTCAGCAGATTCGGGTCTAAGAGGCGGTTGTGGTCTCCCTCCCGATCCCACGCAGGTGGATGGGCCCCACACCCGGCAAGAGGTTGGCCCTGAGGACAGACCAGCCTCCCCCTGAGTTGAGGACGTATTTATGGGGGAAGCATAAGGCTGCTCCCGTGAGAGAGTCCCAGCTGGAGACAGACCCCAAAACGACAGCTGCCCGTGTCTCCAGTGAGAGCACAGCTGATTCCCACATCCTCTAAGTTGTCTCTCGTGAGGATATTTCAGTTTTGAAATCAACAAAATTATTTTTTTCTGAGAAGGAAATGAATCTCTGGTTCCAGTTCTACTGGAGTTTGCTCTGTGTCCTTAGATCAAGTGTGTCCCCTCTCCAGGAGACCTACACAGACCCCTTCCAGCTCAGGAATTCTATGGTCAAAAGTCCAAGGTCTGGGGGTGAAAATGTTACTTTGACCCAGATTCCCCAAGTCTTTTAAATATTTATTGTTATTATTTAGTGAAAGTACCCACTGCTTATGAGGTTCTTTTAAAATGCCATGAATTATACTAAGAAGTTTAAAATCTGCGTTATCTAATCTAATCCTCCCCACAGCCCTATTCCTGTCTCCTCTTGGGCACCGAAGGGACAAAGCTCAGAGGGGTTGAGTGACTTGCCCAAGGACACACAGCACTGAGGCTGGGGGGAGGGTGGCTCAGGCAGGGGGCACTACAAGGCCAGGGCTCGGCCCTGCATCACCTCCACGCCTGACCAGTGCCCACCAGAGGCGGGAAACTCACTGCCAGGCTGACCCTTCATCTGAGACGGGCGACTCTGGCCACAGCCAAGGGCCCAGGCCGAGGTCACCACGTGGCAGATCGCCGTGGCTCAGGTGTCCCGTCGCCGGCTCTGCAGGGCTCTCAGGCCCAGGACGAGCTCCCTGACTGGCGCTCTGTGTCTCTCTGCAGAGGTGAAGCTGGTGGGTCTGGAGGGCTCCGACAAGCTCTCCATCCTTCGAGGCTGCCCGGGGCTGCCCGGACAGGCAGGGCCCAAGGGAGAGGCAGGCGCCAGTGGACAGAAGGGTACGTGCTCTGGCTCGGGGGTGGGGGGTCACTGAGCACCGGCTCTTCTCAAATTAGACCCAGGGTGGGCAGTGCCCCCTGCGGGTCTCAGGTTGGGGGCTTTGGTCACGACCCTGCTCAGAGCTGGCGTCAGGAGCGACCCCTGAGGCCCACCGGGATCTGTCATTCCCTGAGGAGGGGGCTGGTCTCAGCTAGTCTGTGAGCTCACATTTGGGTATATTTTCATAGAACACCCGCTTCCTGGTCCTCGATCCAGCCCTAGCTTTACGTGGCCGTGGGCAACAGTTCCAAGCCTTACGTACCTCGGTATTCTCACCTGAAAACTGAGTCCCCAGCTTTTTCTGTCTGTACCGCAGATGAGAAAACTGGGGCTCAGAGCACTCAGCCATCACCAGGGAGGGTGGAGCTGCACCCCAACTCAGAATGAAGGCCCCCGAGCGCTCCACACCTCTCCCGTCGACGTGCAGGCCCCCTTGTGGGGTTTTGGGCCCCGAGCCTGGTATGAAGGGCAGGTGTGCACCCAGCTCAAGGGATGAGTGCCCCGGGCCTGGGTGTGAGTGGACTCCAAGGGCTCCGGAGACAGGGTGAGCTCGGAGGTCCCCAGCCTCTCACGTCCTAGGAGGTATCCAGCTCAGGGGCCGTGGGCACCCAGGTCAGGACCTAGGGATGGAGGGAGGCATGTGCTCACCACGATGGGCTCCAGGCTGGGGATCCTGCGCGGGGGACACTGGGAGGAGGAGCAAATCTGGGGCGCTGCCCACCAGTGGGTGTGGTTAGTCCGCCCCAAGCGGAGCCGGCGCCCCCTCTGCCCCACACCCCCACACCCACACTCCCCGGGGAGGGCAGCCTGCCGGCAGATGGTCCTGCTGCCTCGGCTGAGCCTGGGGCCGCCTCTCCTGACCCTCCCCTCAGTGCTCAGGAGGAGGGGCAAGGGCCCTGGGTGGTCCTAGCCCCCTGCTAACATCAATAATGCAGACCTGGGAGGCCTCGTGGCTCCTGACCCCTCCTCGCTGGAGGTGGAGAGAGAACCACCACGGAGGGATGCATAATTGCGCCTGACCGCGCCTGCGTCCAGGGCTGAGCACAGGGCAGGGCCCCTCCTCCCTCCCAGAACCAACGGGCCGGAGGCTCCTGTGTGACAGGGTCTCTGAGGACGTGCTCTTGGTCCCAGGCCCCCAAGTAGACGGTGGGGCTCTGTGACGGTGGCCTGGCCCTGGGCTGCTACACTGAGGTGGTCGGGAGCCAGAACGCTGGTGGTTCCCTGGGGCCCGGGCTTGGCGTGCCGGCCGGTCAGCACCAGGTGGCTGTGAGTGCTTTGTCCCCGCTGTCTGCTGTCACCCTCGGGCTGAGTCCCAGGGCAGTGATCCTGAGGATACCGCAGCTGGGATGGGAGGGTCAGGACTGTTTTCCTTAGGGCAGAGACGCTCAAGTGGAATTCTTCAGGTTGCCTTTTCCTCAAAGATGTATCTTTGGAATTTACAGGGGAACGAGGTTCTCCCGGAGTCCCTGGGAAGGCAGGACCGACCGGGCCCAAAGGTACCAAAGGTGATGAAGAGCTAGGACTCCTGAGCAGGACCCCGGGGCCAGTCTACAGAGACAGGAGACATGGAGACAGACAGAGAGAGAGAGGGAGGAGGCGAAGAGAGAGATGGGAGAGAGACAGAGAGAGGGAGGGAGGCCAAGTGACAGAGAGGGACCTGTCCTGCTTCCTGTTTCCAAAGAGCTTCGAGACAGCGTGTGAACTGGGTCCCGGGTCCAGGGCCCCAGGCCCAGAACAGCCTCTCATAACCCAGGGAAGAATCAGGCCTCTGAGTGCCCCCCGCACTCCCCTGGCTGAGACCCAGGCATTGGAAAGCCGTGTGGGCCACGGAGCACGCGTGTGCGGTGCCCAGAGCCCCAGCCTTGTCCCCCACGCCCCAGCTCCCGAAGAACTGAGCCCTTGGGTGGTTTCTCGAGCGGAGGGTCGATGTCCACTGACCAGACGTCCTGTGCATCTCCTGTCTCTCCCCAGGAGACCGAGGGGAAAAGGGCGCGGGCGGAGAGAAAGGTGAGCCCCTCCGCCTCCCTGGGGTCATTGGGCAGGCTTTGCAATGGGCTGGGGGGTCCCAGGGGCCTCGGTCACTCCCAGCACCATCCGGGAGAGGATCTCAGACCACACCCCGGGCCCTGTCCGTCCAACCGATGGGTGCGGGACGAGGGGCCTCTGAGCCCGGCTTGCTTTGTCAGCGGCCGGTGAGCGCTCAAAACTCAGCGGCTCCAGAGCTGGACCCCGGTGACTGGCAATACTGCCTTACTACATAATTGTGGACATTTTGCTCATAATTTTCTGATTTATGCTCATTTTTAAAAAAATTTGTAAAAGCAAGAAAAGGCAAAACTCCAAGACACAGTCACATGCTCTGGCTACAAATACAAAGTGCAAGGTTGGGGCCCAGACTCACATCCCAAATGCTCCCCAATACTGTCCACAACCAGAGGCTCTGGTGGAGACACGGGCTGTGGAAAGTGATAGGCCTGGGGGCGCTGAGCCTCCACCGCCGTGAGCCGTGAAGCCCAGGTGAGGTGGCCGGCACGGCGGTCCAGCCAGCGCCCCGTGCGACAGTGCTGGCCGCCAGCCCCCGGGCAGTCTGGATGCAGTGGGGGCCAAGCAAGCCCAGTGATGCTTAGTCTAGGAACTTGTCCTCAGGGCTGGAGGCTGAGAGTCCTGCAAAGAGCTGGATAACGGTTTCCATTCTCCCCGCTGTGTTCACGGAGCAACGGGGCTGAGGGGCACAGGGCGCTGTTTCCAGACGTGTGACGTGCATGTCCTCTCTCCCCACAACAGGAGAGCCGGGGCAGCTTCATTCCTGTGCCACAGGTGACCACGCACACGCTGACCCCCGGACCTCCGCCTGGACCTGCTCCTGCTGGGGGCGGGGGACGGGGGGGTCGACCAGAAGGCCAGCTGCACAGACTCAGGTTCCAACTTCCAAGGACAAAACCCTCTCTGCGCATATCCTACTCCCCAATTACCCGAGTGATAGGCAGCCATTGCCTGGATAACTCGAGTATATTCCTGGAGGAGGGCCGGTGCCCAGGAGACTAGGCGGGGGCAGCCCTGGGAGGTGGGGATGGCCAGGTAGACGGGGCCTGGCCGTCACAGCTGGGTGGCCTTGGGGGCTGCATCTCTGTCCCAGGACGCAGAGCCCCCCTCCCCCAGGCAGGTGTCCCTGCCTCTCCCTCTTCCCCCCTCCTCCTCCCCCCTGCCCTGCCCAGAGCTCCTGCCCTGGCATCTATTCCCGGGCTTCCCCTCCCAGGACCTCGGACCTGTAAGGAGCTGCTCACCAGGGGGCACTTTCTGAGTGGCTGGCACACCATCTACCTGCCCGACTGCCGGCCCCTGACCGTGCTGTGTGACATGGACGTGGACGGCGGGGGGTGGACCGTGAGTTGGGGGGACCCAGTGATGGCCGTGGGGTTCCTGGGCAGGGGCGGGCGTGCCTGGGAGACCCACCTGGTGGCAGATCACTCTTTAGTGGCCTTTGTGAGACCGTCCATCCCTCCAGGCTGAGGCTGACCCCATCCTTTCACTGAGGTCGGGAGAATCAGAAATGTCGGGGGAGGGGGGTGTGGACCCGTATGGGAAGGAGTCCCGTGGCTCAGGGCGGGGGGCTCAGGCCCGGAGGTGCCCACTCCTCTCCAGCTGTGTGGCTTTGGGCTTGTCGCCTGCCCTCTCTGAACCTCCATTTCCTCCTTGGTCCCATGTGGGTGTCCCTGACTGCCCCTGGGCTCTTTGATGAGACCCACGTTCTGGTCCTCAGCCTGTGATGCGTGTGAACTACCAGTGCTGCTCCCACGTGTGGCCGGGGTGCCCTGTGGGGGGGACGGCAGTGGGGCCCCGTCTCCCCAGCCCTCCCTATCGTGTGCAGGTTTTCCAGCGAAGGAGTGACGGCTCCGTGGACTTCTACCGGGACTGGACCGCGTACAAGCAGGGCTTCGGCAGTCAACTGGGAGAGTTCTGGCTGGGGAATGACAACATCCACGCCCTGACCGCCCAGGGTAGGCCCACGGCCGGGGGCTCTGTGGTGGGGTGCCTGAAATCCACATGCCCCTGACCTTAGCGCTGGGCCACATGAACCAGAAGACCCCACTCCTCCTCGCCCCAGGGGTGGTCACGTCTGACAGCAGGAAGGGTTATTACTCTGAGAACCTAGGACATGTATTCTCTTACACTCTCTGAGTGTTCAAATCGGAGGAGGTGGATTATTGGAGTGAAGACGACTTCTGGTCTCAGGACCGATCGTATCTAGAACCCGAGAGTCGGAAGTGAGGAGGAGGCCATCTGGATTGGGGTGGCCCTTCTCCCACTTCCAACTGTTGGTCCTTCCTTGAAACTGGGATCTTAGGCCCTTAGAGCCCCCTCCCTTGCCTCTCCTGCTCAGTGCATGTGGCGGTCCCCATGCAGGCCCCCTCACCCCACTTCTCCGTTTCACAGAATCAGCTTCACAGCTGGTCCTGAGGTCAACGGCAAACCTGTAAATCCGTTCTTAATTCTTCCACTCCCTCATGGCAACCTTGACGGTGTCCACTCATATGCCTGAAATTCTTGCAGAAGAAACTATACATACAAAGGTTTCCTGCCGTGGCATTCACAGCTATTTGCAGGAGAATTTAGGGTTTCAAACTAGAGCGAGGCTTCATTCCATCCGAGGAACACCGACCTGGAATTTCAGGCACGGCTGATGGAACAGCAGGGGAGCTATTTGAAAACAGGGAGCCATCCCTGAGGTCCTCCCACCGCACCAGCCCAGCCTCTCACACCTTCCCGGTGAATTGTCCCCAATGCCAAGTTCAGACGTCCCCTAAAACCCAAATTCCCATCCCCCCGTGCCTGGAGGCAGAGGGTCCCTTCTGCTGGGACCTGAGCTCCCACCTCCAACAGGAAGCAGCGAGCTCCGGGTAGACCTCATGGACTTTGAGGGCAACCACCGATTTGCCAAGTACCAGTCATTCAAGATGGCGGGTGAGGCAGAGAAGTACAAGCTGGTCCTGGGAGCCTTTGTCGAGGGCAGCGCAGGTGAGAGTCCGCGTGGGGCACAGCAGTGGCCTGGGCTTCAGCGCGGGGTTTGGGGAAGCAGAGAGGACCTGCTGAGCGTCCTGGCTCTGTCTCCCCTGAGTGACCCTGGGCTGGGGCTCCCCTCCCTGGGTCCAGTTTCTCCATCTTTGAATGCAGACACGATGGTACCTGAGTCCCTGTGTAGCACGGGGACCAGTGACGCCATTAGTTACCGCTCCCAAGGCTGTGTCTGCAGAGCAGTGTGCTGTTCTGAGTGGGGCTTGAGGTCACTGACCCCTTTCCCTGCTACCACCTGAAAGAGGATGGTCATTTCATATGAGCCCTTAGAGCCATATTCCCAAACTGGGCTCCACGGAACAAAAACCCTGTGGGATGTTCTTTGCCAAAAAGACCCCCCGGTCGCAGGATGTGGGGAGGCATCTCTTATGGTGCATCCTCTTGAGAATTCCCAGTGTGCACTCTTTCAGGAAAGGTGCTAGGAGCCTGTCTGCTTGTGCTGAACCAGAGCTGCAGAGAGCAAGGCCCTCCCGGGGTGTGGGGGGGGTGGGGGTGAATGCTAATGGGAGCCTTCAAACACACGCCTCCTCTGAGCCTCCAGGGAAGGAGCAGGGCAGGGACCCTCCTCTCCATGTTGCAGGTGGTACAGCTGAGGGTCTGGCAGGGGTGAGGAGGGCGGTGGGGTGCTACAGGAGCTGGGGTCAGTTGCACACCCAGGGCTGAAGATGGAGCAGGGGGCCCTGGGATGAGGCCATGCTGTCCCTCTGGGATGACCGTGCCACCCAGGGAGTGGGTATGAAGCCCGGAAAAGCGATGCGGGCTCGGGGAAGGGAGGGCCCCTCAGGGGAGAGGATGGCGCGGGTCCTGGTGGTCTTGGGGGAGCCGGGAGGAAACAGGTGAGGCTGGAGGAGGGAGGCACGCGCCCTGGGGCAGAGCTCCTGGACCAGGAGGCTCCATCTGCCCCAGGGTGAGGCAGTATCTTGACGCCCTGGGGGTCGCCTCTCTAGAGGGAGGTGGCGCTGGGCAGGTGGCAGGGCGGGCTCCCTCTAGCCCGAGCAACACCCACACTCCCTCCCGAGCAGGTGATTCCCTGACGCCCCACAAAGACCATTTCTTCTCCACCAAAGACCAAGACAACGACCAGAGTTCCTCTAACTGTGCGGTGCAGTACCAGGGGGCCTGGTGGTACAAGAGTTGTCACTCGTCCAACCTGAACGGCCGCTACCTCGGGGGGCCACACACGACCTATGCCAGTGGTGTCAACTGGAGGTCGTGGAGAGGGTACAACTACAGCTACAAGGCATCCACGATGAAGGTGCGGCTCACCTAGGTGGGCGGGGCCGGCAGCCCTACCCGACGCCTCCCCGCCCCACTGCCTGCGGCCTCCCAAAGCCTCGCTCAGTCCCCAGCGAAGGCCAGCACACATGCTCCCGCCGCCCCTTTGCTGGACAAGACCTGCTCGTCCAGCCCCTTCTCTCCCATCAGAGGGTCCGAACCCTCTTGCCCCACAGCCTCACCAGAAGAAGAATCATGTTTTAAAACCGTTTGCTTTCTGGCAGATATTTCTCCTCCCAGTTTTCATTTGCGTCCTCAAACATCAGCTGTTTTGAGTATTTTTCCCAGAGCCCATCCACAGCAGGGACTGTGGCCGAGGCAGGGAGAGTTAGGGAGCCCATTTAGCAGATGCAACCACTGATATTCCTAGAGGGCAAGTGGCTGTTCCACAGAGCATCAGCCCCCAGCCTTAAGCTCCCACTTAATTTCATCGATGGGGTTGCAGGGGAATGTCCCCTCCCTCATCCAAAGTCACCTGCCTCTTCCTGATATTGATCACAGCATCTTCACACATCTTTAAACAGGTCACTTTGAGACTAGAAAACTCTCATTAAAAAGGGGGGGGGAGGAGTTAAATAGGGACCTTTCTGCTTTCAATCAATGCAGTGGGTGCTCTGGGCCAGCTTCCCTGGAGAGCAGCTGAAACACCAAACACAGATCCACAGGGAGGGCTGCGTCCGCCCAGCGGGACAAGGGCAGCTGGCTTTCCACATACATACAAAACCCTGAGGGGCCCGGCCTCACACCGCACCATCCTCGGCTTCGGGGCGATGGTAGACCTCAGTGTGCAAAGCCGAACAGCCTGACGGGAGATGGTAAAGGAGAGTTTTCTCAATCTCTCGGGCCAGGGAGAGGTTTCTTAACTGGGACTTCAGAAGCACCAGGCATAAAGGAAAAGATTGATGGATTCAACCACATTAAATCAAAAGCTTCTGTTTATCAAAGGACAGCGTAGGAAATGAAAGGAAAGTCACAGAGGGATAGAATCCCTTGGTAACATGTAGGTTATTAGTTTTCTACTGCTGTCTCTGTTCATTACCAGCAATTTAGTGGCTTAAAAACAAAGGAAACGTGTTATCACAAAGTTCTGCTGGTTAGACGTCCGACGTGGGTATGACCGGGCTAGAAGCAAGTTGTCAGCAGCGCTGGTTCCTTCTGGAGGCTCCAGGGGAGGGTCTGTTTTCTGGCCTTTTCCAGCTTCTGGAGGTCCCTGGCATTCCTTGGCTCGTGGCCCCTTCTCCATCTTCAAAGCAGCAAGAGCACATCACCCCGATCCTGCTTTCATGGTCCCATCTCCCTCTGGGTATAGCCAGAACAGGTTCTCTGAAGGCCTCATGTGATTCGACTGGGCCCACCTGGGTATCCCAGGACCATCTCTCCATCACAAGATCCTTAGTTTAACCACATCTGCCAAGTCCCTTTTGCCACGTAAGGTGACATCTTCACCAGTTCTGGGGATTAGGGCAGGAAACCTTTAGCAGGGGAAACATTACTCTGCCTACCACAACCTATTAAAAAAAAATCATGGTCTCATACCCAGAATATTTAAAGAACTCCTACCAATCAGTAAAAAAATTTTAATAGCTCAGTAAGAAGTGGTTAAGAGATTTGAACAGACACTCCACAAAAAGTGATATCCATAGGACCAATACATTTATAAAAAGCTTCTCTATTTTGTTGGTTCTCAGCAAAATGCAAATTATAACCAAAACGAGATGCTATTACACATCCATCGGGATCGCTAAAATTTGAAAAACTGACAACACTAAATGTCAGAGATGCTGCAGGGTAAGGGGGGTTTCATATACTGCTGGTAGCAATGCAAATTGATGCCACTAACTTGGAAAAGTGTATGACATCCACTGTTAGAGTAGAAGACACGCATTCCCATAACCTGACAATTCCACTGCCTGACGTGGAAATAACTGTTGTGTGCCCCAGGGGCCATGCCAGGAATATCTATAGCCAAACTCTTCACAACAGCCATACCCTGGCATCCCCCCAAAGGCCCATCAGGAAGAAGGCAGAGAGCAATGCAGAGATAGTCACGCACTAGAATGCCACACAGCAGTGCTAATTGGACAGCTACGACCACACACAGGACGGACAGAGCACAACGCAGCAGCTGGCGGAGGAAGCTGGATTCAAGAGAATATATATTGTTGGCTTCACCTCGTACAAAACTGTTTCCAAGGTAAAAATGACCTGCCGTGTTTCGGATGCCTACTTAGGTGGTAAATGTATACCAGGAAAACAAGAAAGTGGTTGCACTTGGAGTGGGATGGGGTGGTCACTGGGAAGGGACACAGATGGCCTTTGGGGTTCTGGGCTGTGATGACAAGCATGTGGGCCACATGGTAATAAAAATACACCCATGATCCAGGGATGTGGGCGACATGCACATCTTTTCCTGACGCCCACGGTCATTGACTCAGTCACTGAGGAGAGGTCCCTGCAGCCCACCTGGGATTGACCAGACCCCACCAGGTCCTGGCCACAATCTCTCCACAGAAGTAAAGTCTGCTAGTTGAAACTGCACTTTTCTTCTTCAGTAGGTAAGCATCTTATAAACCCAGGAAGACTTGTAAGTCTAGAAATGATTAATATACTAAAAGCCATAGAATTATGACTTTCATAATTCTAAAAAGAAATCTGGGTAGATTTGGTATCTCATAGTCTCATAATGTTTAAAGAAGTTGGCCTATTGTAAAGAAGGTCTCATAAATCCAAAGTTAAATATGTCATTAACTAATTGACTTAGTCTTGTAATGTTATCTGAAAAGCTTGGTGCATTTATACACAGTATTGGAATATGTAAGAAACTCTGGGCTCCTTGTATTTCTAAGTGAAATCATTAGATTTCTAAAAATTAATTAGTACTAAGAAGGTTTTGTCCACTAGGCAATTGAAATGCCCAAGAAGGAATTGAATATATTACACTTATTATCACCATTCAAAGTTTTGAAAGTTTAATGAATTAGATTTGTCGTATTCAAAGACCCTTAAGAGTGACTGTTAAGATTTGCAGGTCTTAAGAATAGAAAAACAAGATCTGTATGCCAAACGTAAAATATTAGGCTAAGTTTTTGAATCTGTAGCTTTCAGAAACCAAACCTTAATTTTAAAAAGCAGAGTCTTTCCTAAACACAAATGCCTCTCAAACTCAAATCATCAAAACTCAGTGATGTTTCGAACAGCTCCATGCTGGTACCTGGGGGAGGATCAAATAAGCGAAATCCCCCAAGTCTCGTTCCCAGCACCCTCTCCTGAGCAGGAGGGGAGGTGGGGCCCCACCAGCAAGGTTTCAGCGCGTGTGGGGTCATTCCCCCAGCCTTGTTCTCATCACCTTTTCTCTTATTAGTGAATATTTTTATTACCCAAACTTCCCCTCTACCAGCTTATGCTGTGGACGCTCTTTCCCTACTCTTGTGGTGTCCGTGTTCAAGATGCCCTGCCCACTCCTGCCCTCTTACGGCCCAAGACAAACGAGTCCCTCTACCACTGACCTTGAGGGTCTTTCAGCCCCTGTCAGCTCATCGTCCCTCCTGCCTTCTGTGTCACCGTGTCCGGCACACACTTTATCTCTTTATTTAACACCCCGCCAGACGTTGCTCTTACAAGGTTGCACAGCCCATATTCCTCTTGACGTATCTGCATTCTTGCTTTTCTTTTTTTTTTTTGATTATATATAAGTTTTTTATATTTATTTTTTAACTTAAGTATAGTTGATTTACAATGTTCTGTTAGTTTCAGGTGTACAACAAAGTGATTCATATATATATATATTCTTTTTCAGATTCTTTTCCCTCGTAGGTTATTACAAGATATTTAGAGTTCCCTATGCTATACTGGTCCTGCTGGTTGTCTATTTTATATATAGTAGTGTGTATCTGTTAATCCCAAACACCTAATTTATCCCTCCCCCACCCCCTTTCCCCTTTGGTAGCCATAAGTTTGTTTTCTATGCCTGTGAGTCTGTTTCTGTTTTGTAAATAAGTTCGTTTGTATCATTTTTTTTTAGATTCCTCATATTAGCGATTTCATATGATATTTGTCTTTCTCTTTCTGACTTCCTTCACTTAGGATGATAATCTCTAGGTCTGCCCATGTTGCTGCAAATGGCATTATTTCATTCTTTTTTATGGCTGAGTAATATTCCATTGATATATGTACCACATCTTCTTTATCCATTCATCTGTTGATGTACATTTGGGTGGTTTCCATGTCTAGGCTATTGTAAATAGTGCTGCTATGAACACTGAAGTGCATGTATCTTTTTGAATTAGAGTTTTGTCTGGATATATGCTCAGGAGTGGGATTGCTGGATCATATGGTAATTCTATTTTTAGTTTTTTAAGGACCCTCCATACTCTTCTCCATAGTCACCCATTATGTGGCTCTTACCCCATCTTCCAACTCTTTTTCAGTCTTTCTTGCTGTCCAACAAACTCCCTTTCATTTCATATATATATATTTTTTTGACATAGGTCTGCCGGTGATGAATGCTGTCCTTTTTTGTTTTCTGAAAACGTCTTTATTTTGCCTCATGTTCAAAGAGTATTTTCACTGGGTGTAAAACCCCAGGTTGGCAGGCATTTTCTTCCAGCACTTTAAACATGTATTTCCAGAGATTCCATTCTTTCTGCTGAAAGTCTGTTGCTCCTCTGAAGGGAAAGTGACTTTTTTCCTCTGGCCGTTTACAAGGTTTTCTCTTGGCCTCGATGGTTTTGCCACGATGTGCCTGGGTGGATTTTCTTTGAATTTGTCCATTCTCTCCACTCTTTCAAAGACTTCAATTACACATATGAGCATTTTTTCCCCCCGTGTTCCATGTCTCTCATGCTATTTTCTGTATTTTTATTCTTTTTTTCCCCTCCACATTCAGTCTGGATATTTTCTGTTGACCTCTATTCCAGTTCAATAATAAAACCCTTTCCTCTGCTAAGCTGCCAAAACACCTGCCCAGTCTCCCGGGATTGGCAAATGACCCCAGGCGAAGATACCCACAAATACAGCCACCTGATTTTTATTTCCGCTAGACTTTATTCTGGGAATTCCTTGCAATTAGCCGTCTTTAATGCTTAGGAAGAGTACCTCTGAACTTCGTCCAGCTTTTTATTTATTTTCAAAGGAAGTGTGGTGCTTATTATCTAATCCATCATTCCTGGAAATGAGAGCCTGAATGTACAGTTTTATCTTCTGATGTGAGTTATTTTCTCATGGCCTTAGAGTTTGCTTGTTTAGCATTTTTTAAATCGTCACCGAACATTCATTTGAGGAAATGGTCATCAATCCTATGGTTGAATACTTCTATTCTAGCTGGTGTTTCAAGGCCACAATTTTGAATGAACACATCTAAGTACACAGCTTTCTCTCATCTGTGGGGTTTTCTAGAAGTAAGTTCCTGGTGAGCGTACTGATTCAAAGTGTGTGCACTTTTCTTTAGGACATGACACTGTATGTGAAAGACTAAAATCATAAACCACTTCACCATAAAATGATCTATTTAAGCCATGTAAAAAGTCACTGTAATAACTAGATCTTAATTCAGCATTTTTTTTGGACACTTGACTTCCCTTTTCATCTGGGTCACTCCTGTGCTCTGAGGATTGACTGAGAAACTGGGGACATGTGGCTCCACGGAGCCTGGACATGGTTTGGGGACACGCTTGGTTGTCACCTCTGTCCACTTGACATGCTGCCACGCAATTCCTACCATGGCTTATCTTCAGAATCAACAGGAAACTGCAAAAAATACAGGCTCCAGGAATCACCACTGAGATTTTGGTTTCGCAGGTCAGAGATGGGCCTCCTGAATCTGTATTTTTTAAAATTTATTTTATTGAAGTATAGTTGATTTACAATGTTGTGTTAATTTCTGCTGTACAGCAAAGTGATTCAGATACACACACACACACACATATACATTCTTTTTATGGTCTTTTCCAATATGGTTTATCACAGGATATTGAATATAGTTCCTTGTGCTGCACAGTGGGACCTTGTTGTTTATCCATTCTATATATAATAGTTTGCATCTGCTAGCCCCAAACTCCCACTCCAACCCTCCCCCAACCCTTGGCAACCACAGGTCTGTTCTCTATGTCCTGAGTCTGTTTCTGTTTCGTAGATCAGTTCATTTGTGTCATATCTTAGATTCCGCATATAAGCGATATCATATCTGTCTTTGTCTGACTTAACTTCACTTAGTATGATCATCTCTAGGTGCATCCATGTTGCTGCAAATGGCATTATTTCATTTTTGATGGCTGAGTAATATTCCATTTTATAAATATACCACATCTTCTTTATCCATTCACCTGTTGATGGGCATTTAGGTTGTTTCCATGTCTGAATCCATATTTTAAGAGCCTCCCCAGATAGCTCTGAGGGACAGCTGGGCTTAGGACCCACTAATATGCTAGTTTCAGGGCTAAGTGTGCTGTTGGATGATTTCAGGGCAAGCAAATGAAAGTCCTGGGCCCTCTGGCCCATCAGAGCAGAGCTTGTGTGACAGGAGACAGTGGTGCTACAGGGGATCAGAGCTGAGCTAGTTAAGAGGAAGACATTTGGGTTAGAATCCCAGGGACACAGGAGTGGTGGAGCCAGACGGGTTACCGGCTGAGTGACCAGGAGACACCCAGGCCGCTCACAACACTCAAGCTTGTCAGACCCAGAAAGTCCTGCTTAGTTACTCGGCCACTGCACCGAGAGCCTCCCAACCTGCCGGATAGTCGCAGTTTTTGTTTTGTTTTCTGGAGATGCGTTCTGCCCTTGGCTCCCACGCCTCGGCCACCAGCTGATAAGGCCTTTCTGAGATGGGTGGGGAAACAACTTGGACATCCTGCTGCCCAGGGCACCCGGCCCCCTCCAAGGAAGGGCTCTACGGAGAAGAAGGGCCAAATCCACAGGAGGAGGGGCTCCCGGGGTCGCGACAGCTGCCCCTGGCCTCACTGCACGAGTTGTCCAAGGCGACGGCGAGCTTCCCACACCCGCAGGTGTTTAGGACCAGATGAAACGGGCATCCATCAGGGGCTGCAGAGGCGCTGGTTCTTGCCCCACGTGAAAGCGTGGACCGGAGCAGCTGCGCCTCACTTCCAGTGCCAAGATTTGATGATTTCTATTTCCACCCCAATTAGAATTTAGGACACCCCTCTTGCAGGCGCAGGACTCTGGGAGGGCCGTGTTCGCTCCCTTGGGACAGATGGACGTTTCCAGATGGTGCCTGGTTCTCCCAGCTTCCTGGCTGGGACTTGTGCCACATATTGGGGTGGGCGGGTGGAACTTGCAGCCTCCCGCGAAGCTCCAGGAATCAGATAATTGGCCGCCCCCCACCCATATGGCTGATGAGTCACCGTGACAATGACAACCAAGTTGAGTAGCTCAAGGGTGGCGGAAGAAATGGATAGGAAATTGACGGGAGGCAAAGTCGGCTCAAAGCCCAGAGTGGGATTCAGGATGAGGATGAGATTGCGGGTTCCCCCTCTCCCCTCCCTGCACCCCATCCCTCACCTAGGCCACCTCTTTGTAAAGGAAAGTGACAGCTGACTATTTAATACACAACTTCATATCTCAGGGCTGTAATGCAATGCAAACTTGTCTTGGTCGCACAGGGCGTGGGGGGGCGGGTCAGCCCTGCAGTGATCGAGACACCCCCTCCCCCGGACTGCAGCTGCTCCTTCCTGAGGCACGTCTCAGGTTGCATTTCTTGCTACCTCACCTCCACGCCTCCCTGTACCTCTCATCTTAGGGAGGCTTGCTCAGAGCTTCCAGGCTTGGGCAGAAAGGCTCTTACTCCCAAGGCTGAGTAGCTCTATTCCGAAAAAAAATACTTCACCGCTCGTTGGAACTCAAGGACTTTCAAAAAGTCCATCTCTTATTGTCTGGGGTCTAGAGCTGTTCGGGGATTTTCCAACTCAGTAAGACCCCAAATTCCTGGACACTTTATTTTTTGCTGCTTGCAAATGGCTCAGGTCTTCCCTAAGCTCTTTTCTTGTAACGCCTCCTCAGACAGCCAATACAGAAACACACGCCACTGAAGTTCTGGATTTGCAGGATCTTTCCTCGGAGCACCAGAGGACGCTCCATGGAACTGCTTTCCAAGTTTTCAGAAACAGCACTTACATCAAAAAAAAAATGTTCGCCCTCTACCCCCTGCTCTGGCTGCCAGGCTAATGCCACCAGTTGAGACTTTGTCGCAGACGCACTGCTCTTCTGATGCAACTTCTGTTCAAGACTTCTGGGTTGACAGCTGCTGTAACAAGCAGCCCTCACACTGCAGTGCAGGGCACACGCAGGTGGGCTGAGGGTCTTGGGCTTCTCGACTGGGAGACGGCCCGGGGGTCCCTAGGGCTGGTCCAGCCAGAGGCTGCATGACGTCTGTCAACATTCCATCTGTAGCTGTTATAAATGTGGAAGTCCAGCCAGGCCGGGCAGGCAGTGAGGAGGTGATGGAAGCCTGACTCCTGTAAGGACTCAGAGCTTCAGGCTGGGCCTGGAAGAAAGAAACACAGACGTCCCTTGCGTGTCACCCACTGCCTGAGTCTTTAATTTATGACGTTTGTAGGATGCCCCCTCTAGACCAGGAGCTCCTTCAGAGGGCAGATGGCCTCACCTGCCCGCCAAAGGGGGCTTTGTGGTCGGCAGACACCTCCTGACGGGTGGCGAGGTGGGGGCTTGATTTTGTCTTTCTTCGTTAAGCAATTAGAACTGCTCTAGTGGAGAAAAGAGAAGGCCTTCCCTGGCCTTGAGGGAAGGGGGTCCAGGTTTGGGGTTTTTCCTCTGTTGCTAGTGCCTGGGCTGCAGTTTTAATGGCCACTGAGCCTCCTCTCAGGATGACCAGCCCTCCTGGTTTGTCCAGCTCTGAGGGGTTTCCCAGGATGTGGGAAGTTCGGTCACCGGGAAGACCCAGGGTGACCAGGACAAGGTGGTCACCTCACTCTTCCTGATCAGAGGCTACGGGGAGAGGACAGAAGCCACAGGGC
Source organism: Balaenoptera physalus (assembly GCF_965194825.1). NCBI lineage: Eukaryota > Metazoa > Chordata > Mammalia > Artiodactyla > Balaenopteridae > Balaenoptera > Balaenoptera physalus. The sequence continues at coordinate 3,254,412 of NC_138886.1, read as the reverse complement.
AAAGGGCACTTTGGGTGCAGGGGGAGGAAGGGATGGGAGAGGGGCTTGTGAGCCCCAGGGGTCCAGGGTAGTGATATTCCTCTGGGGATGGGGTCACGCTCCCACAATGCACAGCTCTTGCTTGGTGGCAGGCCGTCCTCTTCTCCCCCGCTTTCAACCGTTTCTAAGAATGTCGTTCCCAGCTCTTCGATCCCATCCTAGGTGATACCCCCTCCTTGGTTGCTTTAAGGTGCAAAACTCAGACCCCAGGGCACAGGTGTGGACAAACCTGTGCAGAGGGAAGCCCGGCTCTCTCCTCCCTGGTTCCGGACGCTATGGCTTCGTGAACGCAGCCCCAGCAGCACCCCATCTGTGGTGAGTAGTATCGCGCTCCGTCAGGACCCAGCCGAGCCTGAAATTCACCAGATGGCCCCTTGCAAGGCCTTTTCTTGTAAACAGCTCTTAAGGTGTGGGATTGTTGGAAAAGCTTGTAACCTCAGGGTGAAGGGAAGGCGAAGGGGCCCGAGACCAGTGGATTCCAGTGGCCAGGGCAAGAGTGTCAGGCTGGTTTCGGGGTTTGGGGCCAGTCCCAGCTCCCAAAGTTCAGCTCTGCTGGAGGGAGGGGGTGATGCCCCGGACGCCAGGAGGGAGGGGGAGGAAGCCAGTTCTCCCTAGAGGATTCTGATGGCAGAGAAGGCAGACAGCATGGCTTCAGTGCTGACCCCGCAGAACACACCCTGGGCGAGCGTGAGCAGAGGCGACAGAGGGACAGAGCCTTTGCCAGAGCCCTGCCCGCCGAGGGGCGCTGCCCTCCGGTCCTGGGTCTGTGCGCACGGCAGAGCGGGGCCCCAGGGACACAGCATCCGTGGCCCAGCCCGGCTGCCCGAGGGGCAGGGAGGGAAAGTGTGGGTGGGGGGTGGAAGTTCCAACAGCCACCAGCCAGCGGGCTCCACCCCCCAGGTTGTGAAACACCCACCGGAAACTGAGACCTGGCATAGGCTGTGGGGGTGGGCAGGCCCTGGAGGGCAGCCCTGGAGCGGGCAGAGACGTGGCGGGGAGGGTGTCACGGCCAGCTGGGGAAGCGTGGGGGATGCCCACGCCCCCGGTCACTGACCCTTCGGTCCGTCCCAGACCCCACGCTTCTCACTTATGATCCTCACTCCACGGGGTCCTCACACCCACCCTGTTATCCTGAGTTACGTGACAGAGAAGACTCAGAGAAGTCAAGTGACTGGCCCACTGTCACACCGTCTGGACCTGGCAGAGCCCAGGGAGTCCAGGTCTGTGTGGACACAAAGGCCTTGCCCTTCACTAGCTGAAACAGAAACTTACCAGTTCTTGAGATCGGCCAGGTCTATTCCGGGACCCCTCACCTTGGGAGTCCCGAACCCCAGAGCCCACAGACAGTAGTGGGTGGCCAACATGGGCCCTGTAAACCCGTGTTGACAACTGGCCAGGGCAGGGAGCCCAAGGTGCCAGGTGGGCACCAGTGCCAAGGCCAGGGAGCCTGCAGAGCCCCGGGCTCGGCCCCCCAGCCTGGCCTGGACTGGAGCGGAAACTGGGTGGGGGCCAGGCAACAGCAACAATTGAGTCAAGAGCCCCAGAGCCACTGGGTGCGGGGATGGGGGTTCCTAAGGGTTCTATCCATAGGGCCACCCCCGCGGGACGGGAGAAGGGGTCTTCTTCCCGGGGGAGAGTGTAAGGTAGACAGAACCAGAAATCAGACTGGAGTCTGGGAGGAATTGTCAAGGGACAGAGTAGAAAGGGGAGGGGACAGGGGTGTATGACGCTGTGCGGAATGGAAATCCAGGGGAGGGGGTGCACCCTGTCCTGGAGGCGCTCTCACTTCAAGGGAGGGGGGCGTCTCTTGGAGATGGAGGCCAGCCTCGCTCACCTGCATCTGGACGACCGCCCTCCCCCTTGCAGCCGGGATTTCTGGGTGGGCTGTCAGGAACTTCCAGATAAACGGTGTCTCGGTGGAGCGCATTTCTCTACCAATCACCAGGGGTCCCTGCCACCAGAGCAAGGTCCCCCCCAGGCTGGGCCTGGGCCCTCCCAGACCACAGAGGTCATGGCCACAGTGAAGAATCTGAGGCCTTTGCTCAGGACTCCCCAGTCCTATGCCTCCCTTTCTGCCAGCACAGACACCAAGCCCTTGGAGGAGCAGGAGGGCAGGGCAGGGCCAGTAGAGGGATGGGGAGAGCCCAGCCCAGGGGACACGCCTGGCCTGGGTCCAGGCTCCAATCTTGCCCCAAACCCCTGCTTCCAGGGGGCAGCCTGTGGCCCTGAGACAGCTCTGGTGGCCTGCAGGAGCCAGCTCTCACAGGAAGCCAGAGGAAGCAGGACCAGAAGCTTCTCTCCCCAGGGCCACCCAGAGCCAGCCGGTCCTACAGTGGCCTACGCAGCCTCATTCCTCAGGTGCCCACCAGCCGGTTACACCTTCCCATGGTCCCACATGTACAAGCACGCACTGCATACAAGACGGATGCACATAAAATGCAAGTGAATTATTACATGAGGTCAGTTCCCTAAGCCCCCTTGCTCTCCCGAATCCCTTTGACCTCATTTTCATAAGTACTTAAAAAAAAAAGTCTTATCAAGTCCCAAAAGCAAAAGAGTATTTGTAAATAAATTACAGCAATGGTCAAATTAAATGTTTCTAAAAATTGTCTTTTTTAACTCTTAGCCCATCTCTCAATTAAGCAGATTTTAAACATAACACTTTAAAAAAAATTCTGGTTTGCCAAGCAAAGCCTGTTTCTGTATTTAATAGTTATATTTTTGCCTTCCGCAACAATGACAGGGCACTTAAGAAATTAAGTTTTTTCTCAAGAGGAATTTCTCAAGATTTAATTTCACAACATGAGTTATAACTTCAAAGTTAGGACTTCTGGAAGGGAGGGTCCTTTCCGGTAAAATCTTGGTTCTAGGACTGAAAGGCTGAGATACAAGATCAAATGGCCTGTCCTGCCTTTTCCAGCTGAGCCAGTGGGCACTTCTCCACTGCTGAAGGCTTAGTCCCTGTGAAACGGAGTTAGTAGGGGCAAGTCAAGGTGCAGAGTGCCTAGGAGAGTTCCCAACACCAGATCACGATCCTGACCGTGGCTCCTGGGGCGTGTAGGTGAGGTCTTTGCTGCTCTCGAAGATTGGGCAGCAAAGCCTAGGGCTGACGTATGAAGAGTTGCATTATGTGTTCCCTGGCAAAGAGACCGCACCCGTCCAGGAACTGTCATCCTGCCAAGACGTCAAGGAACCAGGTCTTCAAGAAAAGAAAGAGATGATTGGGTATAATTTTATAGCAGCAGAATCCTGGATCTAATATTAACCATTGTATTTGACAGTTTGACAGTTTCTGTCCTGGGGACCAATCGGGGCCCCTGGGTGAGAGGGTGTGGCCCCATCCTCGGGCTCGGGGGGAAGGAAGGGCCACGCCCTCTCTCCTGAGCCCACTCCCCAGGCCCGTCCCTCTCTGTCCTGCACTGGCTCGTCTCAGGCCTCTGGGCCAGCATGAGGAAGGAGCAAGGGTGGGGATGGATTCCAGGAGCAGTGGCTCCTGGTCCTCAGGACACAGCACCTCCAGGCAAGGCGAGACAACCATGGGCCCTCTCCCAGAAAAAACCCAGACATGCCACGTTCTATGTGGCTTTGCACCGTTCTTAGACCAGCTAGGACCCATCTAAGGGACCCTTGGGGAGCAAGGATGGTAGTAACCACCTTGCACCTTTCTAGATTCTCTCCAAGTAGATGATGCTGCCAGAAGAGACACAAGAGGGCTTATGAAGACCCAGATAGTCAGGCAAGGGTTAGGGACCGGCCAGCGCCAGGACAGGCTGGCCACCTGAGGATGGGTGGCTTCTTGGTGTATGGCGGTGGAGGCAGCAGGAGGAGAGAGTGGGACCCTCTTCAGCAGATACAAGTACAGGTGCTGAGGGCACTGGCATATCTCTCAGAGATGGCTGCCTGGAAAGCTGGAGTCTCCCCGCCTGCAGGTCTGTGCCGGCTCAGCTGTGGGGCGCTTTGCACTGAAATCACTCTCTCCTCTCCTGGAGCGCTCCAGTCAGCCACAGCGGCTCCTGTTCCGTTTCCTTCTTTATTGGTGGTGAGGGATTCCCAGGCCACCATCACCCTTTATGGGTAATGGGGACCCAGGAGCCTGGGTGGTGTGGATTAGCGGGGACAGCTGGGGCCAGGAGGCTGGGACTGCACTTCACCTCTGAGCCCGGGGTCAGAGGACACTTTCTTGAAGGGCTAAGAGTAAAGACTTTAAGATGTGTGGTCACACGGCTCGGCCTCTGGCCCTCTACTCAGCCCGAGCTTGAAAACTGCCTGGAGGCAGACAGCTGCCCGGCCCGGCAGGGAGAGCGACACTTGACTGGCACGCAGCCCCACGTGCGGGCCGCGCTCTGTGACTCTGGCCTCAGACCATCGGAAACACCTTCAGCCCAAAGGGCACCTGCAGAGCTAGGTCACGGGGACAGATGGACAGACAGGGGCACAGGTCAGAGCATGGCAGTGATGAAGGAGTCCCATGTCTGCTGTCGGGTAAGCAAGCATCTTTATTGCGAATATGTGTGTCTGGCAAGATCTGGAATAGCATTTTCTCTTATCCTCGTGAGTGGGACAGAAGGGTTGGAAGTCAGTGGAGGCACAGAGCGAGAGCCTCCTGCCCAGGGCACAGGATGCGGCTCTTCTGCTCCCATGAGGATAGTGACGTGGAGGTCCGCAGCCCCTTCCTGGGGAGGGCTCTGGACCAGCTGCCCCGCCGGGCTGCGTGCAGAGGGAGCTGCTCCCAGACGCTCTGGCCGGCCGGCCCCGCCCTAGGTGGCCCGCACCTTCATCTCCGACACCTTGTAGCTGTAGTTGTACCCCTTCCCTGACCTCCAGTTGATGCCGTTTGCAAAGCTCTCGTGGGGCCCCCCAAGGTAGCGACCGTTCAGGTTTGACACATGACAATTGTTGTACCACCAGGCCCCCTGGTACCGCACCGCACAATTTGCAGTATTTTTGTCGTTGTCTTGGTCTTTGGTGGAGAAGGCGTGGTTGTTGTGGGACGTCAGGGAATCACCTGCTCAGAAGGAAAGGTCGCCTAATTGGCACACAGGGCTAGGAGGTCCCCGACGCTGGTCCAGGTCAAAGCTGCTGTGTCCGGGTGTGCAGGTTGCACACTGTGCAACTCCAAGGGTTGCCACTCACATGACCCCAGGAAGCATCCCTCTGCTGATGCAGTGGCCTTGGTATCCCCTCATCTGGTCTGCTCCTGCCAGCCAACAGGCATCCTCTCACTTAGGGGGAGAACTCTTTCATCCTCAGGGGAGAATTCCAGTAACAAGAGTGGGAATGGAGCCTTCAGGGAAATGGGCTAAATTATCATCCTTCCCCGTTTTTCATCAGTAATGGTAGTTAATAATAATGCCATAGCTTGTTGGACTTTGTCATGGGTCACATCAGCCTTGTGGGTACACTTAGGTGTGTGTAGTATTACCTCACTGTGTGGATAAGAAACTGGTGAGGTTAAGTCCCCAGGAACATCACACAGAGTAGGCAGAGCCAGGACGCTCAGCAGGTCCTCTCTGCTTCCCCAAACCCCGCGCTGAAGCCCAGGCCACTGCTGTGCCCCACGCGGACTCTCACCTGCGCTGCCCTCGACAAAGGCTCCCAGGACCAGCTTGTACTTCTCTGCCTCACCCGCCATCTTGAATGACTGGTACTTGGCAAATTGGTGGTTGCCTTCAAAGTCCATGAGGTCTACCCGAAGCTCGCTGCTTCCTGTTGGAGGTGGGAGCTCAGGTCCCAGCAGAAGGGACCCTCTGCCTCCAGGCACGGGGGGATGGGAATTTGGGTTTTAGGGGACGTCTGAACTTGGCATCGGGGACAATTCACCGGGAAGGTGTGAGAGGCTGGGCTGGTGTGGTGGGAGGACCTCAGGGATGGCTCCCTGTTTTCAAATAGCTCCCCTGCTGTTCCATCAGCCGTGCCTGAAATTCCAGGTCGGTGTTCCTCGGATGAAATGAAGCCTCGCTCTAGTTTGAAACCCTAAATTCTCCTGCAAATAGCTGTGAATGCCACGGCAGGAAACCTTTGTATGTGCAGTTTCTTCTGCAAGAATTTCAGGCACGTGACTGGACACCCTCAAGGTTGTCATGAGGGAGTGGAAGAATTAAGAACGGATTTACAGGTTTGCCGTTGACCTCAGGACCAGCTGTGAAGCTGATTCTGTGAAACGGAGAAGTGGGGTGAGGGGGCCTGCGTGGGGACCGCCACATGCACTGAGCAGGAGAGGCAAGGGAGGGGGCCTTGAGCACCTAAGATCCCAGTTTCAAGGAAGGACCAACAGTTGGAAGTGGGAGAAGGGCCACCCCAATCCAGATGGCCTCCTCCTCACTTCCGACTCTCGGGTTCTAGATACGATCGGTCCTGAGACCAGAAGTCGTCTTCACTCCAATAATCCACCTCCTCTGATTTGAACACTCAGAGAGTGTAAGAGAATACATGTCCTAGGTTCTCAGAGTAATAACCCTTCCTGCTGTCAGACGTGACCACCCCTGGGGCGAGGAGGAGTGGGGTCTTCTGGTTCACGTGGCCCAGGGCTAAGGTCAGGGGCATGTGGATTTCAGGCACCCCACCACAAAGCCGCCGGCCGTGGGCCTACCCTGGGCGGTCAGGGCGTGGATGTTGTCATTCCCCAGCCAGAACTCTCCTAGCTGACTGCCGAAGCCCTGCTTGTACGCGGTCCAGTCCCGGTAGAAGTCCACGGAGCCGTCACTCCTTCGCTGGAAAACCTGCACACGATGGGGAGGGCTGAGGAGACGGGGCCCCACTGCCATCCCCCCCACAGGGCACCCCGGCCACACGTGGGAGCAGCACTGGTAGTTCACACGCATCACAGGCTGAGGACCAGAACGTGGGTCTCATCAAAGAGCCCAGGGGCAGTCAGGGACACCCACATGGGACCAAGGAGGAAATGGAGGCTCAGAGAGGGCAGGCAACGAGCCCAAAGCCACACAGCTGGAGAGGAATGGGCACCTCCGGGCCTGAGCCCCCCGCCCTGAGCCACGGGACTCCTTCCCATACGGGTCCACACACCCCTCCCCTGACATTTCTGATTCTCCCGACCTCAGTGAAAGGACGGGGTCAGCCTGAGCCTGGAGGGATGGACGGTCTCACAAAGGCCACTAAAGAGTGATCTGCCACCAGGTGGGCCTTCCAGGCACGCCCGCCCCTGCCCAGGAACCCCACGGCCATCACTGGGTCCCCCCCACTCACGGTCCATCCCCCGCTGTCCATGTCCATGTCACACAGCACGGTCAGGGGCCGGCAGTCGGGCAGGTAGATGGTGTGCCAGCCACTCAGAAAGTGCCCCATGGTGAGCAGCTCCTTACAGGTCCGAGGTCCTGGGAGGGGAAGCCGGGGAATAGACGCCAGGACAGGAGCTCTGGGCAGGGCAGGGGGGAGGAGGAGGGGGGAGGAGGGAGAGGCAGGGACACCTGCCTGGGGGAAGGGGGCTCTGAGTCCTGGGACAGAGATGCAGCCCCCAAGGCCACCCAGCTGTGATGGCCAGGCCCCGTCTACCTGGCCATCCCTACCTCCCAGGGCTGCCCCCGCCTAGTCTCCTGGGCACCGGCCCTCCTCCAGGAATATACTTGAGTTATCCAGGCAATGGCTGCCTATCACTCGGGTAATTGGGGAGTAGGATATGCGCAGAGAGGGTTTTGTCCTTGGAAGTTGGAACCTGAGTCTGTGCAGCTGGCCTTCTGGTCGACCCCCCCACTCCCCCGCCCCCAGCAGGAGCAGGTCCAGGCGGAGGTCCGGGGGTCAGCGTGTGCGTGGTCACCTGTGGCACAGGAATGAAGCTGCCCTGGCTCTCCTGTTGTGGGGAGAGAGGACATGCACGTCACACGTCTGGAAACAGCGCCCTGTGCCCCTCAGCCCCGTTGCTCCGTGAACACAGCGGGGAGAATGGAAACCGTTATCCAGCTCTTTGCAGGACTCTCAGCCTCCAGCCCTGAGGACCAGTTCCTAGACTCAGCATCACTGGGCTTGCTTGGCCCCCACTGCATCCGGCCTGCCCGGGGGCTGGCGGCCAGCACTGTCGCGCGGGGCGCTGGCTGGACCGCCGTGCCGGCCACCTCGCCTGGGCTTCACGGCTCACGGCGGTGGAGGCTCAGCGCCCCCAGGCCTATCGCTTTCCACAGCCCGTGTCTCCACCAGAGCCTCTGCTTGTGGAAAGTATTGGGGAGCATTTGGGATGTGAGTCTGGGCCCCAACCTTGCACTTTGTATTTGTAGCTGGAGCATGTGACTGTGTCTTGGAGTTTTGCCTTTTCTTGCTTTTACAAAATTTTTTAAAAATGAGCATAAATCAGAAAATTATAGCAAAATATCCACAATTATGTAGTAAGGCAGTATTGCCAGTCACCGGGGTCCAGCTCTGGAGCCGCTGAGCTTTGAGCACTCACCGGCCGCTGACAAAGCAAGCCGGGCTCAGAGGCCCCTCGTCCCGCACCCATCGGTTGGACGGACAGGGCCCGGGGTGTGGTCTGAGATCCTCTCCCAGATGGTGCTGGGAGTGACCGAGGCCCCTGGGACCCCCCAGCCCATTGCAAAGCCTGCCCAATGACCCCAGGGAGGCGGAGGGGCTCACCTTTCTCTCCGCCCGTGCCCTTTTCCCCTCGGTCTCCTGGGGAGAGACAGGAGATGCACAGGACGTCTGGTCAGTGGACATTGACCCTCCGCTCAGGAAACCACCCAAGGGCTCAGTTCTTCGGGAGCTGGGGCGTGGGGGACAAGGCTGGGGCTCTGGGCACCACACACGCAAGCTCCGCGGCCCACACGGCTTTCCAATGCCTGGGTCTCAGCCAGGGGAGTGCGGGGGGCGGACTCAGAGGCCTGGATTCTTCCCTGGGTTATGAGAGGCTGTTCTGGGCCTGGGGCCCCGGACCCGGGACCCAGTTCACACGCTGTCTCGAAGCTCTTTGGAAACAGGAAGCAGGACAGGTCCCTCTCTGTCACTTGGCCTCCCTCCCTCTCTCTGTCTCTCTCCCATCTCTCTCTTCGCCTCCTCCCTCTCTCTCTCTGTCTGTCTCCATGTCTCCTGTCTCTGTAGACTGGCCCCGGGGTCCTAGCTCTTCATCACCTTTGGTACCTTTGGGCCCAGTCGGTCCTGCCTTCCCAGGGACTCCGGGAGAACCTCGTTCCCCTGTAAATTCCAAAGATACATCTTTGAGGAAAAGGCAACCTGAAGAATTCCACTTGAGCGTCTCTGCCCTAAGGAAAACAGTCCTGACCCTCCCATCCCAGCTGCGGTATCCTCAGGATCACTGCTCTGGGACTCAGCCCGCGGGTGACAGCAGACAGCGGGGACAAAGCACTCACAGCCACCTGGTGCTGACCGGCCGGCACGCCAAGCCCGGGCCCCAGGGAATCACCAGCGTTCTGGCTCCCGACCACCTCAGTGTAGCAGCCCCGGGCCAGGCCACCGTCACAGAGCCCCACCGTCTCCTTGGGGGCCTGGGACCAAGAGCACGTCCTCAGAGACCCTGTCACACAGGAGCCTCTGGCCCGTTGGTTCTGGGAGGGAGGAGGGGCCCTGCCCTGTGCTCAGCCCTGGATGCAGAGGCGGTTAGGCGCAATTATGCATCCCTCTGCGGTGATTCTCTTTCCACCTCCATAGAGGAGGGGTCAGGAGCCACGAGGCCTCCCAGGTCTGCGTTACTGATGTTAGCAGGGGGCTAGGACCACCCAGGGCCCCTGCCCCTCCTCCTGAGCACTGAGGGGAGGGTCAGGAGAGGCGGCCCCAGGCTCAGCCGAGGCAGCAGGACCATCTGCCGGCAGGCTGCCCTCCCCGGGGAGTGTGGGTGTGGGGGTGTGGGGGTGTGGGGCAGAGGGGGCGCCGGCTCAGCTTGGGGCGGACTAACCACACCCACTGGTGGGCAGCGCCCCAGATTTGCTCCTCCTCCCAGTGTGCCCCCCTCAGGATCCCCAGCCTGGAGCCCATCATGGTGAGCACATGCCGCCCTCCATCCCTAGGTCCTGACCTGGGTGCCAACGGCCCCTGAGCTGGATACCTCCTAGGACGTGAGAGGCTGGGGACCTCCGAGCTCACCCTGTCTCCGGAGCCCTTGGAGTCCACTCACACCCAGGCCCGGGGCACTCACCCCTTGAGCTGGGTGCACACCTGCCCTTCATACCAGGCTCGGGGCCCAAAACCCCACAAGGGGGCCACCACGTCGACGGGAGAGGTGTGGAGCGCTCGGGGGCCTTCATTCTGAGTTGGGGTGCAGCTCCACCCTCCCTGGTGATGGCCGACTGCTCTGAGCCCCAGTTTTCTCATCTGCGGTACAGACAGCAAAGGCTGGGGCCTCAGTTTTCAGGTGAGAATACCGAGGTACGTAAGGCTTGGAACTCTTGCCCACGGCCACGTAAAGCCAGGGCTGGATCGAGGACCAGGAAGCGGGTGTTCTATGAAAATATACCCAAATGTGAGCTCACAGACTAGCTGAGACCAGCCCCCTCCTCAGGGAATGACAGATCCCGGTGGGCCTCGGGGGTCACTCCTGACGCCAGCTCTGAGCAGGGTCGTGACCCAAGCCCCCAACCTGAGACCCGCAGGGGCCACTGCCCACCCAGGGTCTAATTTGAGAAGAGCTGGTGCTCAGTGACCCCCCACCCCCGAGCCAGAGCACGTACCCTTCTGTCCACTGGCGCCTGCCTCTCCCTTGGGCCCTGCGTGTCCGGGCAGCCCCGGGCAGCCTCGGAGGATGGAGAGCTTGTCAGAGCCCTCCAGACCCACCAGCTTCACCTCTGCAGAGAGACACAGAGCGCCAGTCAGGGCACCCGTCCTGGGCCTGAGAGCCCTGCAGAGCCGGCGACAGGACACCCGAGCCACGGCGATCTGCCACGCGGCGACCACGGCCTGGGCTCTTGGCTGTGGCCAGAGTCGCCCGTCTCACATGAAGGGTCAGCCTGGCAGTGAGTTTCCCGCCTCTGGTGGGCACTGGTCAGGCGTGGAGGTGATGCAGGGCCGAGCCCTGGCCTTGTAGTGCCCCCTGCCTGAGCCACCCTCCCGCAGCCTCAGTGCTGGAGGGTCAGCTCGGCAGTGAGGCGTTCAAAAATGTGCAGTGTCCGCTTTTGAGAAGTGATGACTGCAACTCGCTATCATGAGGAATATGGAAATTGTCCAGAAGGGCTTAGCTCGGGGCCCAGCACAGTTGGCTGTTAGCGCACGGGGCCTGCGGCTTTCAGACCCGACCGCTGTCATGTCCTACTCACCTGGTGTCTGACTCACCTGGACAGGTGTCGGGGGCGGAGGCTACGGCACCCAGGAAGGCGATGGCCAGCACTGCGGGCCCGATGGCCATGGCCACTCCACGCTGCTCCATCGCTCTGCTCCTTGCTGCCCGAGGAGCCCCGTGCTCTTATAGGGCTGTGGCCACGCACTGTCACCTCTGGCCCTGTTTCTCCTCCCGGTGGGGACAGCCAGCTCCTCCCCCGGCTTGTGGCGCCAGCTGGAGGTGGAAGCAGCCTCAGCTGGTTCTCTTCCAGGGCCCAGATCTTCCTTACTGAGCATCTGACTTCCGTGCTCCCTGTGGACCGGCCCCGCTTCCCCTCGGCAGGGACACTTCCCTCCAGCCACCAGGCCCCCTAGGCCCTGCACAGGGAAGGGCCAGCCCCCCGGCCCCCCCCCAAATCACCCAGCTCTGCCCAGGCCACACCTGAGGCCTTCTCAGGGGGCAGGGTTTGAGGAATTCATTTGTATTTTATGGGCTTCAAGTCTACAGAACTTTAGAAAGTTCTCCTGGAGTCTAGGGTGGTTAGAGGGGAGGGGCGAGGAGAGCAGGATGTGTGCGGTGGAGATTTCCCGGGGCCGGTGTGCCGTGGGCTTCCGACTGCAGTGGACACGCAGCGGGAGAGAAGCAGGGGCGGCCAGGCCGGGAGCATCGCAAAGCGTGGCCCTGGGGCCTTGACAGAGGCGGGACGAGCACCTGACTGCAGCAGTTCCAGCCTGGGGGGCGTGGAAGCGGGGCCAGGCGTGGGCCGGGGTGGGGGAGGGCATGAAATTGCTGGGGCGGGGTGGGGGGGCATTCGGCACCCGCCCCAGGAGGGAGCAGGCCAGATGCTTTTCCCACGCCTCCCAGGGAAGCGCCACACGCTGAGGCTAGCTGTCACCGGGACTCCCGTCAGAGACGGAGGTGGCAAGTCTGTGCCCCCAACCCCATCCCAACAGCCCCTGTCCAGGTGGGGTGCTGGGATCACGACCCCAAGTCAGACAAACTCACGTGAGTCTCGAGGGTCCATCGGAGACAACGTCAATGTCCATGGGGGGTGTGGCCTGAGTCTCTGACCACTGCTCAAAGACCTCCACTCTGCAGGGGAGGAAAAGTAACGTTCTCCCCACCCTCTGTGCTCTCAGCCGAGACCCCTGTAATGCAAGACAGAGTAACAAGAGAAAAGCACAGAGAAGGTTCTTAGCACAGGTACTCTGTCCATATGCGAGACACCCCCGGGGAATGAGTAATTCCCTCAGGTGGCTTAGAATTCAGGACACAGTACCATCTCAGGAGGGGAAGGGGAGGGGGGCAGGCATCTTAGACAAGAGGAAATGGTTTTAGGGAAGGGGTCTGGGCCTCGCAGGGCAGGCGGAGGTAGGCTAGTTTGTGACAGTTTGAGTGTGGTGTCCACCTCTGGTCTCCTCTCCTGTAAGGAATCAAGGGTCAGTCTTCTCGGTTGATGAAATCCCCCGGGAGGGGCTGACAGCTGAGTTTCTTGTGGAGGCTCTGTCTTTAGGCAGAAAGAAGGAGTGCACAGAAAGCTCGCCCTGTATTTGCTGGTTTTCAAGCACCCACAGCTCAAAATAATCAATACACCAAAGTGTCGTGTCGTGCGGCAGGTTGACGGGGGTGTGTTCTGCTGCTGGGATGTAAACTTCACAAGAGCAGGAGATGCCAGACCCCATCCATCGTGGGGCAGACTTGGCCGGCAGAGGTGGGCTCCCTGGGGATGTGCAGGCAGAATGCGAGAGAGAGACCCCCCCGAGCTGGGGCAGGAACAAAGCCCCTCAGCACCTGTGCCATGTGGGTGAGGGCTGCCCTCCTAGCCGGGGCTGCGCTTCTCACCGAGTGTAGACGGGGCAAGAGGCTGACGTTCACAGTGTTCATACTGTAGCGTCAAGAAACTGACGTCCATTTGGCATTTGGAGTGTTGGCTTTATTTAAGAGAATCTGGCCTGTTACAGTAACAGCCTGATAATCCAGTTGAAAATGCCACCTTGAATAATGGAACGAGTTAGTGATTTTATGTGGAAATCTTGCTGTGTTTATAGTTGATCGTTGAGACCCCTAAATTCATCACATTCGTATGTTTACATTAGCAGATTTCTAAAAATTAGCTTCTACTCAGAAGGTTTTTTTTTTTTTTTTTAAATCCTAAGTCAAATGGTAGTAAGTTGGAGACTGTCAGTAGTAACTCATTTTTTTTTTTTTCAAATTTATTTATTTATTTATTTTTGGCTGTGTTGGGTCTTCGTTTCTGTGCGAGGGCTTTCTCTAGTTGCGGCGAGCGGGGGCCACTCTTCATCGCGGTGCGCGGGCCTCTCACTATCGCGGCCTCTCTTGTTGCTGAGCACAGGCTCCAAACGCGCAGGCTCAGTAATTGTGGCTCACGGGCCCAGTTGCTCCGCGGCATGTGGGATCTTCCCAGACCAGGGCTCGAACCCGTGTCCCCTGCATTAGCAGGCAGACTCTCAACCACTGCGCCACCAGGGAAGCCCCTACTCAGAAGGTTTTGTTAAAGGCAGACAGCTGAAACGTGAAAGCACAAATGTGAATATATTCATTTTGAAAATGCAATTAAAACGTTGAAAGCTGTTAACTTAGTGAGTGGAACAAGAATTACTCATAGGCCCCTTAAAGGAAGTAATTCAAATGGGCCTGTTATATATAGAATAAGGTTTAAAAGTCCAACTTAAAAGCTTAAGGAATCACTGGACTTTTGAATTTATAATTTTAATAAATTGAACAAATTGCATTTGAATTAATTGAAAAAGACAGAAACACACTGAGAAATCTTCTCTGTGCCAGAAAGGAAACAAAAGTTAGCGATGAAGCACCACAGAGGAGAGAAAGACCCACACGGCGAAGATCGGGCACTGCTCAGCTGCAGTGCCTTTGAGGGCATCTCTTGTTAGAGATGGAATACTGAGACGCAGAGAAGGAAAGATGCTGTCTGGGGGCCACACAGCCTGCTAGTGGTGAGCCAGGATTAGAACTCTGTTCCCCAGAGGTCCATGGGACGCTCATGTCCTGCCCCCCACCCCCTCCCATCCTCCTCCTCCTCCCCCATCCTGACTCCCCAGCACCTGCCTTCTGGCTCCCGGTGCACATCTCCACCCCCCACGGTGAGGGGCTTAGGAACCTGTGCTCAGGTCACTGGTCCAGGGCACCTTTTCCTGCTCAACCCTCATCTTTAAGGGCCCCCGCACAGGAATTAGACATTCCCAGCATCCCTGCGAGGCTCCCTGCTGGAGCTGAAAGGCTGCTCACACAGCAAGCGAAGGATTAATCCAGGATGATCCGAAAGGAAAGTCCTGTCATTGGCTGCCTTGCACTTGGGCTATTCCTGCTCCAGAATTTCAGAACTCGGATGCCGCTGGCGCTCCATGAGCATCCCCTGGGCCAGCGCACAGGGATTTGCCTTCCCGTTCAATTGGCCTCACCAGCAAGAGAGAAAGGGATGTTTAGTGAACACCTGCTAGGAGCCCGGTGCTCCTCTGGGCCCCGTGACACAGGGGGAAACAGAGCAGACGGTCCCTGCACGCTTGGAGGGGATTGTGTGCTATTGAGGGGAGACAGAAAAGAATCAAAGAGACAAACAATTACATAACACGAATACAATATGAACTATGATGTAATTTGAAAGCAACGTGCAGTACAAGGAAATACATGCAGAGCGTCTCGTTAGTGGTTAATCAGACTGAAGCAGATAAAACCTGAAATCTCTGTGACCTCGCATACAGTGGTCCTAACAGCTCAACGAGTTGGGGGCTCCTGGTCGGCACCCCGCTCCTAGCGGTGACTTCAAGACCCACATTCCTCCGGCACGTGGTCTGCCACCTTCCAAAGACGGCTGCTGTCCTGAGGGTCACCTTCATCCCAGCCAGGAGGCTGGGAAAGAACACGGAGGGCCCCACGGGGGCAACTTTGGGCCTGGGGGGAGGCACCTCCCTTCCACCTTCCTTCCTTCCGCTGGCTCTGGACCACGGCCCCATCTGGCCACCAGGGTCCTGGGGAAGCAGTCTGGTTGTGTGACCAGGGAGTCTCTTCCGGCATTTGCTGCCGAGAACACGGGACAATGGACTAAGACTCCGGAGGGTGCATTTTTCAAGGTCACTGTTTGCTTAGCGTGTGTTTTTCATTCATCAGCTTCCGCCCTGCTGTCCCTTTGCAGTGCGTTTCCCGCAAGCAGTGCATCGCAGATTGCTGCTGTTCTTAACCGCGCTCATGGGACTGACACTTGTGTGATTGCTGATGTCCCTGTGTTGGGTCTACCCATGTCCTCTTCCATTTACATCCCGTCTTTTTTCCCTTGTGCTTTGCTTCCTTTGTGTTGGTCAAGCATTTTTAGTATTTCATTCTATATCTGCCTTAACTTTGGGGTTCTTCCTCTGTGTTACACTGAGCGGTTGCCCAGGGAATACATTATAAATGAGTAGTGCCCCCCTCAAGGGACTTCACCCATCACGTACCAACCCTTCCACAATCCTTTTTACTACTGTTGTTGTAGAATTTGCTTCTACCTATAGCTTAACCACACAATGCGTTTTCATTATTTTGGTCTTAAAAATTCAATAGTCTTTTTAACAACATTTTTAACTGAAAAAAAGAGTACTTTACACCTATCCTCGTATTGACTTTCTGTCACCCTTTGCCTCTTCCTAAGAATTTGCTTTTTCAACTGGGATCATTTCCCATCAGCCTGAAGAACTTCCTTCCTCGTTCCTGGTTACGTGGATCTGCTTGCAACAAATAATCTTTTTATTTTTTTTAAAATAGTTTTTTGAAGTATAGTTGATTTACAATGTTGTGTTAGTTTCTGGTGTACAGCAAAGTGATTCAGTTATGCGTAAATATTCTTTTTCTTATTCTTTTCCATTATAGGTTATTATAAGATATTGAATATCATTCCCTGTGCTATACAGTAGGACCTAGTTGTTCATCTATTTTATATATAATAGTTTGTATCTGCTAATCCCGAACTCCTAATTTATCCCTCCCCCCGCTTCCCCTTTGGTAACCATAAGTTTGTTTTCTGTGTCTGTGAGTCTGTTTCTCTTTTGTAAATAAGTTAATTTGTATCATTTTTTTAGCTTCCACATATAAGTGATATCATGGTATTTGTTTTTCTCTGTTTGACTTACTTCACTTAGTATGATAATCTCTAGGTCCGTCCACATTGCTGCAAATGGCATTATTTCATTCTTTTTTATGGCTGAGTAGTATTCCGTTGCATATATGTACCACATCTTCTTTATCCATTCCTCTGTCGATGGACATTTAGGTTGCTTCCGTGTCTTGGCTATTGTAAATAGTGCTGCTATGAATGCATGTATCTTTTCGAATTAGAGTTTTCCGTAGATATATGCCCAAGAGTGGGATTGCTGGATCATATGGTAACTCTATTTTTAGTTTTTTGAGGAACCTCCATAGTGTTTTCCATAGTGGCTGCACCAATTTACATCCCCACCAACAGTGTAGGAGGGTCCCCTTCTCTCCACATCCACTCCAGCATTTATTATTTGTAGACTTTTTAATGATGGCCATTCTGACCAGTGTGAGGTGATACCTCATTGTAGTTTTGATTTACATTTCTCTGATAATTAGCGATAATGAGCATCTTTTCATGTGCCTATTGGCCATCTGTATGTCCTCTTTATCCAATGAATTTTTTATTTCAGATACTGCAATTTTTATTTCTAATATTTACAATTGGTTCATTTTTTAGCTTTCTTATCTCTCTTGAAACCCCCGTTTCTTTACTCATTATATCCATCTTTTCTCATATATTATTGAATATATTTATCCTACTTATTTTGAAGTCCTTTTCTGTAAATTCCAACATCTGAGGCAACCATTCATTTGTTTCTATTGACTTTTCCCCTCTTGATTATGGGTCATGTTTTTCTTCTTTTGTGTGTCTAGTGAATCTTGATTCTGTGTCAGACATTGTGGATACTGTGTTACAGAGACTCTGAATTCTGAGCTCTTCCTCAGAAGAGAGATGAACTTGGTGCTGGCAGGCAGGTGGGTGGGATCACTTTGAGCCTGGGGGTCTTGGCTCTAGACTTGTTATAGTGGCTCTATTTTGTCCTTAATCCCAGGGGAGAAACTTCAGCCCTGGGATACTGTCCTTCTACTTAAGGGTTGGGCTCCCTGGGGGAAAGCCTGAGGTGTTTATCAAATCCATCCAAAATGATGGGACTTGAACTCAAACTATACCCTGACACTGGGCCGTGCTGAAATCTCCACTCAGCTGTGTCGGCCTCCCAGCCGGTTCCCCCAGTGCATCATGGGCATCTCACCTCACACGTGTTCAGATCAGCCATCAGCCAAGGACAGGAGAGGGTTTGTAGCAGGCTTAGGGGCTTTCCTGACGTGGCTTCCTCTTTTTTAGGATTTCCACCCCACTCCTCCTCACCCGGTAGCCTGGATCTCTTACCCAAGTCCCCAGCCCAATGAGACAGCCTCATCTGCTTGAATGATGGTATCCCTGCATCCCATGGACCGGGAGGGCCCTCAGGAGAAGGTCAGAGTAACTGTCGATCTTACCCTGCATCCAGTTTCTATCTGCTTTTAGTCCCTCTCCACTGCCCTCTAATAGTTGTATTTTCATAGATACTCTAGACTTTATTGTTTTATTGGCAGGAGGGTTAATACAATGTATGCCATCTTCCAATGATTAGACCCTAGAAGTCTGGAGGGTAAGTTGTTTTAAGCTCTTAGTTCCACAAAGCCTCTCGGAAGAGGTGGCATTTGAGCAGGGAACTGAGAGGCATGGGTCGGATATGCAATGTTTCAGGTGAGAGTCTTACAGCAAGAGGAAGAGATCTTGGTGGATTTGAGAAAAAGCAAGGAGGCTGGGGTGTCCGAGACAGTAAAGAGGAGATCACTGGTAGGAGATGGCGCAGTAAGACTGACATCACCCCTGCCGCAAGCAGGACGTTGGTGCAGGGCATGGGCATCCCCTCCCTCAGTCACGTTCTTTCCTCCCCACTGCACTGCTGAAGGACCTTGAACCAGGCCTCTGTGCCTTCCAGGCCTCCCTCCACACCGAAATATCAGGTCCACATCTCTACCGCTCAGCCCTGATCACGTCCATCTCCTGCTCCCCAAACCTTTCCCTGGACGTCCATCCTTGACTCCAGGACAGACTGTCCGCCCCAGAAAGTGTTCAGAGCCTCCATCACATCTGGGCCAGGCCCGTATCCTTGTCACCTTCGTTATCCTTCTGTCCCCTGGCCAACCTGGGGATGCTCTCTTCACAACACACGGCACATGTGTCCCTGTCCCGTGACTCTTCTCACGGTGACTGCTCAGTTGCAGTGCCCCTTCCTCCCTCCCTCACCTGTAAACCTCTTCTCACTGGGTCATTTCATTCTCTTCTGCTTGAGCCCCATTCATGTCATCCCAGAGGGAACGTGAGGTCAACCAGGGTGGAACAAACACCATGTGCGGCCCTGATGTTCCCCATCCATGGTCATGTCCACTGGGGTCTCAGGCAGGAGAGAAATACACCCTCGTCCTCTGACAAGCAGTTTAAAGAGGTGAAATCGACCCCACACTTATCACCTCCACCCGTCAGAAGGGTCCTGCATCCTTTCCTTTCCTCCTTAAACTCTGTCTTTCTGCACCAAATTCCACTCTAAATCAGGTTGTCAAACTGATTTCTATCGAAGGATCACTAATAAGAAGAAATACCGCTCAAGTCTTTGAAAGACTTGCATTTTAAAGAGATGCACTTTATACAAAAGGAACAAATTTCTTTACAGTGGAATTTTAGAATCGGGGGAGCCAGGGCTGGAGGGGATCTGGGTATATGCTCGAGCCTTTGTAAAATCCAGTATGCAGGAGGCACCTGCCTTTTCTGTGGCCAGACTGGGTTGGGATCAAGACCGGAAGACTACAGATGATACTAATTCTTGTGTGTTTCCAAGCAGCAGCAGGATGCCTGGGAAATTTTGGGAATTACAACTTCTAAGCACCATCCAGAGCTGCTGAATCACCAGGGGAGGGAGGGGCCCAGGAACCTATGTTTTAACAAACCTTCCAGGTGGCCTAGATGCAGGCTTCTGCCAGCACTTTCCAGTGCCTTCCAGGCCCTGAGCTCTGACTACACAGGCTTTCTGTGCGCATGGCGAGGAAGCACCGCCTCCCTCCCATGACAAACCTCTCTTCCTTCATTCTGAAGCTCTCATATTGCCTGGTCCCAGAAGCCCCAGGCATGGAGCCCTGGATTGACACCGTCTGTGCCACCAGGAGCCTGGCTATGGAGCCCTGACGGACAGTCCACTCCAATCCCAGCCAACTGTCACCAGAAGCAAAGCCTGGGCCAAGCTGAACTCTCGCTGACAATATTACCAGCCTCTGCCTCTAAAGAGTGTGCAGTCCGGGGTGATCACAGCACACTCACTGTACAGCCTTTGTGACGTGCCAGGCACCACACTGAGCGATTCCCAGCCCATCGTGAGGGCTGGTGAGCAAGACCGCAGGACCTGACCCAGAGCCCCAGCCTGGGTGGGGGGAGACCCGCGTGGGGGAGCACGTGGTGGGATTCGTGTGTTGCCCATGCAGAGATGAAGCAGCAGGATTGAGAGAAGCCTGAGCCCCAGGGCTCCAGGGATGGAGTGGATGTGGTGGGGGTGAGCTGGGATGTTTGCCAGCCGCCCCAGCTGGCTCCGCGTACACTCCTCCAGGCCCAGGAAGCCCCTCGGAGGGAGGGACCCAGCCCAGGCGGGGCTTCCCCTGAGCCGAGCGGGGACAGGCAGGATCCCGGGAGTCAGATCCAGCTCATCGTCCCGACCTGGCCCCAGTCCTCTTCACCGTGAAGTCTCCTGCTGATGGGGGTTCGTGGGGACCCCACCCTTCTCCATGTCTGGCCCCCTTTTCTCAGCTTGCTGGTGCCTTCCAGGCAGCGCGGCTCAGGAGACGAGCAGTGAGCACCTGAGGTCCATGTGCGTGTGGACCTCCGCCTGCATGGGAACACCCGAGGTCAGGGCCTGCATCTCCTCCGTATTCACAGCCCTGTGGCCTTTGCTGCGGGCCAAGGAGGCAGCTGGATCAAGGTGGGCTGGTGGTATGCGCCCCAAGCCCCCCACACAGGCTGCTTGGGCTCCAGTGGTGGAAAGTGGGGTTCCTTCTGCCAAGCCATGGACCCTGTCTCTCTGCACTTTTCTCCCTCATCTTCTGGAATGTCAGTTGCAGAGGATCAGCTCCAGTATCCAGCCTTCAAGTGCAAAGGGCCCTCTCTATCAACGAGCATTCCAACGTCTTTTGACAGACAGACAGACAGACAGACAGACATCACAGAGGTACACACAAGGAAATCCAAAGGCATCTTCTGCACGTCTCCAAATTCCACCTACTGTCCAAGGCTCGGTCACACCTCCTCCTGCTCACTCCAGTCGACTCTCAGCGGACCCATCCCTCAGCCTGTGGATCTGATCACCTCTGGATGGTTCTCTGGAGTGGCGGCCGTTGAGTCTGGTGTCTTCAGATGCACTTAAGCTCACGGGAAGCAGGATGTCCTTCTCTTCCCTCTATCTGCTCACTTGCCAGCCCAGGGCTGCACACCCCGCAGGTGCTGGGCACTTAGAGATTGGTCAATGATAAACGTCAGAGGCGTGCTGCCCTGTATCCTGAGATCACTGGGCTTATGCACAGTGAGCGCACAGGTGGGGTGGGTGCTGGGAGTGCAGAGCTATCACACGACGTGGATGCTGAGGCCCCAGGACGAAGCGCTTCTCATGCATGATCACATTTGACTCCACAGCCTGGCAAAGCATTTTACAGGTGAGGAACACCTGGACACCTCACTTCTGACCTGTCCCCACGCATCACGGTTGGAAACATGCCTGAGGCCTCAAAGTCGACGAGGAGCACACCCAGGACGTGCACACACATCTCACAAACACACATCTCATGGGATCTTTCCCCAGTCGGGTCTCCAGATGAGACCTTAGTCACATGATACCTTGCTTGTAGATTTGTTAGAGACCCTGACGTGAGGACCAGACAGCTATGTCCAGGTTCCTGACCCACAGAAATGTCAGACGATGCCTGTGTTTTATTTTCAGCTACGTTGTTATGTGGCAATAATCGATACAAATGCTGAAAGTGGTGTCCCTAGTCCATCTCCCACAATTAGAGTCTTTTAGATCGTCCTAACCATTGAGGTTTCTAGTTTTAAAATGAATTTGAGAAAGTCCCTAGTGAAGCAAAATTCTTGCACCATCAAACCCGTCAGCTCCCAACAGAGGCCTGGGAATTGGACTTCTCTCAAATCTACGTGATCTCCATTTGTCAGTTTGGAAAAATAAAAATAAAAAAAGAAAGCAGGATGTTTTGTGCATGTAGCTTTTGTTGACGTCTTGACTCCTGGGGGATTACTGGAAAGTGATTATTTTCCTGGCTGAGGCACAAGCTGAGTCCTGCCTTCCCTTCTCCCTGGACTACTTCTCAGAGGAAATCCAGGCAGATGTGTACCACTTCCACGTGGGCATGCCTCCCTCCTGCATCCTCCCCAGGCGCTGGGTAGGCCTTGCACCCTGAGTCCTGACACATCATCATCAGGCTCTGTTTCCCCTTGTTCTGTGTTTCCATGTTACTCTGTTTTCAGGTCAGTATGTCTACACTGTATCCATTTGAGGTCCTTGTCATCCCTCTTTTGGGTACTAGTGCCTGGCACAGAGCAGGCACTCAATAAAGCGTCATTGAATGAATGAATGAATGCCTCGTAGCAGAACTTTTGGGGGGGGGGAGGGGTAGGTTGGGGCAAGGAAGGCAGGTGGGGAGCACGCTTTCTGCAGGAGTCCTTCCCCGAGGGAAAGCACCGAGAGCTGAGGCTGCCCCTCCTCCCTCCCTCCTTTCCTCTAAGAAGATGTAGGGCACTCTAGGCAGGGGGTGAGGAGCCGGATCTCCCAGACTCGGCCACTTATCAGCCGCCAGCCTATCCAGGACCCAGAAATCAGTAGGATCCCGGCCCTCCTGGGCCCCAGTCAGGCAGGTCGGCTGAGACAGACGGATGTCTCCACACCTATCTACTATCCAAATGGAGGCGCTGCCCGAGGCAGGCTCAGCTCTTGGAGGCCAAGAGCCCTGGCAGATACGAAAGGACTCGTGCCCCAAGATCTGGAGCCCAGGAGCCCCAGCTCTGCAGCAGCAGAAGCCTCTTAGCAAAGCCCCCGCCCTCATGCCAAATGGGTGTGCACACACTTTCCTCCCTCCCTCCCTCCCTCCATCCCTTCCTGCCACTCCAAGGGCACCCTAGGACATGGGGCAGCAGTGCTAAGATAAGGGGCACTAAGGACATCTTTTCCAACATGGGAAGCTTGGATTAATTCCAGCTCCAAATGGTGAACAATGGCCTGCTTTCTCCTTTGTGGGGACAGGTGTTTCCCCTCATCCAGCAAGAACTAATGCAGCCCCATGGGAATGCTAAAAACCAACGGCCAGCCATTACCTAGCTCCTGTGGGGGTTCTAGGCACAATCTCTCCAGGGCTCCTGAGACAGATGCTGTGAGCTGCAGATACTCAGCCGCTCTGCAGCCAAGACCCGGGCTGGCACCCTCATTTCCACGGATCTCACCTCTCCCAAGATGGGCAGCAAAGTCCCGGTGTGAGGTCTCCATTCACTTCTCCAGAAGACCCAGCCCAGGCATGAGTGGCTGCAGGGGCTTGATGAGCTCTTGCGGACCAGTCGCTGGGGCGTGATGGACGGTGCAGGGGCGGGGGTGGGCCCTGGGGCTGGGAGAGCGGTACCCGAGTGAGTCTAGCTTCACTGCTCCCATTCCCGGGGATGGAGAGGTGGGAGTGCTCGGTGGGTTCTAGGCTCCAGCCATACCAGCACCTGCAGGCTCTCATCCTCTGGCCCAGCCTACGGGCAGGTGCTTTCATCTGCAAAGTCTCCAGGATGAGGAAGGAGGTGCAGGGTAGTGGGGGCTCTGCAGGGCCTTGCCCCAGATGGGTCTCACTCAGGACACTACGATCTTAAACGTTAGTCTCCTCCCTCTCCTCTCCGAGGCTAAGCATGCTTACCTTTGAGCACCTGCCTCCAGTGCGGAGAGGCCGCCCCTGGTATTCCCAGGCCCCGTCACCCAGCCCCGCGGGGCACCTGTGGGCCAGTGCAACCCCTGGAGGCCTGAGGGTCACTCTAAGTCTCGGTCATGGACTCCTCAGGCCAGGCTGGCGGCTCCCCCTGCAGGACACCTCTCGACCAGGTCATCAGCTTCCGGCCCTTTGGATCTCATTCGGCTCCAAGGACCGGCGCCCAGGCCCGTAGCTCCTACACTCCCCGCCTGCCCCGCTCCCTGTCTTGACGTCGGTGCAGCAGCTTCCAACCTGTCCGGCTCTGATGGGAGGGCCACGCTGTTTCCTGAGTCACTTATCAGGCGCCACTGCAATCCAGGCCGAGGTTTCAGACAACAAATGTGTTGCTCAGACCTGTGATGAACGAGCTTTAATTGGCGTTTGTCCCCCAGAGTGTTTCTCGATTTCATCTTTAACCGCTGATGCCGAGAAACGGTTGCCTCTTCCAGCCCTGAAAACCCTCGAATCTGCGGACTCTCTTTCCTTTCGTGCCAAGTGCAGCCGAGAGCAAGCGGCCTGCACCACCGTCCTGGTTCCGACCTCTTCCCAGGTCACGCGCTACTGCTCGTGATCGGCCTGTGCGCTCGTCCAGGTAGCCAAGAGCGATCTGACCGCACGTTCTGCCCCTGGAGACAGGGAGCCTTCCATCTTCTGACAATGGTTCCCGCCTCCACGGCCTGGCAGGGGGACCTGCCAACTCGCATCGGTGTGGTAAAAGGAATTGCCCGCTTCGGGTTTCACTTTCCCATCCGCTCCGGTTTGTCCAGCCCGGTGGATCTCAAACCCGAGCAAACCCTAGAATCACCTGCGGGCCTTGTCAAAACGCAGATGACGGGGCCTCCCCCAATGTGTCTGAGTCAGCAGGTCTGCCGCAGGGCCCAGGAATCTGCATTCCTAACAAGGCGCAGATGCTCGTGCCAATGGTCCGTAGACCACACTCTGAGAGCCACTGGGTCTAGGTTCTGCTGCAGTAACAACAAGCCCTGACATCAGTGTTGGCTGAAAGCAACATGTTTCTCGCTCATGCTGTAAGCTCATCCCTGGAGGGTTGGCTAGGGACTCCCTCCGGGAACCCACTCACTGGGGACGCAGCCACTCTGGGAACGTGGCTGGTGACACGCAAGAGGGAACCAGTATGTCAGACTGGAAGAGCCACGTGCTACTTCCGCTCAGGGTCACTGGCCAGGACGAGCCAGGGGGCCGGGTACTCTCATCCCGCTCTGTAGCTGGACAGCAGAGGGGGAGCCTGGGGACCTGCCACCTCCGCAGGGCGAGAGTGAGGCCCGCACACTGCCAAGGTCGGGATGCCCCAGGATTGTGGAAACTCCCCCAGGAAGCCTGGAGGGCTGGTGCCTGACCACAACTCAAGGGCACCCCAAGGCACAGCTCTGTCTCCGGACGCCCACTGCCACTTCCTCCGAGGAAGAGCTCCCTTGGCGCATGGCTTGGGCAGTGGCTTCCTTCCACTTTCTGTGACCTTGGCCAGGATTTTGAGAGTTTCTCCTGTCCTGAGACTGGGGTCACACACTGGTTTAATGCAGGGGAAGGCCCTGGTCACACTTAAGAAGACAGCCGATCACATCTGTTTACGGTGGAAACATTAATCTTGATTTATTGAAAAACGATTACAATTATTCCTCTGTTACACAGGTTTAAAATATTTTAAAACACCCTTTCCTGGACTTTACAGTTAAAACGTATGAACACGTCTACTGGATTTTTAGGAAATGTACAACGTGTCACTCAACATTCTAGTTTTAAAGGGCCTAATGTCCTAGAACCTTTACCATAGGCTTTCTTTGAACCGTTTTTTCTTTTCGCCAACATGTGTCCAATTATGTAGATGAGGGGGAAAAAATAAAATTACGCCAAAAGAATTTCTGCAAATATAAGAAGTAATTTTATTGCAATATACCATAGCTAAGTGGTCTGGGGAAAACGGGACACATTTTGACTTCAGTACAAATTACAACAGCTTTGAAGGGTCCAATGGAGGAAAAGATCGACAGAATAAAAGGAGAACTCGGGCAGGATGAGAAATCAAAATGGAATCACATGACCTAGACAAAACCCACAGGGCGCCCTACGGCAATGCTCCGATATGGCTTTTCTTTTGACGAGATGAAGGAGAGGGTCGTTGGCAGATGCTGGCATCCTGGGTTCGGAAGAATCTCGAAGCCAGACTTTTCTTTGACCAGAGCAAGACTCAGTTTCCGGGGGAATTCCGGAAAGCCTCGTGGGCGGCGTGTTGTCACCCTTGGCTTTGCTCCGCAGTGGTTTCCTAAGCTGGAACCACAGTCCAATGAGGCGGGGTGGGCGGAGAACAGCACCAGAGCTGGGACCTGTCACAGCTCCTCCAGAGGAGGCAGCGCAGGGCCCCGGGGCCTGTCTTGCTTCTCCCATTGTGGAAGGAAAGGGCATTGCACAAGGGCAGCTTTTCACAGTAAAGGGATCGCCTTTCCTCGCTGGCCCTGACAGTCCTCATCTCGCTCAGGGAGGAGGACCAGTCTCAGATGGAACCTGGCCGGTCCCGAGCGCCCGCGCGGCTGAGACCCGCACCCAGCACATTTGCAGATGGAAATCCAAATCACTTTCACGGGGAAAAGGCACCGCTGGCAACCCCGGAGGGGCTCACAGAGTTCATTGCACATTTGTCTGTCTGCTGAGGCCGCACCCAAGGCAGCCCAGCTGAGAGGCCACAGGCTGCTTCAATTCAGTTCTTGCAACAAACGCAGAAATTAGCACCACAAACATTCGGCAACAGAATACAATCTGCCATCGTTACACCGTGGGCCATGCAGAAAGCGACCATGTGTTTTGTGTGTGTGTGTGTGTTTTCAGATCACAGATGCACAGCCTAAGATTGGTACCCGGACTGGGGCGGCTTCACTGCTGTCTGGGAGGAGAACGGGGCCGTGGGAGGGAAGGTGACCCGCATTTACCTTAATGTCCTTGGCAAAAACCCAGATGGTGGAGGCAATAGCCAGGATGGAGAAAGATGGGAGAACGAGGCCCGGCAGCTATCCCCAGTGTCACCTTCAAGGAGATCTTAACAGATAGCACCACGAAAGAGAAGTGTAAAAATAAGCACCAATTTTCATTTAATTATCATCTAGAGAAAATGTGGTTTCCCTGCCCTGGACATCCTCCCATCAGGCTCTGCAGGAAGAAACATGGAAAAAGGAAGCAATTAAAATTAATTTAAGCCTGCGTTTTCATCTAAGTGCATGTGGAGAAGGCAAAGTATAAAATCCTTTTTTCTTTTTCTCCCTGTTAAAAAATAAAATCCAGAGCTAATCAAAGACTTGTCTGAAAGGGGCACTGGCACCTGCTTTTTAAATGGTGGGGTGAATTCTTGCTGCCCTTGGCAAACTTCTAATTTCTCACACGTCCTTGAGCGGGCAAGGGTGCGGACTGCATCCCACAGTGGACACCCCACCTGTTTTTTCAATTCTCCCAGTGGGACCGAAGCGGGGTTGACAGGCATGATTGAAAGTCAGGGACACTGAACATTTATGACAATACAATACAAATATTTACTTAAAACTCACAAAAACAAAAGCACCTTTAATCCATCGGAAAGGCACATGCAGGATGACATTTGGCCTGTGAATGGATCTTGTAAAAACAGAGGCTCTGGAGGGTGAGGTGACCTTTACAAGGCTTGCCTCGGAACAATTTTTGAAGGTCAGGGGAAATACACATCTTCAAGTTGAATTTTTTCCAAAAAAACCCAAAAAACAAAACATGATCTCCAAATACTGCAGCCACACCCGGGCCCCTGTGGACTCTCCGTGAACGAGATCCACGGGCTCGGGGGCAAGACGCGTGGGCCCCGTTCCCTTCCCTGGGGAGTGTGGTGTAGACGGAACGGAGCTGGAGGAGGCGGGCGGCTGCGGGGCATCTAGGTCATGTGATTCGTCTCCGGGGCGGGGACTCGGCTCTTTCCCTTTGCTCTCTCTGGGTGTGGGGTGGGCCCCGCGTGGTGGGGAGGGACGAGGGGCCTTCACCGTCCAGGACACCCACGGGCGGTGCGCTGAGGTCACGAGGTTGCTCTTGGGGCCGGGCTCGCGGCTCCTAGCCCAGGAAGCAAGCCGGCCCCACTTCAAATCCGAATTTCTGTGACGCTTCACCAAAGTCGTTGAACATGATGTCCACAATGGGCACTTGCTCCACCTTGGGGGTGTCGATTTCCAGAACGGTCTTCTGATACCCTTTCTTTGTCTGGGGGAGGGGAGGGAGGGGGATGCGGGTCAGCGGGGGCTCTGAGATGAGCCAGCCATCCACGCCCGCCACGCCCACCGCGGCTCCGAAAACCCACCCACAGCAGGACGAGCTGTGGGGAGCAGGCAGCGCACCCCAAGACGTCCGCCTCACCCCCCCATCATCCGGGAGGGGCACGGGCGCCCGCGTAAGGAGGCTGTGCAAGGGTCCCCTCCCCGCCAGGGGGCACATCCACACCAGGGAGCACATCCACACCAGGGACTCCTTGTTCAGAGATGAAGAAGTCTGAGAATTCCAAGACAGCGACAGCTGACCGCAGGCCCTCCCTGGGGCCACCAGCAGGCTGGGTCATGCTCGGAAGTGAGAGGGATCTGCGTTCCCAAGTTCGAGGAGAGGGAACCTTACCCCCGCCCTCAGAGGAGTACTGGGTAAACTGAGGTACGGAGGGACAGGGCGAGCTTGGGGAAGGAGCACCTGCTGGGATGAGTCAGGCCCTCCCTTGCTCCGGCCACCTGTTGCATCCCCGTGAGCATCTGAGTTCATGCTCAGCACCACCCTGGGGGACGTGAGCCCCACGTTTCCGATTAGGAGAGTGAGCCCCAGGAAAGGGACAGAACTGCTCCAGGAGTGGTGTCACCCCTCCCAGAATACAGGGGGTGAAGGTGCAAGTCCACCCTGGTCAGACAGCACCTACACCCAACCCTGAGCATCAGGACACTTGTCAGGGATGCACTGGCCCCATCCCCCGGCAATTCCCCCAAGACGAGGGTCCCGGATCCTCGTAGACACGGTCTGCCCACCTGTCTGGGACCAGCAGCCTTCTCCACCTCGCACTGGACCAGGCACATCCTCAGCTGGATCTGGCCCCGGGGAGGCCCTCCCTCCTGTCTGATCCCCAGCGAGGCATGTCCAGCTGAGGGAGAACGCAGTGCCTCCCGGGGCCTCGTTCCCCTCCCGTGGGACAGCGTGGGTCCGTCCCTCTGGGGGAGGCCGTGACCATCACCCGGGTGACCACATAAAGCCCCTGGAGTCCTGCATGGCCCTGGAGAGGCGCTCAGTAAGTCCAGCTGCTATGAGGTGGCCTTCACTCTCCGGGTGGCAGCGTCCACGACGGCCCCAGCCCCCATCTTCCCCATGGATCCCTCCCCAGGGGGAGCCCACTTGGTGAGGAACAGCCCGCACGAGGGCACCTTCACGTGACAGCAGCTCAGCAACCTCACGGCACCATTAGGGACAGACTGTGTGTGGCCCCCAGATCCAGGTGGGGAAGGCTTAGCTTAGTGTGACCGAGTTGGGAGGCGGAGCCACTGGGAGCCAATTAGGTCACACTGGAGCCTCATGAATGGGATTCGTGCCCCTTTAAGAAACAGCCGGAAAGCTAGCTCTTAACGCCACGTGAGGACACGGCGAGAAGGCGGCTGTCTGTAACCCGGGGGGAGGGCCCCCACCAGCGCCCTGCAGCTGGCTCCCAGCTCAGACGTGCAGCCTCCAGAACCGTGAGAAACAACTGCCTGTTCTTGGTAAGTCCCTGGTCTGCAGTGATTTGTGACAGCAGCTCAAGCAGACCGGCAGAGATGCTGGGCCACAGCCATTCAGCTAAGCTGCCCCCAGAGTCCTGGCCCTCGGAAACTGAGTCAAATGACAAATATTTGTTGCTTTAGGTGCTAACTTTGGGAGGTAATTTGTTACAAGCCATGGATAACTAATATGCTCTCTGCGGCTCATCTTTCTCAACTGGAGCTCCACGGAGGTGGAGAGGATGGAAGGAAGCCTCATGGGGGCAGGACTCCTGGCCAGGCCTCCACGAACGCACCGAGCCCGGGAGGGACCTGCTCTGTGAGTTTCTAGACGTCGCCTCCTGAAGAGTCTCCCTGACCCCGCGAACTTGTCCTCCCCACAGCCCTGCCTTAACGAGAGCACTCACTCCTGCCCGCAGCAGGCCGGGCTGGAAATACTTTAAAGCCAGGACTCGCACTTACGAGCCAATGTGCGTCCCCTCGGGAGCTCGTTAGCACCGCGGGCTCTGGCCCATCCCAGAGACGGGATTCAGGAGGCCTAGGGCGGATGCAGCGTCTGCATGGTTTAGACGCATCTTGGGCAATTCGGACACACGTGGGTCACGGCCATCCCCTGAGCGACACTGTCTGAAGGACCTGCTCCGGCGGCCAGGAGCTCAAGGGCACAGATGCTACGAGCTTCCAACACAGGGGCCGCGGCCCGGCCTGGGGGAGCACGGCCAACTGAGCTGCCAGGGAAGGGGCTAAGGACCACTGCGGCCTTGTAGCCGCTGGGAAGCACTGGGCGGGCAGCAGGGCTGGACGCAGGGTCCCCAGAGAGGATGCCCACCCGTGCCCCTTCAGGATGGAGCCCTGGGAGGAAGCTGAGCCCTCGCCCTCCCTCGGCCAGTCCAGCGAGGAGGGGCCAGAGTCCACCCTGCCTGCCCCAGCTCTACCCCCTCACCGGTCCCAGCAGGGACCGCCACCCAGCAGGGACTCAAGTGAGACGTCTGGCCTGGCCTCCCCTGGGCCACTGCTGTCATGGGGAGCTGTGCGGCTTCGGCCACAGGCGGCCTGAGCCTCGCAGGCCAGTGGGCTGGGCAGCCCGGCCTTCTCCTTCCCCACAGGGAATGGGGCAAATAGGCCTTGGCAGGGCCAGCGCCCGTCTCTTCCGCCCACAAGGGACGGCGGCACGTGCTCAGCTGGCAGGGTGATTTCTCCCGGATTGATGGGGCCCCAGCGCTCCGATGATCAGAGCGCTTAGAGGGGGCATCTGTAAGCTGTAAGCCGCCGTGTGCACACCGCTCCATTACCCCGTTATTCCTGAGGCATAAATAACCATTATGGGCTGGCAACGGCCCCCGGGGGTGCGCAGAGCTGCACGAACAAGGGGATTTATGTGGCGTGGCTCCTTGGGCCTCCTGCCCGGTGATCTGTGCTCCTCCACAGGGCCGGCCCTTCTCGGTGGCCCACCCATCAGGCGACAGAGCCGCACCATGCCAGTGTCCAAATCCCAGTGTCTCTGGCCCTTATTTTTTATTTAATAGATTTATATTATTTATTTATTTTTGGCTGCGTTGGGTCTTCGTTGCTGCGCGCGG
Source organism: Balaenoptera physalus (assembly GCF_965194825.1). Lineage (NCBI taxonomy): Eukaryota > Metazoa > Chordata > Mammalia > Artiodactyla > Balaenopteridae > Balaenoptera > Balaenoptera physalus. Next base: position 3,223,759 of record NC_138886.1, on the reverse strand, counting down.
GCTTTCTCTAGTTGCGGCGAGCGGGGGCTACTCTTCGTTGCGGTGCGTGGCCTTCTCATTGCGGTGGCTTCTCTTGTTGCGAAGCACAGGCTCTAGGCGCGCGGGCTCAGTAGTTGTGGCACATGGGCTCAGTAGTTGTGGCACACGGGCTCAGTAGTTGTGGCATGTGAGCTCTAGAGCTCACGCTCAGTAGTTGCGGTGCACGAGCTTAGCTGCTCCGCGGCATGTGGGATCTTCCCGGACCAGGGCTCGAACCCGTGTCCTCTGTATTGGCAGGCGGATCCTTAACCACTGCGCCACCAGGGACGCCCTGGCCCTTATCACCATGTGAATCAAGCAGGCCCCCCCCCCACCCCGGGGGAGGCAGCTAGCATGCATTCCTTCTGGCCTCCTGCAGGATTACCTGGGAGGGGTGTGACTTTTCAAACCGTGGCTGAACTTCTGGTGGGCAGTGGAGTTGGGTGGGGTGAGCAGAGCGCTGACTGCTCCAGGCCGTTCTGCAGAGGCGCCCCTACGCCCCACCTCCATGCTCTGCTCAGCCCAACCCTCCCCCGAATCCCGTCTCCTGCCTGCCTGCTGGGCCCATGTTCTCCATCAACAGGATTATTCTGTTTAGAGCCATGATCTCTCCACCTCCTCAAAGGTAGCATCGTTTCCAGAAGTAAAAATGTCAAGCGCCAAATCCAGATATTCCCATGATGCTAAGTCTTGCCTCTGCATTGGAGATGCCCAGAGGACCACTACAGAGCTCAGAAATGACTGCCAGGATTCCTGGCGTCGGGGCAGAAAATTGGATCTGTGTGGTTGATTTTCTCAAGGAGAAGCTCACGGTCGGGATGTCACATGGATCTCAGCTTCGGGGCTCCTGGGCAGCAGGGCTGGCTTCTTTGGGTGGAGGCGAAGGAGCCCGGTCCTTCCAGCCTTCTGAGCGATCCCCAAATCTTTGACTGTCCTTCCTGTAGACTGGCAATTTTGTTCCCCGGGGCGCATGTGCCAATGTCCGGAGGAACTTCTGGTTGTCACAACTGAGCGGGTGGAGGCTCTAGCTGGTCAAGTCCAGGAATTCTGCTCAACATCCTACAATGCACAGGACTCTTCTACTCCCCTGCCACACCCACACACAACAAAGAATCATCCGGCCCCAAAGGCTGAGAAACTCTGGTCTAGAACCAGGTTTTCTCTGCATGCCTTAAGGGAGCAGAACAGGAACGACAGGTGGAAATAATGGGCAAGCGGGTGCCAGCTCATTTCTCAGAAGAGCTTCCTAACACTGAGACTTCAGAACCGTGGCCTGGGCTGACTCAGGAGGTAGTGAGCTCCCTGTTGATGGAGGCATTCAAGGTGCAGCTATGCCAGGAAGGGACTGCGGTGGGAGGAATGCTGGAGTGGGAATTAGGAGACTCAGCTCCGCCATACCCTGAGGGTCTTGGCAAGTCACTCACAAAATAAAGCGAAGACCCTGATCAGCGGTTCTCGCCCAGGAGTGGGGAGTGCCCCTCGCGCCTTGGGTGCATGGATGCTGGTGATGTCCTGAAAGGCCCAAGCAACGGGCAGCTGCCCCAGATGCTGACAGCACACCCACGTCATCAGGAGACGTCGGGCCAGAGGGAGAGGACTTTGGATTGTAGGATTAAGGAAGGTCTGAGCTTGCCCTGTACTGGGAGCCTGCAGAGCTGGGAGGTCGGGTTCTGAGTTAGACAGCAGCGCTGGAAACTTCTGGGCGGGGAGCTTCGAGAGGAAGAGGCATGGGGGCACTTGAATCTTCCCAGGAAGCTCTCAAGAGGGCAGGAGCCTTCTGAGCTGCATTAGGGGGCCGGGGGCATCTGCCTTTTCACCCCAGTCGGTTCTTCACAAGATACATTTTCCCAGCATCCCTTCCAGGGAATGGTCTCTCTTCCAGAAAACCAGTCTGCACCCTTTACCAGATGACACGTATGGGGCCACCCAGAGTGTTTCCCTTTCTGCCCTGGAAGCCAAGGAGCTCCAAGCCCCGCCCCAGGCTCTGTCTCTGCTCTACGAGAGTCCCTGTTTCTCCTCACATCTCCACCTTGACTGCCCTGTGCTGTGAGCCCGTGTTGCCTAAAACCATCACAGGAACAGGGATTCTTCTGGGGCTCATGGCAGCTGAGCACGGCTCTGAGCTCTTTTTAGGCACGTTCCCGCTGGAACAGCCCTGTGACGTGGTGCTGTTATTACCTTCGTTTGTAGGAGACAGACATGAGGGATGATTTTACTTGGTGCCTCACGACCTTCTGGGAGCAGCCTGGGGTTTGCGTCAGGAACGTGAACAAATGCTGGATGGCTGAGGCTTCCGGAGGCTTCTGGATCCCTTTCCACAGGGAACTGCATCCCTATCTGACCTTAAAAAGGGACCAGTTCTGCACATTCCATGGACAGGTCTGAAGGACTGACCCTCACCAGTCCCGGGGGCCAGGGCAGCACGGAGGGGAGGCCCAGCTTGCCGAGGAGGTTGCCCTTCCGGGCACCCTGGCCTCATGCCTGCCCTGCACTCGCCTCTAGCCCCGAGGAATCCCTTGGGGGTTACAACTAGATCCTTTTGTAGGGAGAAGGACTGGAGCTTCCCACAGCTGAAGGGTCCATCCCAGTCCCGGCGGGGCAGCCAGGGGAGGAGGCAAGACGTGAACTGGGTCCACCCGAGTCCTGCTCTCAGCGGCTACGAGCGACCCAGTGGGCCAGCACTGCCCCCCCGCTTTCCCGCCTGGCCGAGCCTGCCCTGCAGGACCATCCAGACACTCTGGCTTGGCCAAGTAGCCAGACCACCTGAGCAGGGAACCCTCAGATCCCACGCACGCCCCGAAAGCACAGGACAGGAACGCGCAGCAGGGGAGACGGACCCACAGGCAGGAGCACTGGCTGCTCACAAGCACGCAGAGACAGCTCAGTGCCCGGGACGCCTGCCCCTGGCTGCGGACACCTGTGACCAGCTCTGACACATGCCCTGGCCACTCTGTACGACAAGGGTGTTGGAGCCAAGTGGTGAAACCTTCTGGAACCAGGAAGAACCAGAAGGGACTGCAGATGGTTCACTCAATGTGGAAATCCACGGGAAGGGCCCTGACCGGAACTGGGGCCTGGGAATTAGGGAAGAGCTTCCCGACCTCGAGACCAGAGGCACAGTGCCTTCCAGAGGAGGGTGTCCACAGGCACCGGCACCGCGAAACTGGCCCTGGACACTAAGTGGGGTGGACCCCCGACTAGCCCTGTCCCCCAAGGGAGCCGGGCTGGGTGGGGGCCTCGGGCAGGGTTTCTGGGGAGCAGGTGGTGAGAGGCCGGGGGTCTGATGTCAGATGTGACGCTAAGACCCGCAGAGGCGGTGCTTCCTGCTGATACCCCCATCTCCAGTCCTGGAAAGGCCACAGGAGGGACACGTCCGAGGGTTTCACCAGGGCTGGGCCCCGTGCACGGCCCAGGACAGGAGAATGCAGCTCAGACCCGGGCTGCCCAGGGCAGACGCAGCCCCGGCAGGCACAGTCGAGGGGCTGACCCTGGCAAGCACAGGGGCCAGGGGCCAAAGAGTGAAGCAACCCCAGGCCTGACTGGCTCCTCGGGCCTGAGCAGAACGTCCCTCCCAGAGGGCGGCACAGGGTCCAGGGAGGTGACCCAGCGAGGGCTGGGGGTGCCACAAGGGTTGACACTGTCACCGCCCTCTGAGCCTGCAGGACACCTCCCAGCATGGCCACACTCTCCGGAGAGAACTCAGACTCAGCTCCGGCCACTCCCCAAAAAGTGGAGGCGTCTCAACTTCCGAATCGGACCAAGAACGCTCCATGTCACACCAGGCACGGGGTCAGGGACCCAGGCTCGGCCTTTGCCACCAGGTCTCAGCGTGGCCTTCCCGACGCCAGCTCCGCGGGAAGGTCCCCACCGCTGGCCCGGGGATTCCACGTCCGCCAGCCACGGTCAGCGGCACCGTGCCTGGGCCCTCGCTGCACCCAGGGCCCGGCACACGGTAGGCGCCCGGGAAGTTCGCGGTGACCGAATGAACTGCGTGAGGCACTGACAGACGCCGCCCCCCGTCCCCACCCCCAGGCGGGGCTGCGGGCAACACTCACAGCACAGCCGTCCACCAGGGCGCGAATGTAGGGGCTGTTATCGTAGGACATCTCCTCATCGTTGGAGCCCAGGAAGCGCATGGCCTTGTCGTAGCTGCCTGTGGCGGCGTCCTGCCAGGCGACCGACTGGTAGCAGTTATAGGTGATGTTTTGGTGGGCGGAGGCGCTGAGCAGCCGCAGGAAGGTCATCTGGACCACGCCCACGGGGTTGCCCTCAGTGTCCACATAGGAGAGCTGCAGGGGGACAGGAAGGGGCGCTCAGCAGGGAGGGGACCCACGGCCGCGCAAAGCCCCTCGTCCACACGGCCGGGGCTCCCAGAGCTCCAGCCACTCGCTGTCTCCTCTGGAGCGTGCTGGGGCCAAGAGCCCCACCTGGAAACCTGCTGCACGCCCGGGCCCCAGGGCCCAGGCCAGCGTGCACTGGCCTCTCTGGGGGGTTCCCTGGAACACTGTGAACCACGCCTCATTCCTTTCAGGGACCTAGATAACCCACCCACTCCACTTTACCTGGTTGGTCCCTACTCAGCCTCCAGGGTTCAGCTCATGTGCCTCTGCCTCCAGGAAGCCTGCCGGGGTTATCCCGGCAGTGTCCATCTTTCCTACCGGCTGTAAGGCCCTCCACACCAGCACTGGACTCCTGTGTCAGAGGCACCTGGGGCCTGGTCTGCAGCCCTCCCTGGACCGTGAGGACCGTGAGGACCCTGAGGGCACGGGCTTGGCATGTGCATCCCCGTTACTGTGCCCCGATGCCGGAGAAAAGAAGGTGCTCATTAGATCATGCTAATACATGAAAACCACTGGCTGATCTCTGTGACGTACAAGGACCTGGCCCGGGCCATGAGAATTGGAGACAGAACAGGCAGGTGGCTTTAGGGAGGAATGGGCCTGAGGCATGGGGTCTTGGCCAGAAAACAGGAAGGCCGGCCTGTGAGAGGGTCACAGGACATATGGCCAAGAGCCAGAAGCCTGGAGGGACCAGGCACCATCGTGGAGGCACCGGGGAGGGGCCCTTCTTGCCCCTTCCCGGGCGTGGAATCCAGGGGAAAGCAGAGTGGGCCGTGCTGTGGCCCGGGGTGGTCAGCCTTGCCCACACTGAGCGAGCAGCCCAGGGCGCTCTGGTGGCAGGAGCCTCGCTGAAAGCCCCGCTCTCTGCCAGCAAACCCAGGGCAGCACCCGGGAGAGAGTGCTGGTTCTCAAGTGGCTTCTCAGCGTCATAGGTCGGATGCACGCTGGGCTGAGAGCTCAGCCGGGCGCGGGCCAGTGCCAGGCGTCCCGAGAGACAGATCAGTTTCTGCGTCTTCTGAACTGCAGCTTTCTGAGCTGCTGGACACAGCAGGGGCGGGGACAGTCCTTAGCCCCTGGGACGAGGCGGGTCTCTCCTCTCCCTGAAGGCCCTCAGCGTGAGAGGCCAGGCTCTCCTCACACACCCAGCAGAGCAGGCTTGGCCCATCACGTCTCCCCGTCAGACGATGCACAGACGGACGTCAGGATCTGAGACCCGCGTTTCTCCTCCCTGCACACGGCCGCTCCCCCGCTGCTCTGTCTCGGACCCTAGCCCCCAGCCTACCCTAAAAGAGCCGTGCTGAACACACGAGGGAGAATTTAAGTTGATGTTGTGCACGTATGTATAGAGATATCCATGTAATTAGAGCTGAAGGCGGTGAGCCAGGCCTGGGATCCTGCCCTTCCCACCGGAGCGGGGAGAGCGCAGAGCTGCTGGCCAGCTCCCCACACAGCCACCAGACACCGACTTCCAGCCGGACCTTGAGGAGAGAGAGTGAGTACCAACCGCAGCCTGGGCCGTCAGGTGCTCCTCCTGGACGGAAGGTGACTGACTGGAGGAAAGACGCATGCACAGACAGAGGTGGGGCAGCGCTGGACGCAGAAGGACCTGAAGCCCCCAGTGCCAGGCAGGCGGAGGAGGACCAGGCACGGCCGAGCCCCGCCCCACGATGGAGTCCCAGAGCCCCGTCGTGAGGCCCCGCCCTCCTGCGGGAAAGCAGCTCTGCAGTAGCACCTTCACGTGGGATGCCCAGGGCAGCCAGCCCAGAAAAGCACCTACTTCTTCGGGGAGGGACCTGTATTTACGCCCGGTCCACTCTGATGGTCACAGGCTGCTAGAAATGATGCAGCAGGAAAGTGCCGAAGACGAGCTGATGCTTCCCCTAGACTGTCCCTTCACCTCCATCCTTGGTCAACTGTCTGCGAAACAGGACCCAAGCAGCAGGCAGGCTCTGGGCTGGCGGCTGAAAGTGGGTGTTCTCTACCCGCTTCCACAGAGCAAGGGGGTGGGGGTGCGGGGCCCTGTCTGGAGAAGGCCGCCAGCACGGCTGCAGAAAGGACCACGGCCCCGGCTCCTCCTGACCCCCGTTGCCCACCGCCCCGTCTATCCACCTGGCTCAAGTGCCCTGGGCACTGCCCCCCCGAGTGGGCGTCCACTTCAGGTCCTTCTGCCTGCCAGCGGCTCCTTCCCGAGGACAGCACCGAGGAGGTGAAGGAGAGGAGAAACAGCAGGAGAAAAAGGGGGCGAGGGTGCCGGAGGTCCCCACACAGAGACGAGAGGAAGTCCCCGGACGTGGCAAGGTGAGCGCAAACCTTCAGTGTCTGGAAAGAGCCGCGGTGACTGGGAATCAAGGACACAGGGCGTGAGATATTAATTGTGAGCACGGAGCCCCTCCGGGCCTAGCAACGGGGGTCTCCAAGTGCAGTGGGCAGAGGCCGCTGGAAGGCCCTACTCTGAGTCCTGGGGGAATGTGGCCCTGGGACCCCCGGGGAGCCAACTGAGGGCAGAGGGTCGGGCCCGAAGTCGTGGACCCGAGAGCTGGCTTCTGAGTGAGAAGGACGTCCTTCAAGGATGGCCCAGGTGGGACACTAGCCGAAGAGTGAACGCAGGAAGCAAAGGGAGCTCTCGTGGCACCTGCAACGCGGCCACATCTGGAACCTAGTCCTTGAACTTGCCGGGAGGGAGCACAGAACTCTGCACTTGATTCCAGAAACGGGCGCAAATCAAACTCCCGAGATGTTCAGGGAAAACACCCTGCCGCATGGAAGCAGTCGCTGGCCCCATACGATCGGGTCCAAATGGCCTCGGCCTCTATACCGGCTAGAAAAGCATCACATCCAGATCTTTAGAGGGATGCCAGTTGCCTTTCACCTCCGGGATGGCCTATTTAAGACTGGCTCCCCAGAAGTTAACACAGGGACCAGCATGGTCGTGTGCGATGCAACGGAGAAGCCCAGAGTCCCGTCGGCAACCGGAATGGCCCCTCGGCCCCCAGCCACAGCAGGGGCGGGGCACAAGTAGGACGGATCCTGGAAAGAATTGGACGGTTTAATGGTCCAGGACCCACTTCATCCAAGCTGCCCGCTAGGACTTAGCAAAATAAACCCTCCACTCCTGGTGTCTCTGGTCTCAATTCCTGGCGGCACCCAGCGGGGGCTCTGAATGCCACCTTCGTGTCCTCCAGCTGAACAGACAACCATCCAGCTGCTCCCGGCTAAAGTGAACCCTCGTCAGGGCGGCAGGAGGGGCCGGCCTGAGTCTGGCGGTCACGGCCGTGGAGCAGTTTGGCCGAAGGGCAAGAGCAGGTGCGGCGCTGGGGGCGATTAGTCCCATGCAGAGCCGAGCCAGGCCGTGCCGCAAGCAGGCAGCCCCGTGGCCACTTACCAGGGACCCTCGCTTGTACTGACTGTACCAGGTGGAGGGCTGCTCTTTGGGCCAGCGGGCCATTTTACTCTGCAAGATACGAAACGGGTGGGTTTAACCGACACTGCACACAAGTCGGAGGCCGTCTTACCAGTTTGCCACGCTTGAATTCACTGAACCAGGAACCCGGGTTTTCTTTGGGCCAAGAAGTGATTCTGGCCTAAACATCGAGGCGGGAGGTGGGGAGGGAGAGAAACAGAGAGAACGACAGTGTTACTTCTGCCTTCACGAGAAATGCTCCCACGTCCTGCAAACACGCCTTCTCCCCGCCCAAGCGGGCCTGCGTCCTGCCCTCACGGAGATGCAAGACGGCCGGCTGGGAGAAGATCCCTTAGGTGCACCTAACTCCCCCAGAGACGGGCACTCGCTCCAGGACGGACCCATGACCGCGATGGGGATGGGGGAGCCCTGATGCTTTCCAGGCGCGAGCACCTGCTTCACGTGCAGGGTCAGAAAAGTCTGCATCTGATCAGTTCTGTGTATCCAGCACCTAGGACAGAGCCTGGCAGTTGGTGACTGCAGAAAAATGCTCGTGGAGTGAATTAATGACAGGGTGAACGGCTGATTCTCACTCATCTCGCCCAGATGACGACAGTAATGATAATAAGACCATTTACTACTGATAGGCTGAGAGCAGACAGGTGGGCATTCTCTGATTGGATCCCCTGATCTGGGGGCGTGGCTCCATCTCCAAGGCCTCTACCTGGGGACAGAGTGGGCAGGAGACCCTACTGAGGTCCAGCTGGGGGTGAGCTGTGCGTGTGTGTTTCTGCGTATGATGCGTGCATATGTGGTGGTGCGTATGTGGTGTGTGCGAGTGTGGTGTACAATGGTGTGTGTGTAGTGTGCGTGCCGAGTGTGTGGTGGGGCTTTCTCTCTGGGGAGAGTGCCCATGGCTCCAGTCTGTTCCCAGCTGTCCCTCCGGTGCTCTGCCTGGGCCCCAGGTCCTGGTCCCCATCCCCTGACTTCTCCTCTGAGCTGGCCTCGTGCAGGGGAGCCTGAGAAGCGGCCCCATTGGAGGAAGAGCAAGTCCAGCCTGCCCCCCGCCCCTCGGGACTCTCCCCTCTGGTTCCAAACCCGCCGCTGTCAGCGCTGTGCTCGAAAAGCACGAAGGCCGCCTCCTGCCAGAGCAGGACCAGAGACGTGGGCAGGTTGGCGCCTCGCCCAGACTTCTGCCCTCCATCCCCACCCCTTCGCCACCAAGGGGGCCCTGCAACCCGGGAGACGGGGCAGAATGCCTCAACCCGCCCGAGGCTCCCAGCCCGTGGGGCCCTGGCGGTCAGCACACGTGCAGAGGAAAGGTGAGGAGCAGCGGGGGTCACTCAGCGCCCCAAGCCCACCGTCCGCCTGGCTCCACCACCAGCGAGGGCTCCTGGGGGGCGTCCTACTGGTTCTCCAGCAGCGAGGCCGTTTGCAGAGCACAGACAGCAACAAAAGAATGTGAGCCAGCATTTTTCCACTTGAATTTCCTCCTGGGCCTCTGCCAGATGCAAGGGTCCTGAGATTTGAATTTCCTTGTGAACCACAGGGGTCTTGTTGCCAGGAGTGTGGTTTCCCAAGGATTTAAAATCCCAGGTAGGGAGAGCGTGAACATGAAACAGGGGTCCCCAAGGCATCCACGTCAGTGCAGAGCCCCTGTTCCTGCCGGCCCACAGGAGTGCCGGAGCTCCCCTCAGTGACAGAGAGATTTAGGGACAGGGCACCTCTCCCTCCAGAGGAAGTGGCTCTGGGCGCTGAGGCAGCTGGGAAGCCGAGGACCACAGGCTGCCCGACTCCTGCTGTGCCCGACCCTGAACCTGCACAGGTACCATGGCTGCGGCTCCAGGAAACCACTGCCCTCGGTGTGCGGCACGGGATGGGGAGCCGTCTGGGCGGGACCTTATGGAGGAGAGTTTGTCCAGGCAGATGCAAAGGGCACTGCAGCCAAAGTCTCCACCATCTTCCCAGGTAGAGACCTCACCCCACTTCCTCACCTGTCCTGGGCCACAGTGGGCCTGGCCTCCAACGCATGCTTGAGAGAAAGCAGCACACGCCTGCCACACACGCCTGTCCCTGCACACCACCCACACGTCACCCACACGCCACCCACACGCCATCCACATGCCACCTGCACACCATCCACACGCCACCTACACGCCATCCACACGCCATCCACCTGCCATCCACACGCCACCTACATGCCATCCACACGCCACCTACATGCCATCCACACACCACCCACGTGCCATCCGCATGCCACCCACACGCCATCCACGTGCCATCCATCAGCCATCCACACACCATCCATACGCCACCTACACGCCATCCACACGCCATCCACCTGCCATCCACACACCATCCGCACACCACCTGCACACCCATCCACACACACTGGTTCACACCCTTCCGCACACGCAGAGACCCCACCACAGAGGCGAGGACACTGATGACTCAGATCGACGCCCCACAAAATCTCCATGGATCAGACCATCGCTAAACAGACTGTAAAGGAACGCAGGGCACTCAGGAGCGACTACCCAGGAAGCTGACACTACGAATTTCAGCCAACGCCAGCTTCTAAAAGTCGTATTTGGGTCACTTTCGCTCCCAAAAGTCCTTCCATGGGTTTCGGGTTGCCCTGAGGTCAGAACTGTAGAGTCATCTTAGGAAGGATCTGACCAACTGGTGGTGGAAACCCCAGCCCCGGAGGTGGTGGTGGGAAGATAGCCACGAGCCAACCACCCCTTCGACTTCCACAAATGAGGCTGCACTAAGCCCGTCCCATCGCTACGAATTTCTTCCTAAGGCAAATTCAAGTCTGCTTCTGGAGGAAAAGCCTTGATTTTAGATCTGGCCAGTTTCTGGGTTTCATTCTTAAGGCTGCATGCACGTGAAATATCTGGAGCCCTGGCCCGGCCCCACCGGGAGAGGAGGCGATGGAGGCGGGTACTCACCCCCTCGGACTTCTTGTCGGGGAAGACGCACGTCGACCCCCCGGCTGTGAAGTTGCAGTAGACTTTGAAGGAGTCCCTGGAGCAGCCTTGGTTCGGATCCACCCAGTATTCACCTGGATCGCAGGGTTAGGGTTGGGGTTAGGGAGGGAGGCGGGTCGTGAGAGCTGCTCCTTGGACAGTTCCAGAAGCAGCTGCCACATCTCAGTCCAGCAGTGACAGCACACAGCCCAGGCACGTGCCGCAGCACAGCCCTTTCCGGGCTTTGCCCAACGGCGTCCTGCTGTCCCTGCTGGGCCCACGGAGTGACAGGGACAGACGTATCACCAAGAGCACAGCTGGAGCGTGAGGCCCACGGGGTCCAAGCTCTGGGGACCCGGGAGGGTGGCTCTGCCTGCTGGCGGGTGGATGGGAACCCAGAGGTGCTCCAGGAAAACTCCTAGAAGTTCACGTACTTAGGATCAGAGTCAACTGGAACCACAGGCACCCCTTAAGTCTTGCAGAAGAGTTCATCCTTCCCAGAGCAAGCCAGCCAGTGTGGTCTTATTTTCTAGTAGGTAGGTAGTGCTTGGTTATTAATGGTGACAACGGGACTGATTTGCATTTTTATCATATTCTGGAGTCTAAACAGTGCTTTCCCAAGTACAACATCAAATACCAGCACGAGGACTCGTGTTAACACTGACAGCAGCTGCGGCCAACATCACGTCAGGCCCAAAGCATCTCATACATCATATACACGTCCTCTGATAGGTACGTGTTCTAATTCCCATTTTATAGATGGGGATCATGGGACTCCGGGTAGAGCAGGTTACCTGCCAGACGGTGGCTAAGATTAGACTCGACCCCGGCTGTGTGTGACCTCGCAGCCTTGACCTCTCTCCCCGGCCTCCCAGGACGGCTTCCCCTCCTACTAGGATGCCTCGTCAGGTGACAAGGGGGAGATGCCCCTGCATCCGGGGACCTGAGGCCGAGCGAGGCGCGTGCCCGCCCAGGCCTGGGTCCCTCCCGCCACACCGGCTGCTCAGCCCCAACCCCTCCGTGTGTCCCCGGGCCCCCAGGTGCCCTACCGTCGGGGAAGTCAGGGTGGCAGAGCTGAAGGTCTTTGCAGGTGCGCGCGGGGTTCTGCTGCGTGCCCAGGGGCCGCTTCATCTGCTCGATCTCCAGCTTCAGCGAGTTGAGGGAGCCAAAGATCTCCTCCATGCCGTCCGCGTAGTCCATATAATGCTCGCCCTCTCCGTCGCCCATCAGCTGGCTGGCGTCGATGTTCCGCCGGGTCCTGGACGCCTGGATCGGCAGCGGCTGGATGACCTCGCCCGGGGGACCCTGGGTGCCGAAGGGGGACGGCGGTGGGTGGGAGAGGACGAGGCGGCCCCCGGTGGGGGCAGGGCCGGGACCGCCAGGGCCGCGCCTGCAGGGTCCTGGGCTGCAGACACCGGCCCCCTCTTAGTAGTACAGTCTTCTTCCCTCTTCTCTGTCTCTGAACATTCCACACCCATCCCTCGGGGCCTTGTCTAGGGCTGCCTGCTCCTGCCACACACACGCATGCGTGCACACATGCTCACACACACGCATGCATGCACACGTGCGCACACAGAGGCACCTGGGCATACACACACGCGCACGTGCACGCACGCACACACACAACCCTCCCCCTTCCTCTCCCTTCAACCAGATTTCCAAGGCAGAGGCGCCCTGGGCTGACCTGTGTCCCGGGGAAGGGGACAGGCCCCGCCCCGCCACACACGTTTCATAACGTTTTGGGATTGAACCACACAAACAGATGCTTCCACGATTCCCTCGGTGTTAGGAGAACCCCCATCTGGCTCCCAAGTCCTCAAGGGCTACTCACCGGCAGGCCAGGGGGTCCTGGCTGGCCTGCTTCACCCTTCGGGCCAGTTGGACCCTGGGGAAAAAGAAAAGAGAAGCAACCTTGGTCACTGTGGCCTGATGTGACTTGAGTCCACCTTGAGGTCTAGAATGATCCCCGGAAACACGTGGAGAAGGTGGAGGGACAGACCTAACATGCTGGGGCCCCTTCCCAGTCCCAGATGTGGGAACTGGACACCCCAAGGAGGGGACTTAGGGGGACAGAGCCCTTTCTGCAAGGCAGGGAGCCTCGGTCTGAGATTACTCAGGGTAGAGATGAGCTCAGGGCAGCCCAGCCACAGAGGAGGGGTGTGAACGACCGGCCCCATGAGTCAAGGGGGAAGGGGGACCCCAGGGTGGTTCTCATCCAAGGGGATGCACATCCCTCCCCCGGGTGGCGTGGGCCGGTCAGGGGCAACACCACTTACTGAGGATCCCTTAGCACCTTTTGGACCAGGAGGGCCCTGCGGAGAGAGGGGCAGAGCGTCAGCTGGTGGGCGGTCCCTTCCCCTCCCGGCACCAGCCTGCTCTTCACGCCCTCCTTGCGCCCGTGTCCCCCCTCCAAGAGTCTACGCTTGTACCTGCTTGACAGGGGAGGTGGGCGGGGGCAGGCGCTCACCCACACGGAGGCCAGGAGGGTCCCGAGTGTCCCGGGTCAGCCTCCCACCCACCCCAGCAGGGAAATCACAGCTCAGACAGCCAGAGTCAGACGTGACAAGGATGTGCTGGCCTCAGAGGCCCTGACACAGAGCCGCTCCAGCCCTCGCAGCAGCCCACAGCAGGGGCCAGCATCGGATCAGCCGGGGCCAGCTTGGGCCACATGCACCCAGGCCCAGGTGGGGCTCGGAGGCTGACTGGTTTCGGGCGAGAAGAGACTCAAGGCCGGAGGATGTCCTTGCAGTCCTGGGTCTCCCAGCTGCATGGGGGGGCCCCAGGCTGGTGACTAGAAGATGGGACCCCAACTCCTCACGTCCGGGCCAGGCTGGCCCTGCTTATGCTGACGGGGAGGGCCGGGGGGCCAGCCACCGTCTTCGCCGCCCCCAAAGGGCCTACAGTGGACTGTCCACACGCCCTGCAATGCCCGGAGACAGAGGCTCCCCCCTTCTCCTCCCCAGCCTGAAACCAGAGTCCAGTGACCCCATTTCCTTGTTCCCACTGCTTGGAACCCGGATGTGAATTAATGAGCAGATCAACCCGTGGTGCAGGGCACCAGGTCCACCTGGGCTGTGGCCCAACCCCAGGGGGGGGTCCCATGACTTCCCTGTAACTCTGAGGCCCACCCCCCACTCTCCCAGAACAACCCAGGGAGCCGCGCGCCCCTCCCAGATACGCACCGGCAAGCCAGGGGGGCCCGGGGGGCCAATCGGGCCGGAAGGACCAGTGATACCCTGAAAGGAGCAGAAACGGTCAGCAGCGTTCGGATTGGGAGGGAGCTTGTCCTGTAGCCACGCCCCTCGGTCCTCGCTGGCCTCCTCCCCCAACCCGGGCTGGCCACGTGCGAGGAGAGCCCTGGCTCCCTGCTGGGCCCGGGGGGCCTGGACACCTGCTGTGAGGCTGGGCACCCGCAGGGCTGTGGGTGTGAACGCTTCCTTCCGATGTTCTAATGTGAACTGTCCCTGCCTGGTCCCCTCTGGCCGCTTTCCGCTCCCGAAGCAGGAGCCCCGGGGCCGGGGGCGGCGAGTGTCCTGGGGTCCTGTCTGTCCAGCCAGCCTCCCAGTGGCTTTTCCCACACTCGGAGTTTGCAGCCTCTGAGCCGACCCTCTCTCCAGGTCTCGGTGCCACGGGGAGACACCGTGGACGAGGCTGGGTTGGGGGGGACACCATTCCCACGAGCTTCCTCCCCGCCTCACGGCTCTGCCCCCTCCAGCTCTGTCTCGGGCGTCCCGTCCTCTTCCAGGTCAGGTGCAGGCCAAGGTGGGCAAAGCACAGGGGCACGTGTGAGCCTGTCACACCTGGCTTGGGAAGTGGTCATTCACAGGCTGGAGTGTGGCCCCGTGGCCCTGACATGGGGACGGGAAAGACCGGCCTGCCAGGTCCCCCCGCCCCCTCCCTCCACTCGCTCCCCGCCTCTCCTGGCCCTGGAATCCACTGCAAGAGGCTCCCAGGTGCAGGGTAGGCGAAACTTGCAGGCTAAGGTTTCCTTGGCTGTGGTTTCCTGGGGGCTTCAAACTCCAATTAGCTACAGGGGTTCCCAGGGAAGTCTAGGGTCAGGTGCGCATATATGGGGTCAAGGTGGGAGCAAGGATGTGGCATGTATGGGGTCAAGGTGGGGGCGAGGATGTGGCATGTATGGGGTCAAGGTGGGAGCGAGGATGTGGCATGTATGGGGTCAAGGTGGGAGCGAGGATGTGGCATGTATGGGGTCAAGGTGGGAGCGAGGATGTGGCATGTATGGGGTCAAGGTGGGAGCGAGGATGTGGCATGTATGGGGTCAAGGTGGGAGCGAGGATGTGGCATGTATGGGGTCAAGGTGGGAGCGAGGATGTGGCATGTATGGGGTCAAGGTGGGGGCGAGGATGTGGCATGTATGGGGTCAAGGTGGGGGCGAGGATGTGGCTGAGCAACGCCAGTGACCTCCTGGACAATTAGCTGGGTCACAGGGTCTTGCACAGAGTGGGGGGAAATGACCTTCACGTCTGAGGTCACCAGGACCATGAGGGCTAGTGAGGGTCCGGGCTGGGCTCCAGTTCTGCCCCAGGTTGCTGCCACCTGGGCGAGCCCGTCCCCTCAGCTGTTCCCATCTTGATTTGAGGGATGTGGGGACGTCCTTCCGGCTCTAACGAACCTCGGGTCTTTGGACACAGAGCCAGCATCCCACGCACCTGTTCTCCCTTAGGGCCAGAGGAGCCCTGGGGGCCGGGGAGACCGCGGTCACCCTTTTCTCCCTGTTCGCCCGGAGGTCCGATGAGCCCGATCAAGCCTGGATGCCCCTGTGGGAAAATGAAGGGGCATTTGCGGTGGACACCTCACGTCCAGCCACGTGGGCCAGCTAGACATGGCGGCACGTCTTTGCCTTGGGGGCTGCCGTCTCCTGGAATGGAAACAGGCCCAGGGCAGGTGCCGTCCACGGGGCCTCGCAGGCCCCCGACTGAGGGCAGGGGCCAGGTCTCCAAGTCACATGGATCTGTTTTCCTTGTGTCCTCACCCTGAGCACATGACAAACGTGGGGGAAGAGGAACAACTTGCTGAGTTTGAAACCACGGGCACTTGAGGGGCCTGAGTTTCAACCACAGAGTCACCTGGAGCCCCATCTCACCTTTTCTCCTTTGGGTCCAGAGTCTCCTTTGAGGCCAGGGAGTCCTGGGGGACCCTGCGGGGGAGGCAGCGGGGTCAGAATTCTCCTGCCCAATCCCGCCTTCCGCCACCCCCGGGGGCTCCTCGATCCGTGACTCACCATGGGGCCGGGGGGGCCATCGGGGCCTGGGGCTCCTGGGAGACCTTGCTCACCCTGAAACACAGTTGACCCTCCGTGTGAGCCCCGCCCTGGCCATCCCCGTTCCCGTCCCCATCCCTGCGCCCCTCCCTCTGTAGCCACGCCCCCCAGGCCTCCCCGGGGCCACTCACCACAGGGCCGGGGATCCCTCGCAGGCCATCGGGCCCGGGCTTCCCAGGGGCCCCCTGGGGGCCAATGGGGCCAGTCTTCCCAGGAGGGCCTTCCAAGCCGGATTCTCCCTGCAGGGCACCAAGGAGGACACGGTGGGACCCCAATGCTTGAGGCTCCGGTCACCCCAGCGCAGAACCGCTGCTCAGAAACCCCAAGGAGCCTGGGAGAGAACCCCAGATGCCCCCAGATATCCAGGGGCTGCCCCCGATTCTCCACCTTCCTTATTGCGGCCGCCCTGCCCAATTCTCCACCCACCAACGTCCACAGTCAACTGTGCTCCCAGCCCCCCAGCTGTCACGGCCAAAACGGCACTTATGGCTGGCACGGAACTCCTGGTGGGCACGGCCGCCATGTCCTGAGCAGACGTGGGGCTGGACGAGTTCCATCCCTGTCTCAGGCAATGCCGGAGCACCTCCAAGAAGAGGGGGAGCACCTCCCGGGGGGAGTGGCCTCGAGGGCTCTGGGCACAGGGCTGCACCCTAACCTCACCGCACGGGCACCCCACCCTCTCCTCAGCCCTGACATGGGCACCGTCACCATCTCTGCTTCGCAGGCAAGGCAGCTGAGGCCTGGCCAGGTCAACACCAGGCCCGAGGGCACCCAGCACTGGCCTCCCCTCCCTCAGGCTGGCGGGGCAGACAGAATGTGACAGCAGTCGGGGACCCCGGAGCCAGAGGCGCAGCCAGCCCGCCTCCCTCTGAGCCCGACCTGCCCCTCTCCGCATGGTCATATATGTGTCCGGTCCCCACCCTTGCGGCCACCATGCCCTCGGCATGCTCTGTAAGGTCTATGCACGGTCACGGTCATGACCACGGCCGGGCTGAAAAGCACTTACCTTAGCTCCTTTCTCTCCCTGCCTGCCTTCGGGACCTAGGGGGCCAGGGGGACCCTGGAAGGAGCAAGAGGGCGACACGTGACAAGTGGGTTCACAGAAGCTCAGTGAGAAGCTGAGGAGGGGGCGTGGAGGTCACTCCCAGGCCCTTAGCACGAGGCCCAGGGCCTCCACTTCCAGAAAAGGCCCCTGGTCAGGCTGGGGAGAGGGCACTCCAGCTGCCTCCTTTCCTGGCCGCACACCAAGCGGCCAAGTTTATTGCAGCCCCAGAAAAAGACTGGATTATTCAATTAGCTTGTTCTGACTTTTGCAAAGGTCTGACCCAGGGGAAAAGGGTTTTTTTCAGCTCCATGGGTGCTTTTCTCCCACGAAGGCCGTTACTGATGGTGTCAGCAGTGGGCTTATCCTAAATGGAGCGGACCATCGACCTGGTGGGTCTGAGATTTGATGACGAGGCAGGAAGCCGAGCAGGGAATGCACTTCAAACAGAAGCACTTTCCTCCTCGGGCTGCCTAGGGCCCCAGGGTCCAAGCCGGGGCGGGGGCGGGGCACACTTCATTCAGGAGGTTTGACGGGCAAGGGCGCCTTGCAGTATCACTTACCCTTTTTCCCGGAGGCCCAGATGGACCTGGTTCACCAGTAGGGCCCGGGGATCCCTGGTGTCGGAGAGAGAACAGGGCATTTAGGAATCAGGGACAGTTAAGCTAAGACGTGGCAGGGCTGGGTGGGTCTGAGGCTAAGAAAAACGCAGAGTTTTCAGTCTGATTTGTCCTCGGCCAGCCCTGAAACTGCCTGTCTCTTCTTTTGCAGAATTAGCCCTAAGTGGAGGTGGTCCTGGAATCCTCTGCTCTGACCTCTACACTCAGCCCGTGGGCTGCAGCGGCGTAGGGGACCCGCCTGCCACCTGCAGTTCTGCTACATTTGGGGAACGTTCCCACCACGCCTGCCAGCATCCCTTCTGCAGAAGTGGACCCCGAGGCACACAGGGAGGGCAGGTGTCGTCCTGGGTCACCGGCTAGGAAGCGGCAGAACAGCAGACATCTCTCCAGGGGAACTGGCCCCAGAGCCGGTGTCCCTAAGCTTTCTGAGCTCGAAGCAACATTTCAAAAACCTTGACATCAGGTGAGAGGCAACATCTAATGTAAGCTCAGCTCCAGGGGCTGATGCGGAAACAGCCTTCTGAGGAGTGCATCCAACTCCAATCGGGCAGAAACAGGTAATCCTGACGTCCCGGGGTGGGCTTGTGGGGTGGGTCGCGGGCGCCGGGCTCTGTGTGCAGAACCACTCTCGGGACTGTGTGTGCATCTCCCCTCCTGGGAGGAGGGTCCCAGCTTTCAAGGGTCCTCAGAGGGAGCTCTCGGCCCCCTGCGGTGGTTGAATCACTATTCTAAGGTAACTGGGTGTAGGTTTTTCTCAGAAATGAACAAAGCAAGTTGTAAACCCCAAGCCCCGACACCTCCCCGAGGAGCTGCGTCAGGGTCCTTAGAGGTCCTGGGCGGACTCACCGTTTGTCCGGATTCACCGTCATCTCCTTTGTCACCAGGGGGACCGTCTTGACCCTGTGGGACCAAAAGCAAGTTCCTTCTGCCTCCTGGATGGCACCCGAGTTCAGGCACCAACACACAACGCGTCCCCAGTCCTCACCCCAGAATCAAATTCCATCCCACAGGTGCCGGCGCCTAGGGCGCTCAGAAGTGGGAAAAAGGAGATTCCTAACAGACAGAACCAGAAAGGAAAAAATGGGGCCAGCAAGGCAGGTCATGGGCTGTGGGGACCCAGGGGCTCTGCCACCTCGAGCACCTACCGCAGGGCCAGGCTCTCCGGGGGGACCGGGATCTCCGGGAAAACCGACCGGGCCCTGAAACAGAGGAAGAGAGGCATTGGGGCCCTCAGCAACCCGGCCTGGGGCGCGCTGCCCTGCGCGGCTGCATCCAGACTGCCGCCCTGCGCCGTCCAGCCCCAGAGCGTCCCACTAGCTCTGACACCTCGGTGCCCTTCACAGCAAGAAGGCCCTTCCAGAATATCCGCTCATGTGAGCCACACAAGCCTGAAAGCAAAAGGTGCGGGCCAGCCCTCTCGACTTCTGGAGGCCCTCAGAGGGCAGACTCTTGCCCACACTTTTGCTCCTGGAGCCCCCGGCTGACACCGGAACCTGGACCTTTAACCTCTAGAAGGCGCTGCTCTGCAGACCCTCCTGATGCAAAGCCGGGGAGGGCTGCAGGAGGGGAGAGGGGCCACACAGAGCCTGTTCCATCCAGAAAGCTGCCTGGTCCACAGACATGGCCTCTGAGGTGTCCCCCTCGCCCCACGTCTCCCCCCTTTCCCACCTCCACTGTTTTGGTTCAGTAGCTGGTGCGGAAACCTCTACACCTTAGGAAATCACCCCAAGACCAGCGATGGTCAGGCAGCCTCAGCGCACTGCCCGTGAGTGAGGATGATCTAGGGGCCCCTTGGCATCTCCCAGGTACTCACGGGGCTGCCTTTGGGACCGTCGTCTCCGGGAGGGCCCTTGGGTCCAGGGGGTCCAGCAGCACCAGAAGGGCCCGACTCACCCTTCTCTCCCCTTTCGCCTTTGGGTCCCTGCGGGGGAAAGGCGGGGACCGTGTTCCCAGAGCCAGCCTTGCGGTTGCCTCGAGCAAGAAGCTGGCCGGAGGTGTGCTCCTCACTGGCATTGGGTGGGAAGGGAACACCCCGACTGTGGCCGGCCTTGGCCCCCGTGGGCGCCAGCAGCTTCCCGAGCTCCGCCAACCCGCAGCAACTCCCTGGGGGAGTCTGGCTCCACTGGTACCGTGAGGGGGCCTGAGTAGCCCACTGGCTTCCTGGGGCCTCTGAGGCCGAGACTCGGCTTCTAGGTGGGCAGGGTTGACTCCTGACGAGATAGCAGGCAGCGTGGACCCCAAGGGGCTGCAGGGACCCAGGCCGCCCACCCACTCAGTGGCCCTCAGGTGGAGGGAGCCCAGGAGACCTCTGTCCACCAGCCGTCTCCTGGGCCGGAGGGCCGCCCTCAGGGGGACCTCAAGAGACCGCTCATCCGACCTGCGAAGGTCTGAATGTTCCAGGTCTGGGCTGACCAGGTGTTACGGAAGCCAGCGAGAGGGCCTGGAGCACCACGGAAGGCTGTCCTGGGCGTCCATCACTAACATCCACGCACACACACGGACACACACATGCACGCACACACGCTCACTCCCCACGGCACTCCCTCTCTTTTCCAGCAAGACGGTGAGGTAGGCACAAGAGGAGACGTGACTCCCATTTCAGGGATGGGGAAACTGAGGCGGAGCAGAAGCCTCCCACCCAGCACCCACCCACGCCACATCCTGCTCCTCCCCCAAAGCCCACCCACTCACCGGGGGGCCCCCTTCGCCGGGAAGGCCAGGCTCTCCAGCTTCGCCGGGCTCACCCTAAGGAGGAAACGTGATGTGATTACAGCAGCGACGAGAACAGTGGTTCCAGCGTCAGGCATTTAGCAAATCGTCCCTGACATTGGGCTGGTGTGGGGGGGCGGGTAGGGGGTCGGGGGTGAGACGCGGTCACTGTCCTCTGACGGCTCCCCAGGAATGGAGGAGAGACAGGTGAGGGACCCAGGGATAAAGCGGTGACAGTGACATACACAGGCATGTGACAAACGCAGGGCGGGCACGGAGGGTACGTGGGGGCATTAAAGATGGCTTTCCCCAGGAAGGGATGCTGCGGGTGAGTTCTGGAGGACGATTGAGGGAAACCAGGTGAAAGGGGGAGGGGGACAGCTAGGGGGAGGGGGACAGCTAGGCGGAGGGGGACAGCTAGGGGGAGGGGGACAGCTAGGGGGAGGGGGACAGCTAGGCAGAGGGGGACAGAAAACAGCACAGCATCCTCCGTTTGCCGCAGGTGGGACAGAGCAGGAAGGGCGAGAGAGGTGGTGGCCGAAGCTGGGACGTGCCCTACGGTGGGCGGGGAGGGCACGGAGAGGGCACGCTGCTCTGAGCAGAGGTCGCACACCATTCATGGGTGGTCTCAGCAGTCATGTTTCTCTGTGATTTTCCTATCGTAAAAAATGAGCAGCGATGGGAGACTTCCTTCAACTGAATGGCCTGATGTCAGAAAAAAAGTTCTGGAATGGTGTGAAAGGAGTGCAGACACAAGGGAGCACATCCATCACCTTCCTTTTACCCCCAAGGAACTGGGATAAGTGCTTTAAAAGTAGTGCAACCTCCTGGGCCCAGGTGGAGTCAGACTCTGGCACCGTCTCGCCCGCCGCACACACGCACGCAAGTAAGGCATGTACACACGTGTGCACGTACATATGTCCAATGTGCTCGCGTCATCTCCAGAGCCCAGGCCCTAACATTAACCAGATCAGATGAAGGGGACCCGAGGCTATGAGAAAACAGGATTTGACAGAAACAGGAGTTGAAAAGGTAGCAACTACGCACTTCAAGGAATAGATAACCATGTCTATCAGAGCCAAATCTCAGAGGAGGAGGTGGCGGGGCCTTGCTGGTGGTTGTTATCATTTGGAAAATCTCCTGGGTAAGGGCAGGGCTCCCAGGTCCATTGCACACATCTTCTAAGTTTCCAAACGCATCTGGCAGGAATGGCCCAGCAGTGCACCTGGACGCCTCCGTGTACGCGGTGGACACATACACATGGGTACGTGCACGTGTACACGCACGCGTGCGCGCACACACACACACACGTGCTCGCACGTCATACAGCAGGACGGTGACGGGGCGTGAATCACCTTCTCTCCCACTGCACCAGGATTGCCTATTCCACCTGGGGGGCCTTGCGGCCCGTCAGCACCTGGAGCTCCGGAGGGTCCTCGGGGGCCGGGGGGACCTGGGGGACCCTGAGAGAAGAAGAGCCATTGAGACCAGAGGAAACACAAACGTCTACCAACACAGCAACCAGCCACCACGGCCAGGTCTCCAAGAGCCGGTGCCACTCACCATCTGCCCCACATCTCCCGTCTCGCCCTTCTCTCCTGGAGGTCCCGGCAGACCCTGAGAACAGGAATTCATCAGAAACTCGGCACGTGGGCGCGGCTCTATCCCCCCAACACACAACTTTCACTACCTCCCCAGCAGGACCCCAAGCCGAGCATTCAAAAGCCTCAGGAATGTGCTTTTCAACATACAGCTCCATATGAGCACGTCCCCCAAATCCCAAGTTTCAGAATTAGCGCAAGGAAAGCATTAGAGAAGTATGCAAAGATTTATTGACAAGGTGCTTATTGAAAGTGTCCCATAAAACAATAAACCCTAATGAGCCACCAGCAGGGAAATGTTTGAATCCATTATGTCACCACCATATGCTGGGACACAAGGCAGTAACTGAGAGTCACATTTTCAAAATAAATAAAAAGTGATGTGTTCAAAGAATATTTAATGACATTTGACGCGACGTGTAATATAAAAGGAAGTGGGAAAAGCTGGATCCAAACTTTCTATACATGCAGCACGATTCGCAGTTTGCAAAAATCAAACAGAATTATGCATGTGCATGTGTGTGTGTGAACACAGGCGTTTAGGAGGTGTGGAGGGGCACCACCACGCGCTGAGAAGCCATTTTTGTTTCCTTTTCTAACAGTTTATCTGTAGTTTCCAGCATTTCTACAATGAGCAAATTCACAAATGTCACCGGTTAAGAGAAGTGAATACGGGTGTGTGTGGAATTCTGAGAATTCACAGCACTTCATGTATGGAGAAGCCCCTGAAGCCTCGCCTTAGCTGCCCCATCCTTCAGAAGACAGGAGGGAGGAGACAGGAGGGCAGGGCAGGGCAGGGGAGGGGAGGGGAAGGCGTCGCAAAGATGCGGGAATCAGCTGATGTGGACCCCCAAGCCATTGTGCAAACTCTGTTGTTACCTGCAGCCCCACGGGTCCTGGGGGCCCGGGAAAACCTCTTGGACCTTCATCACCTTTCTGCCCAAAAAGGCCCTGCTGGCCTCGAGGACCCGGCTCGCCGTCAGCTCCCTACAGGGAGATCGTTGAGCATGGTGAGGGCCAGGTACGGGGCCCCGTCAGCTCGAGGGCTGGGGACTCTCTGATACTCACAGAGGGGCCTGGCTGTCCGATGGGGCCTTGAGGTCCTGTAGGCCCAGGGGGACCCTGTGGGGAAGAGACACAGACAGTTGTTTCCTGAGTCACAGCTGAGGCCGAGGGAGAAAGGCCAGTGTGCGCAGGGGCCCTGCAGCCAAGGTCATCGGGGCTGCACCCACGCTTGGCCGTCCTGGGCCAGGCTGCCGGCTCTGGAATGCGTGATGCTCTCTGTTCAACCCTGAGCATGTGCTGTCAGGGGCGGGGGGGGGGGGCGGCCACACCGACGTCCCGCCAGAGGCCATCATGCATCATCTCGGCCCCCACCACACACCCATGACACAGGCCCCAGAGGCCCCGTCTAAAAACCAGGACCAAGATCACGTGGCTCATCTGTGGCCGAGCGAGGGACTGACTCCAAAGTCCACACCTGGCACGACGATGCCTGCCCCCAAGTGTGTCCCCAAGCACATTTCACTGTTGGCACAGGGAGCACGTGAGAGAGGCCAGCATGCTGTCGCTGTCCTGACTGGCCCCGGGTCAACAGGGACGTGGTCACTGTCTGCCTGGGAACAGACACGCCTGGCGAAATGGTCCGCAGTGCAGGCCTCCTTCCATGGCCCCCGGGCGGAGCTGCCAGCCAAGCGGCAGGGCGTTTGCAAGAACGCACCAGTATTTCTAAAGCAGAATTTTTTTTTTAAGGGAAAATTAAGAGGTATTTGGTCAGGGTGCTGCCTCTGTTGGAATATCCTGCAGCCCTCAGCATGGGAGGGCGGTGATTATGTCTGTGGGGCCGAAAACCTCAAGGACAAAAACGCTGAATTTGCTTTACTTCACAAAACCCATGAGTGCTTTCTGCTCATCTGTTAATAAGGGAGTCTCTTACAGATACATGTTACATGCATACATGTGCACCTAACACGCACAGAGGCACATGCACACACACAAGATTTCAACAGGGAAGGAAAGCCCAAAGCCCAGCTCTGTCCCATCAGGTACCGGTGTGAATGTTGTTATATTATAATGGTTGTTCACGTCAGTGATCTGTGCGTGCCACACCGAGCACGTGGCCCTGTGCCGTGGCTCCACTGGTGGCCCTGCATGTGACTCGTGTGGCCCTTACCTGTTCGCCTTTGTCTCCCTTGCTCCCCTTCTGTCCCGGCTCCCCGATCTCCCCCTGTGGGAACATATGAAAGACCCGTCAGATGGTCCAATAATCATTTGCACGTTATCTGCTCCCCTGAATTAATTTTTCCTGGAGAGTAAGAATAATCTCCTCTCCAGGGAGCACTATAACTTTCCTATGAAGAAACGTTTCCATATATTAATTTGATTTCTTTTTTAATAAGAGAACTAAAAGGGATGAGGCCTTGATCTTACGCTTTGCAGGACTGTACCAGATTTGAAAGTGTGATAAAAAATCATAACGGAAGTATTTACTTTGTCAAGTTGGATGACATGACAGTATAATAAAGACAACTCAATTACTATGCTTCCAAAGTTATTAAAATCTCTCCAGTGTTTCTGCTGTGCAGGGCTGTCTCCCACCCTGAGAGGCAAGGCATCATGGCTGCAGAGGTGACAAAGTCGGAAATGTCACCGGAGAGTTCTCATAAACAGAAAGTTAAACCGAAGAGAGAAATTTCACTGTCTTCATTAAATGGAGGATAAAATACAAGCTACGGCAGTAACGGTGTCAGGATTATAAAGCATGTTCTTAATGGAAGGGGGCCTTGATCATTGGAGACATTTAAAAATAGACATTGAGTAAAACCTCATTAAATCGGGCTCCACAGATTTAGAATTTGAAATGATTGAGAGCATTTTCCCTTGCTCTGGCTGCTACAGCAAATGTCTTTGGCAACACCAAAACTACACAAGAGAAAAGCAGCATCTAAGTCCCCTCAAACATGTCGGAGATCTCATTTATTACCATTATTTGTGAGCTATTCCGAAATCATCCACTAACGCCAAGAACGTTGGATGGCAGCATGGGGTCCCTCTGTCGCCAGAGCCCCTACATCGCCTGCATCCCTTGGTTTAAAAGGAACGCCCCCCGCTGGCTCTGACCTGCCGGCACTGGCCAAGCTTGGCTGTGCGTGGTCCAGGTTGGGGGACTTCTCCGAATTCTTCTTACCTTATCTCCATCTTCTCCAGGGGGACCCACAGGGCCAGCTGGACCAGGGAGCCCCACGGGACCCTGTAGACCGTCTCGGCCAGCTGGGCCTTGTGGACCTTTCTCGCCCTAAAGAGGAGAGGAGATCCCTGTTCAAAGGCAGCTCCATGGTGGGAACATTCTGCCACCAGCTCATCCCCCACAGAGAGGCCCACAGGCAGGAAGTGGGCAGTTCCTGGGCAGGGACCATCACCACAGTCCTAATGGATTTCCCTCAGATGCACCGAGGGTGGCTCCGGGTCCGGCCCTGTATCACCCCTTCCCCTGCATCTCTGCATTTAATCCTTGCCCATCCTAGGAAGGGCTACCCTTTTACAGATGGGGAAACTGAGGCTCGTTCGTAAGCAGTAGAGCTGGGATTCAAACCTCGCCAACCAGATTCCTGGGTCTGTGTGCGGGATCGTCCAAGCCAGTGGCCAGGAGGGCCTGAGCTCCGGCCTCGGCCAACTTGCTTACTCTCCCGATTCCCTGCAAACACCCTCCCTGCAAGAGCACACGGACCTGCACATTCGTGCGCACACATGCACACACACACACACCCCTATCTTCCTTTCCTCATGGTTTTGGTTCATTTTCCTACTTGCCCCCTTGGTCATCTCAAATGATCCTTACTGAGTTCTTGTTCAATTTTACCAGCCACGTTCCACCCTGTGAGTGGCTGGAACTTTCTCACCCAAGCCAGGATTCCCTTCTCCCAGGAGAGGCACAGAACGAGGCGTGGACGTCGGGGAGGGGACACGGGTGGGAAAGTGCACAGTCACACAGTCACCGACTTCAGCTGGCATCCCCTCCTGCCCCCTCTTCCCCTCTCCTCCTGCACAATTCACTTCCTGCTCCTCGATTTAGTTCGCCCTGATTAAAGTTCTTCCCCAATTAAGCCAGAAAATGTCCAGGCTGACCGTGGCTCACAGGGAACCTTCCTGCCCGACATGACACCTGACCTTTGTTTGACCTTTTCTTCTGCAGCTATTCTGGAAGCATGACAAGCTTTTCACAGGATGATGCAACCCTGAGAAGTTTCTGCTCAAGTATTTACTCTCTTGAAACAATGAACTCAACCGTTTCCAACCTCATTTGTGTGTGCTCTACATGCACCCAGCGCCCGACAAGAGGCAGGGTTCTGGGGCAGAATTCAGCGGGATCCGTGTCCTGGGAGCCTCACGGGAAGGAGCAGATGCCATCAGAAGTGCCGATGACACACTGGTCGGATTCTCCGTGGTGCCCACGTGTCCAGCGTGGTTCCCATGGGGAGTTCTCGGCCGGGGAGGCAACCAGGGCCCTCTTTCTACCCATGCGCCATGAACAGGGAAACACATAAGAAAACCCACCCCTTCTAACAGAAATCAATCCACGCAGGTGTCTTAACTCAACGGGACACCATCCACATAGCCCGTTCCCCTGGAACTCGGGCTCCTATGACATTCAGAATTCGGAAGGGAGGTCTGAGCTGGAATTTATCTCCACGGCTGACTGAATGCAGGGGCAGGCGGGCGTTTCCAAAATCATGTGGCAGACGTCAAACGTGGCCGGGGTGAGGGTACGTCCAGGCAGGAAGGGGCGTTCTGGGGAGTCGTTTGGGGAAGGGGCTGGCGGTTGGCTTCCCAGGAAGTGTCTACACAGGAAGGGTCTCTCTAACCCCCTTCATGGAAAGCAGGACTCCAGACCCCCTGCCCCTGAGCTTTCACAAAGCCTCCAGGTTGGGGCGATCACACTTGGGGTTCACTGGGAGGTTGGCTGTCAGGGGTCTGGGTAGAAGCTGCTTATCTGCCGGTCATGTCTCCCATCCCTTCCTTTCTCCATGTCTACCCCCAGACCAACAACGCAAGCACCAGCCCAAATATCCACCTTTCCCAGACACTGACCAGCCGTGGGCCCAGGCCAGGGCACAGGGGGCTGTGTACACAGCAGGAGGCAGTGGCCCGTCCACACAGGGCACCCAGAGCCTGGACTGGGGCCAAAGCCACGTTTGGACACACTGTCTCCACCCCTCCCCGTGCCTGCACGTGCTGGGGCCCAGATGCGTGGGTGTGACCGGCCGAGCCTGGCCCGGACACTCCCCGAACACCCCTCCAGCTCAGGCAACTCCGGGAAAGAACCTGGCCGCCACTGTGATCGGCCCTTGGACCTCAATCAAGACAGCTGGGCACACACCACAAACTGCCCCCACCTCCCCGATCCCGCAAACCCCCAGGGAAATGCCTGGGGAGGGGACAGCACAGGAGCAGGGACAGAGCTCCTTCGAGGCAGTACTTACAGGAGTTCCTTTCTCCCCAGCTGGTCCGGGAGGTCCCTGGGGCCCAGGTCTCCCTGGAATTCCGATGGGCCCAGCAGCACCGGCCGGACCTCTCTCCCCTGGAGATCCCTGGGGCGAGGCAAGAAAGTGGTTTATTTCAAAGGCTCTCCAAATGCATGGATACAACTTCCTAAAGCACCGCCTGGTCATACCACTCACCCTCTCACTCTAGAGCCCACAATAGCTCCCCAGGGCCCCTTGCAAACACAAACTATCTGGTCTAGCATGTGAGGCTGTGTTTCTGACCCCCTCTTCACTCCCCAACCCATAATTCCACGTCCCTCTACAGTGTCTGAAAACACATCGTCCCTCCGTTAAGTTCTGTCTTTGAATGACCTCTTCTGGGACCCTGGCACCCACTCTGCCCTTTGGGGTCTGCCTGCCACAGAGCATTCACTTGCTGCCCTGCCCCTCCATGCTGTAGGTTTTACAGGCGAGGCTCTGGCCCAGGAGCGGGGCTGACAGGTGGGCACCTGGACTAATTCTAGGGTTCAGCATTGAGAGACCACTGCTGCCCGGGGCGTCGTCCTGCTCCTGGCCCTTATCACAAGGAAAGGCAATATTTTCATTTCCACCTGACTTCCCCGTCATTTTCCCTCTCAAATGGCCCATAACTCAGGGGAAGAGGGGGGCATTTCATGGTCCACCCTCAAACCCAGCCAGGGGCCAGGGGAAGCTCCTGAAGCCCCACAGCTGTAGGTGAGTGAGCGGGCTGTCAGATGGGCTCATTTGAAGGGCAGGGGGAAGTAACGCAGATGTCGCATTTCCATAAAGAGTCAGGCAAGAACAGGGGGTCCATGGGCGTGTCTCTGGAGGGTGGGCACAGCCTCTCGCGGCCCCCGATTCCCCCAGACCACAGCCCAGGGTCTGGAAACTCTGGATCTCCAAGCCTCTTGTAGCTAGACTCAAAGTTGCGGGGGGGCACCTAGGTTAACAGACAGCACAGCTCTGGGGGACAGGCCTCCCACCTGTGCCGGCTCACCTCTGCCCTGGGCAGCCCCAGGTGTGCAGACAGCCCAGCTCTCGAGGCCGTGGAGCTGTGTGTCCGTGCCCCTCCCGGCTGCTCCGGGACCAGACCCACACGAAGCCTCCTCCACAGGCTGGGGGGCCCACGCAGCCCTCCTCCAAACCACCCGGCTCTCCGGCTGTCCTCATACAACACGCCCCCGCCCCGGCCCTTCGTCACCGGCTGCCAGCTCGGGCACACTGTCTACGTCCCTCCCAAGCCCAGCTCCTCCACCACAGCTTTCCCAGGACCCACGCGGGGCCAGGGCAGGCGTGTGTGCTCCCCGGGCCTCGGGACCCCCGTCTTGCCTGCAGAGCAGGTTTGGAGGCAGAGGGTGGGAAAGAGGCTCTGTGCTGAGCCAGCACACTCACCGCGGGGCCTGGCGGGCCGGGGGGGCCTTCGCTGCCTTTCAGTCCAAGCGCCCCCTGCAAAACAACAAGATGTGGGCAGGGCACCGAGGGGAGACCCCCCCCGGGCTGGGCAGCCTCCAGCTCCATCCCCCCCGGCTGGCCCCTCACTCACCACTGGACCAGGAAGCCCTCGGTCCCCGGGGAAGCCACGTAGCCCTGGGGGGCCATCTTTTCCAGGAAGGCCGGCGGGGCCTGGGTCACCCTGAAATCAGAGCCATAGATGAGTTTCCGAGCGATGCCGGGGTTAATGGGGAGCTGGGCGGGGCCTGGTCTTCCAGATCCGCGCGGGAACTGGGTTGGATGGGGGGCTTCCCCGGGCACTTGGCTTTAAAAGGAACCTCTGAGTCTTGACTTGAATCATTGGTTGGCAGGTCCACGCGCTGGAGCGCAGCCCAAGCTCACACCCGGGGGCCTGTGCGGCGGGCTGGCTCTGCGTGTGGCTTGGGGACAGATTCCGTCCGGGAATCCAGCCGTGCTCCACGGACTCCCGGCCCCCCACCATGTCCTTCGGGGCCACGATGGCTGAGCCGGGGCTGAGGGCCCCACGTCTGCCCTTCTCATGTTATCTGGGGATCCTCGAAAAGTGGGCTCAGGGGGAAGGAGTCCGTGGCCGAAGCATGGGAAGCGTTGCCTTGAAGAGGACTTGCCGCTCAAGACACTTGTCTCAAGCCTGAAACCACATATTCTGAAAAGATTCTCCACCTGAGCATGTACCTTCCCTGAAGTTCACTAAAGCTTTGACATCTTCCAGAATTTTCTCTGGGGTCCAACATGGCAGCATATCGGTCTTCAAACCAGCATGCCCTTGGCTTCCTTTCCAAACTCAGAGAGCTCTCTTTGTGGCCAGACACCTGCTTCTGTATTATACACACACATATGCGTGTAGTTTTTCAAGCACATACATATGTACTCAAGCATATATGCATGCATGCATACGTACGTGTTTGTAATTTTTTCACTATTTGATTACTTCTCAAGTTTAATCTCTTGTATGTGGTCACACAAGGGGCTGGAGAGCTTATCTTTCCTGTGTCCCTCACTGAAAAGCTGAAAAGGGGAAGGCTGTTCATTTTTATGCTAAAACACAGAAAGTTATAACCACCAGCTTGGGGTACCCAGAGTGAGGATAGATATTTTTAATATTTATTCTTTCACCTCTTACAGTGGGCAGTTTTTTAAAGGGTGGCTTTCTGCTAAATCCCATTTAGACACATGAATTGTCAGAGTTTTATCCATTTCTGGGAATGGGTGTGGGCAGCCCAGGGAAAAGGCGGTCCCCAGCCCCTGTCACATCCATCCGGGCGGCAGGTCTGCTCAGGCCCTCCTTCAAAGCGGGCAAAAGCTGAACTAAGTTCCTGGTTTGGGGGATGGATTGGCACGACGAGCATCTGCTTGAGAATTACCCACTCCTCAGAGAAAAGCAGACCAAAGGCCGAAATGGTTCCTTGGGAAAGTCTACCTGGCACAGAGGTCCCGGCCACTCACCTTCGTCCCTTCTTTTCCAGCCAGGCCCGGGAGCCCTTGTTCACCAGGGGGGCCCGGGGGCCCAGGGTGGCCACGCTCACCCATGGGACCAGTTTCTCCCGTGGGACCCTGTTGGGAAAAGTGTGTCAGCCATAAACCGTGTTCAAGGGACACGCAAGGGAGTAACCTTCTCTTCCTAACTCTAAGGACAGCCTGGCCACAGAGGCAAAGGGCCATTGCAAGCCCACTAGACCTCCACATTCCTCTGAAAGTCACCTCCCTCCGGTAAAGATCCAGAAAGGTCAAAGCGAACCAGGTGGGTGATGTTCAACAGCCACTGCCTGGCCCTGTGGTCCTGTGTCTCCTCCCCAGTGAAGTGGGGCAGGGCCTGCGTTTCCCAGGGTGTCACGGGGAAACCAGTGCAGAGAGGGGGAGCGGGGGGTGCGCTCGCATTTCCTGGGTCAGTATCTCATTCACTGCCACGTTCGGTGGGAACTTTCTGAGAAGCAAGGTGACTGCGCCCTGTTCTGCGGCTCTGAGCCTGCAAGCCCGTCCTCACGTTGATCTGCGGGCGATTAGAACAGCAGCCCTGGGTACTGGATCCAGGGCGGGGAATCAGGCTGCATGAATACCTAGGGCTGGGCTGCCCAGGGGGCGGAAGTCAGACTCCCGAGCCAGCCTGGTCTGCCCACGGGGCTGGCAGCCCCCATGGTTCTGCCTGCTCCGTTTATGTCTGTGTCAACAGATCACTCCCCTGCTCTCTGCACCTGGTTCCCTGCACGGAGCACATCTCTAAACAAGTACTACGGGCCTTGTGATGCCCTCTTGGCTGCAGCCAGACCTTGAGAATGGTGGGGAACTTCCGTCCCGAGCGTGGCTCTCTTTCCTGTGTGGGTGGGGACCCAGGACGACCAGTGACACCAGGGGATGCTGTAACTCACCTGAGGGCCGACCACACCCGGGGGGCCTGGGGGGCCGGTCTTGCCTTGGAAACCCTGCGAAGAGAGAGTTGGCACACTGAGATGGCGAAAACGGCCCAAGAGAAGGCTCGCCCCCGCCAACCCTCACCCCACCACCAAACAGTGGACGTCCCAGCCTTCATTTAAAAGGACCATTTGTCTTGTTTCATTTTGCATGAACTTCAGGAAGGTCGTGAAGCCAGACAGGTTAGTTTCACCAGCTGCTTCCCATCGCCCTGCTTTGTGCTGAGAAGTATATTTTAAAACCGTTCATCTTTCTAATGTCACTAAGTGTTCATTTTCTGAGCAGACTTGGTGTCCCCTCTCAGGAGCCACCTCTGGGCTGTATCTCGTCAGTGACTTTGTAGAGACTGTCCTGCTTCTGTCACCAAGGCTCCTGGGGCCGGGCAGGTGGTTTCACTACCATGCCCCCCTGCACTGGTTGAAACCGGGACGCGGTGGGGACTTGCAGCTTTCACAGTGCGGCAGCTGGGAGATATTCTTAGCTCGGTTCCAGAGGAATCTCTTGCTTCTGCTTTGCACAGTGGCACAGAGGCACCCGTCCGGCTGCACTGCACACACCCTCCTCCAGAGGAGACGGCTGACAGCAAAGCAACGCGAGTGTAATTTCCGGCACGTCTACAGAGCACGGCACGTGCCGACAAGATGCTATCGGCAGGTGCCACACGATGCTGGGGAAGACGGCAGGTGCTGTGCCCGGGAGGATTTTAGCGGAAACCCTTAGAGTCTGGAGAGGGAGGTGGTTCGTTGAAAGCCACAGCGAGAGCTGCAGGGTGAGCTGCCCGCGGGGCTGATGAGCGAGGGCCTCTAATTCACTGCACGACGGCCAGCGTGCAGGCGACGGAGGCTTCACACTCAGCCGCCGGACCACACAAACCCACAGCCGACTCGGCTTCTCGGCAGATTCCAGGAGGGCTCCCTTCTTCAGGCCCAGCTGAGCTGCATGCAATGGACTAACACGGCCATGGTCAATGCGGCGTTCCCCGTAGGCAGCCTTTACAGGGTCAGAAACAAGGAACGGTGGACAGGTCGAGGGCACCCCCCGCTCGGCGGGCCGGGCAGCAGTGTCCAAGTGGAGGCAGGAGCCTGGGTGTAAGGCAAGAAAGGCCCCCCGCATGGTCCACTGTGGGGACCGTCCACGGCTGCTGAGGCCGGGATCCGTCTCTAGCCCCTCCTGAGAAACGGGCTTTGCAGTTGCACTTAGGAGATGCCATGACCTCTTGTGTTTCCAGCCTCTACAGAAAGCACAATGCAACACCCCAGGGAAGACCTTTCTGGAGGCGTCTGGACTGGCCCGTGGAGGACATGCCACCCCAGGTGGGTCTGGATGGGGGTGCCCCTGAGCCTACGGGGGCAGCCGGGCGTGGCAGGTGGAGCCGGGAAGAACCTGTCCTACTTTCCCAGCAAAAATAAGCAGCTTAATTATTTTGCCAGCCTCTTCCCAGAACAAGGCAGAGGGGGAAAAGCACACACTATGCAAAACCTTCCATCTTCTCTCCTCAGAAAAGCATTAGAGAAAAATATGCAAAGCTAGGAATGTTTTCATTTTTCTCTACAAACAAAAGAGCAAAGTAATCTCCATTTATCAGCCACGGAGCGCTGTGCAGAATGCCAGGATGGTACAATTAGAAGACGTTTCATCAGAATGAGCCAAAAAGGGACAAAGGGATTTTTTTAAGCAGTCACCAAGAACATATTCAATGTGCCATGCAAAATGCACTTTCACGAGGGGACTGCTCTTCCTGGGAGAGTCCGTCAGAGACCTTTGGCCACAAGGACACCGGGTGCAGAGACAAGGGGGCCTCTCGGTCACTCTCCACCAATCTGGTGACAGGGACGTCACCAGGCGCTGTGAGTCCCCAACTGTCCAAGGCCTGGAGCCCCAAGGTCACAGGTTTGCCCACGCCCTTCCGGGGCACAGGCCTGGAGGGGACACAGCGTGAAGCTGGGCCCAATCCCCAGTGGTTCCCGGGACCAGAACGTGATCACATTTCCGATAAATGCTTTTCCTAGAACTAAAAAATGCGGGTGTCCTTTAAGTCCAGCTGACAAAGGCTGGAACGGGCAATGCTTCAAGTCAGGGCAAGGTCAAGGAGAGCCTGTGACAGCAGAGACGCTGGCCCTGAGCACAGCCAAGGGCCCAAACTCCACCCTGACCGGCCACCTGTCCTCCTTCCTATAAAAGGGGACTTGGAAGGAGCCCTCCAGGCCCCCAGTCGTCAACCCCGAGGCCGGAAGGGCCTGGACAGACAGAGCTGGGAGCGGCATAAAATAACCAAACGACAGACGGAGAATCTTCCCAACTACTTTTCCAGATCAGATGCACATAGAACAAACCGGCCACACTCAGACTGCTGCGGGAGGAAGGACAGGCGGCTGCGCTGGGTTTTTGTTTGTGTCACGATGGTTTCACGTGTGACCTTGGACCAAACTGGCCAGGATGAACTTTGCAGCCGGCGCCTGCCTTTGCACACAGAGGTGTCACAGGGTTGCTGCCTGCGCTGGGCTCTCCCCGAGGCCACAGAAGATGGCCCGGCCCTCAGGGCCTTTCCCGAGGCTGACCGCCTCCCATAAGCTGATGGGCAGCGAAGGCCAGGTCCTCCGGCCCTGCCCATACTCACCGTCTCTCCTCTCTGCCCAGGGTGTCCCGGGAGCCCATCCTTGCCTGGAGGCCCCTGAAGAAAACAAAGGAAGGGAGTTTCATTTTGTTCTGAGACGCACACACCTTCAGGGTTTTGTGCTACACCAGGCAACAAAAGCTACCATTTCATTTCCAAGGTAATGACGGCAAAGTCACGGTGACAAGTACCACGTGGGACCCAGGGTCTGGGCAGCGTCCCCTTGAACGCTCACAACCACCCCGAGGGTCACCGTCATCTCCCACGGGGAGAAACCAAGGCAGCGAGAGGTCAGCAGCTCCCTGAGGTCCAGCCAGTGGGAGGTACAGGAGGATCAAGTCCGTCCGTTTCAGAAGCCAAACCCCTCCCTAACCCCTGCCCCCAAGCCAGCGCCGTTAGGCAATAACTCCAATCATGAGGGGTTTTTCTTTCTCAGAGGAAATATATTGTGTCTGTTGTGAGTTGAATTGTGTCTCCCCCGAAATAGGCTGAGGTCCTAACCCCTGGAAGCCGTGACCGTGGCCTCGTGTGGAAATAGGGTCTTTGCAGATGTGATCAGGTCAAGGTGAGGTCCGAATGCATTAGGGTGGCCCTGATCCAGTGACCGGTGGATCGAGACAGAGCATTGGAAGACACAGACGGACAGAGAGGCCAGGCGAAGATGCAGGCGGAGATCCGGGTGAGCATCTGCAACTCAAGGGCGGCCGGCAGGCGCCAGAAGCTGGGCGAGG
Source organism: Balaenoptera physalus (assembly GCF_965194825.1). Taxonomy (NCBI): domain Eukaryota; kingdom Metazoa; phylum Chordata; class Mammalia; order Artiodactyla; family Balaenopteridae; genus Balaenoptera; species Balaenoptera physalus. Next base: position 3,189,048 of record NC_138886.1, on the reverse strand, counting down.
CCTGGGACAGATTCTCCCCGAGAGTCTGCAGAGGAGGAACCAGGCCTGCCCACGCCTGGATTTTGGACTTTGGCCTCCAGACTGTGAGAGAACACCTTTCTGTGGTTTTAAGTGACCGGGTGTGCGGTCATTTGTTATGGCAGCACTAGCGCCCTAAGACAGTACCAACTAGAGAATCGTGATGGTCTAAGTGAAAGAGGGGTCCGTGCTCCCCAAAAGCAGCTCCCTCCAGCCAGAGCTTCCGGGCAGGTCTCCCTCCCCACCCGCCGGCTGCCAGGAGGCTGCTGGAGCCTCGGGGAAGGACCAACATCTCTGGGAAATCCTGGGCCAGCCCCACAGGGAAAATGCAGTACTCACCGGGGGACCCTTTGGTCCAGGGAACCCCGTGGGTCCTTGGGGTCCGTTGGGTCCCTGAAGACAGAGAATGGCCAGTATGAGGACAGACAACTCCCCAGCACGTGGGGAGCCCAGCAGCCCTCACCGTCGGCTCTCTGAGCACAGGCACCAGGCATGATTTACCACTGCTCCCCATGACTTTTTCTCTATTTTTTCCAGCCCTTGCCCTCACCGATGTGAAAAGAAGTCCAGTCAGGGGACGAGGAGGCCAGGTCACAGAGCAAGGTCCCTCGGGGCAGCACGGGCCCAGGACCCAGTGTCCTGACATCTCAGCCACTGCCCCCCCCCAAACCCCAAGGCAAGGGCCAAGTGGATGGGCTCTCCATCTCCAAATGACAGAAGACTTTACTCCCAGGGAAGGCTACCTCTGACCCCCTTTCCATTTTAGGAAAACCCTCTCCTTCGGCAGAGTCAAAGGCTAGCCTCCCTCTCCCCCGCCCACTGAGGAAGAAATGCAGGGGGGCTGTTTAAGGCAGGCTGCTCTCCTGCAGATGTTCCTGGAGATGTTTCTGGGATGTGTCCAGATGCTTACCCGTTCACCCGGAGGGCCGGCCGGGCCATCGCCTCCAGAGTTGCCCTGGGAAGGGAGGGAAAGATCGAGAAAAGCTTATTATTATTTCTACTATTACTATTTTTCATGAAAAGACTCTGGCCCATGACATCATCAGAAGTTCAGGGTCACATACAGCATGTGTGCCCTTCTGGAGGTTCACCCCACTGGATTCTCAGTAAAAAGCCAGGCCGTGGCTCCCAAAGGCCACCTGTCCCCTTGTTTCTACAAGCACACCTGACACTGAGCCGGCATCCCCGGGGCTGTGACATTCCAGGAGAACACTCTCCCGCTGTGGGACAAAGGCCACGCTTCCACCAGGGGGTGCAGCCCAAACTCATGAGAAGACGGGACACAGGCCCCATCCCAGGGCCCACCCGGCACCGGGCAACGGCTGAGCGTTAAGTCAGCCTCCGGCGAGCGTGATCGTGGCTCAGAGCTCATCAGGGAAGGATGTGTGTAGCCCCCGGGCTGGCACATCTGCCTGGCTCTGCACCTCGGCCAGCAGCGGGCCCATCTCCTTCGCAGGAATGCACTTTGCAAATCACATCCTGGACAGGACAGGACAGGACCAGCCTGCCTGGCCGAGGTTTGTTTCCACACTGATGGTGGCCAGGTCGGGGTTGGGGTGGGTGGTGGATTGGCTTCAAGGCCCCAGGGCGGGAGGAGGGTATCGAGAGGATCTTTCACCAGGGCAGGAAGAACTTTCTTTAGAATCCCAGCAAAGATGTCTCTGCAGCTTCCAAACCCCTTCTCAAGAAAAGAAATGAGACCTCCCCATCAGAACTAGGGCGGGGGGGGGGGAGCGGTGCGGAATCTGTCCAAAGCCTGGCTGGGCCTGACCTCCTGGAGCTGCGGGGCTTCTGGCTGGAAAGTTCCACGGGGGGATGGCCCCGGGCAGCCTCTGCCACATGACTCAACCTGACCTAACTCATCCAAGGGCTGGTGGAGGAGACCAGCTCCATCTTAAATACCTCCAAGAAAACTTCTTTCTTTATCTTTTCAAGTGAGAAAGGCCATGGGGCACCCTCTGGTGCTTGACATTTTGGTGCATCAAAAACTTTGGTCCATCCCGGGGCCACAGAGGATACTGAACACATACCTTGGGGCCAGGCTTCCCAGTGATGCCTCGGGGACCTCTTTCACCCCGTGGACCCTGGACAAACAGGAAACAAGACAGGTTGGCTCCAATCCTCGGCGTCCTTGACGCCTCCTTCCCCCCCCACCCCCCACACCAGGCATGCTCCCCACAAGCCACTCCCAATCTGGAAGATGGCCCTCACGCCCAGGGTTACCGTTGGGCCTCGTTGCCCCCGAGGTCCCGGCTTCCCAGGTGTGCCCTGGAATCAGAGAAAAAGGGCGTCGGTCAGTCACTTGACACACCTGTCACTGTCTGGGCGGTGGCCCCTCTCCTGGGTGATGGAGAGACCACGCGAAGTCAGAAGCTAGGAAAGACCACCCTCCTTATCTTTATTTTAAAGGAAGACTTTTCAGGGTGACAGAATTCACTGCACATCCAATACACACAGCTTTGTATTTCTGTACAAGGCCTGTTGAAATCCAATTTTCTTCCTGCCGCCTCATGGCTGTTCACCATGCTTATCTGGTTTCCTTCCCTCAAAGCATCTACCCCTCCCTCCTCCCCCTTCATCCCTCTCTCTCTCTCAGCAGGGGTGGGGGGAATCATTATTACAAGAAAAGAGAAGGAAGTCAACCCCTTTCCTACATAATTTACTTTTGCTACAGTTAAGGATATTAGCCATAAAATTTTCAACAGGCTCTGCAGACGAACAAACTTCTAATTTAATACATAAATCATATATCCGAGAGTCATTTGCTTCTCTTCTAATAGAATTTAGACTCCTTCTTTCTCAGTGGTTTTGCATTTTCCAAACCAAGGAAAACAAATGCACTGCGTTGGTTTTTTTCTAAAGCAAATATATAACAGCCGGTAAGTGCAGTTTACCTACAGCACATGGAAGTAATGGATTGATCACGGCTCCTGTATCTCCACCTCGTCTCCATTCATTTTCCAGAATTATTTTTTTTTTCTGGTTTCTAACGATAAAGCCCAAGATGGATGTGTATTGCTAAAGGCCACCTGATACATTTCCTCTCACCACCTTTCATTCATTCGCTGCCAGAATCAAAACTGCTTTCTAGAGCCTCCACTTTGAAATGAATTTAATAAAACCTGTTATGATAATGAGGTAATTATGATGCTTTTTAAAGATGCACTCTGGTCTCGCTGCTTTCATTAGATGACGATATCTTTTGGCTTCAAATAAATATTTGCCTACAAAAATTAATGAAACGTCTGCTTTCTTCAAATGATGGGCTTTCACCAGCAGAGACACTGTGACCCACCCGGGTGACTCCCTGGCATTTGCGGGCGAGTCCAGCTGGCACGTCATCTCACGCCCAGCCTCCACCCAACACCACGACCCGGATCGCAGTTCTGACCTTGTCACCTGAAAGGCTCTGGGTTCCAACCTAAACTAACTGTGCCCCGGGCACTGGGAGCAAAACAAGAGTCTCAGCCACGGAGTCTGTCAGGCCTCCCAGGTGGTGCCGTGCTCTCCAGGTTTCCTTGTAAACGAACCCAGAGTTTTGCATCCCGGTGACTTACGTCACTGAACAGAAGGTGCCCCATCCACGGCTTCCTTAACAGAATCTCCCGTGAGCACTTGTCCTTGTGTCCTTGTGGGGGAGGCACGGGCCATCCCAGAACTAGCCTCGCTCGAGCCAAGATGCCCGACGCAGGTGGCAGAAGCCTCCGGTCGCTGGTGGTGTTCCTAAGGGGTTGGCTCTTCCCAGGCAGGGCCGGCTGGGACCCCGCCTTGGCCCGGGGTACAGGCCAGTGACAGGGACTGACTGTCGATTGCTCACATGACAGCCAGCTGTACGTGGAATCCACAGCCAGCAGTCCCCCAACCCAGCCAGCGCCTCCGCAGAGGATGAGGCGGACAGAAGGGAGGCACACGCGTATCGGCACACACGCCACCCGTCACGCTGAGCTTCCTAGCACCTGGAAGTATCCATCGGACCAGCATGTCCACAAGGAGAGTGAAACGACCTCTCCAGAGAAGCACAGCCCGCCTGCTCCCTTCCCATCCGCTCCCCACACCAGAGCGGGGACCAGAGCTACTCTGAAAACCTCCCACGTTGCTCCCCCGATGAAAGCCTGGGTGGGTCCCCAGGGCCTGGGATAAAGAGCACAGGTCAGCTGTTCACCCCCCAGGCCTCGGCCTGCAGGGGCAGCCATGGCCAGCCTTCCTTCCCCTCCTCCCTGCCGCCCTCCCCACTTAACCCACACAACTTCTGTCCCTCCTTGGGTCCCAGGGATGTCACCGCCCCCAGGAGGCCTCCCCTGACTGCCGGCTTAGGCTCTTCCTCCTGGGAGACACCCCGATTCACCTGTCTTTCTTCACGCTCATCACTCATGAGCGGGCCTCTGGGTGCCCTCTCTGGGCGGCAAGGTGCCCAGGGCCCGGTACTTCACAGGATGTTAGAAGCACCTGCTGTAGAAGTGAATGAGCTCTCTCCAAATGGCCCCAGTCACTCTGAATTCCAAAGCCAAGGAAAGGTGGGGACAGTCACACCAGTGACCGCCGGGAGAGTCCTCCATTCACCACGGCTCAGGAGACCAACGGCGCCAGACAGATCACCAAGCAGAGGGTCTGGCTTCCCTCATGATGTCGGCAGGGGTGAGGGGCTCCCGTCCGGGGCTGGGCTGGCTGCCTGGCTGCTCTAGACTGGTCTCAGCTTCTGTGTTTCGCCTCCAGCCTCTGGAGTGCAGAAGCGGCCTGAAGACGGACACCTGGGGCCCCCGCCCCAGGAGGCCTGGAGTCTGACCTCTATGCTCTGGGTCCCGCCGTTGTCAGCCCACAGAGCCGTCCCCCTCCTCCTCAACCGTGAAACAGGATGGGGGACCACCGGCACCGAGGGCACAGAACTTGTGCTTCTCACCACCTTCCCCACTCTTCCCGTGGTTCCCATCCAAAGTGTGATCATCGCCACGTGGAATTCCCGTGGATGACGTTTCAAATGCAGCGGCGCCTTCGGTCAAGTGCTCCATAGGGATGCTTGGCATCCTGGGGCCTCGGCCCCTCTCACCTCCACCACCACACACCCTGGTCCCCGTCCTCCACCCCTGAGGCGGGTTTCCTCTGCCCCCTGCCCCTCCCAGGCTCTGCCCCTTACTCAGGCCTCCTCCTCCAGGTCGGCGCCGACCCCCTACCTAAAATCGCAATTTTCCCCTGAATTCCCTCCCTGCCCATCCTGCCTTATTTTTTGCCAGAGCACAGACCAGCATCCGCCTCGCCATCTGCTTCACTTACTGATTTGTCCACAGTCCCGGCTCTGGAAGGTGAGCTCCCCCAGGGCAGGGATTTGGGCTTTTCCTGCAGTGTCCCCACCCTGGGCTCACAGAGCACACGGGACACATGGGCAAGGCAGACGCTCAACAAACAGTTTGCAGGAACAGACAGACACAGCGACATAAGAACAAGCCTGTAACTCAGTTTGACGAGGACGAGAGAGCAGGACGGGCACCGACGCTGCAAGTTCAAAACCACGGGGAAAGGGCTGCAGGAAGGCCACCGCCCCTGGAGACACTTCCCCCTGGGTTCCTCAGGGCCCCCACACACTCCATCCTCTGAGCCAAGGACGGCGAGGGTGCTTGTGGGCAGACAGCCTCGGAGTGGAGACCTGGGGAGATCTGGAGTCCAGGGCAGGAGAGCCAAGGTGGATTCCTCCTTCCTTCCGTGGGGAAGGTTCCAGAATAAAGGCATCTGTCTCTCCGGAGGGAAGGATGGGCAGACGTGCCGTAAGTGCTGAGTCTCGTGACTCCAGGGTCCTCTCCTGGGTGCAGGGACACGGGGAGCCCACGGCTAAGCAATGAATGCTCGGGGTCTCAGACCCGGGGGCTTGTCCGTCTGCCAGGACGTGCACTAAAACGGTGGCACTAACTTGTTCGCTGCAAGCAGGGTGATCTCAGACGCTTCCTGGGGACAGACGTGGCCATTTTCCCCTGGATCCTGGGGGGCACTGAGCCCCCCCGTGCCCCAGGCACATTTCTCCCACAGTGAACAGCCGTGTGCGCCTGTCATGCTTGACCACGGCCCAACCACTCCCTTCTGGAAGAGCTGGCAACTTTGCCATCCCAGCTCTCTCTAAATGCTGGCGGCCACGCCCACCCACGTGGCCACGATACGGCCACAGGCAACTCGACAATCCCTGTAAATCCCGGAGTAGATCGCTTCCTCGGGGTGTCCAGGTTTCAGGCCCCAGGAACCACGTCCGAACCTCAGAACAGGAGGAAGTCTCCTGGCCCCAGGCCCCCCTGCTTTCCAACAACCCGTTTTCAGTGGTGACCCTGGTGACCCACGTGCTGACGCGCTGGAACGACGGCCCGTGAGGGCCGGGGGGCATTCCGGGCATCTGCCCAACCTTCTCAGCTCGGGAGCGGGGAGGCGGAGAAGCGTGAGGGGCAGAGGAGGGGAGCAGAGCTTGGACCAGAGTGCCAGCCTGGATCTGCAGTCCAGCTCCGCCACGGCAGGGCCTGTGGTCACACCACGTGACCCCCTGTTAACCGTCATGACCCCTTTTGGGGGTTCTCACGGCAACGTGGTGCGGAAAGCCCTGTGCTCTCCACAAGCTCAGGGGCTGCCCACCCTGTCGCCCCGCGGTTCCCACGCCTTTACCAGACCCTGGACCACTTTTCTCAAATGACAGTCTTTCCCTAAAGACACTAGTCAGACTGTCCCTACAAGGAAGAACTAGACAGACAGGTAGGCAGGTAGATGATGGACACACAGACAGTTACAGATACAGACACAGACACAGACATGATATAGACAAGACATGCATCTAAACACTGCAGATACAGACACAGGTGCAGACACATCTAGATACCGATACAGACAAATAGATAAAGGTCGCCCTGTGGTTACGCTGTTGACTTGCACTCAGCAAAGTCCCCGTTTTTCTCTTTTGTGAGCCTGGCAGACACGTTCGTGTGCGTGGATTTTGGATGGCTGAGGTCTTCCTCCCTGCTTTCAAGAGCTCTCACTGTCTCTGCTCAAACGCAGTAACATTAGTTTGTAGCAAGCGCTCCGAGGAGGGGAAGCCCGTCCGTCTGTGTGTGGGGGGCCAGCCTGGGGCGGAGGGGACCGGGCTGGGCCCAGCGTCTTCCCCAGGCCTGCTCTGCACACACCCCACACGCCTGCGGACCAGGCCGCCCAGAGTCCAAAGGCCCAAGAGGACCCTTCCTATCCTGTTCGGCCGCGTGGCAGCGCTCAGGCAGCCTCCCGTGATTTCCCTAAGCAGCGCTCAGGGCAGCTCCTGCAGGAGGGCCTGGGCCGGCAGGGGGCTGGGAGGACGGCTCCCCCAGCCTGAGCCCTCAGATCACCTTCCCTCAGGGGGACAACAGAGGGAAGCAAAGCGCGTGGCACCTGGCGGGGTCCCGTGACAGCGGCAGCGTGGGAAGAGGAGGAAGGAAGCGCCTTGACCCTGGGTGAGCAGAGTCCGTGAGATACACAGCAGAACTCCTTTCCTTCCTTTTCAACTTAGCCCGGAGGGAAAGTCACTTGGGCTGAAAGAGGAGAATCTGGGTTTCGCCAGTGACCCCAAAAGAGCTGTCGGGATGGAGGCTGTGCATGAGAAAGCGCTGTTTTCTCAGCACGCCTTCCTCTCCGGCCCGCTGCCCTTTCTACTGCGGCACTGCCCCGCCCAGGGGTCCAAGAGTCACCAGCGCTCAGTGGACAGGCTTAAGGTCAGCTGTTCCAGAAAGCAGTTTTGGCAGCAAAGTGGGTGCGAAATAAACAGGATGCATTGGAGAATATACCCGCGAAATACCAAGGCAGCAGAACAAGCCGCCTGAGCAGAGGCCAGACCGTCCTTACCCGGCCACCCTTCTCTCCGTTGGCGCCAGGAAATCCAGGAAATCCGATAGAACCCTGAAAGAGAGTTAATTAGGGAAGAAGTCTGAGAGCCTGATCAGGAGGACAAGCTATGCTGCCTGTGCCAGCAGGAAGAAGAGTCTGTTAGGGGTCATAGTCTCGGACCGAACCCATCCGCTGCCCACCACCCACCATCCATCCACCTGTCTACCCACCCCCCACCCATCCACCCACCATCCATCCACCTATCTGCCCACCCACCATCCACCTATCTACCCACACCCCCATCCACCCACCATCCATCCACCCACCATCCATTCATCATCCAACCATCCACCCACCATCCACCCACCTATCTACCCACCCACCACCCACCTATCTACCCACCATCCATCCACCTGTCTACCCACCACCATCCACCTGTCTACCCACCCACCATCCATCCATCCACCATCCACCCATCCATCCATCCATCCATCCACCTATCTACCCACCCACTATCCAACTATATACCCACCCACTATCCAACTATATACCCACCCACCCATCCATCCACCATCCACCCACCATCCGTCTATCCATCCACCCACCCACCCAGCCATGCATTCATCCAGCAAATCACCCACCATCCATCCATCCATCCATCCACCATCCACCCATCCACCCACCATCCACCCATCTACCCACCCACCACCCACCATCCATCCACCATCCGTCTATCCATCCACCCATCCATCTATCCATCCACCAAACCACTCATCCACCCACCCGCCTACTCAGTATTTCCTGAGCACCTCACAGACTCCAAATCTAAAAACCAGAACTGAATCTTAACCAGGCTTCCCCTTTCTCCCTCTCTCCACACCCTCCTCTCACACACCCATCTCTGCAAAACACTGGTGTTTTGGAAGAAAAGGGAACATGTGCCACTCAGATTAACTGGAGATGACGTGTGAATGTCACGTTTATGACATTTGTTTTCTGCACCTTGTTGCCATGTTTTGTTATCTTCCCAGAACACCTCTAAATAAAGCACGGCAGCTTATAAAGTCAGAAATGAATGCAAATTTATGCACCGACTGTGGCCTCGCACAGCTCTTTAATTCTAGAACTTTACAAGGTGCACACAGGCAGGGATGCATTTAAGGGCTTTGATTGGACGAATACCCAAACACTTACCACGTGAGCTCCCAGTGACACCGTCTAAAGCATTTCTTCAGCACGTCTCTACTCTCCGCGTGACTTAAAATCCTGACCTGAACGTGTGCTTAGACCCGGAAAAGTTGACCGATGTTCAAACCTTGAACTTCTCCCAGGGTGCTGAGCTTTGCCAAGCCACCCACGTGCCCGCCTGCCTGCTCCAAATAGGAGACTGTACCGAGCTTCAGGGCGGGAAAACCTGGGATGCAGGCTTCACAGTGCTCGGCTCAGGAGCTGGGTCACCGCCCAAGGACTGTCCAAACTGCCTGAGCAGCTTCAAGGTTCTGCCCTCATCTTTCCAAAAAGCTGCCTGAATTTGATCTATATTCTCTCCCTACTCCCGTCTCTCCCAAACTCGTCCTCTCTCTCCTCCCCCAAAAGGACACGCATTTCAGGAGAGCAAATGGGTCCATCAGCCTCTCTTCCTCCAAATACAGTGGACAGCACTGCAGTCAGTGACTACATCGCTGGCAGATACTAAACGAAACTCCTGTTTCACAGCAAATGATCTCCCCTGCACGGTGGCTGTGGATTCGGCTGCTGAGTGGGGGCCTTCGCGTTCCACAGGAAGGACTGATGTTAAGCATTGCCATCAGTAGCAAAGAAATACCTAGAGCTGCAGCCCAGTCCACGGGGCCTTTCCTCTGTTAACAAGCGGGGTGTCCAGAGGCCTGAAGCCCAAGGAGGGCAGGACGCACGGACGCAAACCCGAGAGACCCACGAGTTCTCTTTTGCTGTTAATTATGTCTCTAGTGAAGGCAGCTGGTTATTTTTTAAGGAAGAACCATGAATAATAAAAGGTGAGATTTAAAAAAAAAATGTTTTAAATGATTTGCAAAGCCTCAAGGAGCTGTTACACATAAAATAAAGCATGATTTCCTATAAGAAAGGTTTCATCTTTCTTTTATGCTCAGTTATGAGCAGATAACTTCTGGATCTGCAGGGTGAGTTAAATCTGAGAGAGGTACACAAGTTCTGGGTGTGGAGAAACCAGTGCACAACGGTCCCCCCGAGGCCAGGGGCACTGAGGATACGAGGTGCAGCCCACGCTCAGCTGGGTGGTCCCCTTCTCTGAAAAGGCTCACCTAACTGTCCAGGCCCCTCCTTCTGACTTAGCCGAATTACCGCAGACGGTGGTGAATGGGGCAGAACCGAGACCCAGCTACTGTGCCCTTCTGCTTTGTCGCAGCAGCTACGCCAGGGAGGGCAAAGGGGTGATAGTGTGCGGGGCAGGGAGACGCCAATTGTCACATCTAACAAGGTAGTTAGTACGTTACCTTTGGCCCTTGTCTTCCTGGGTAGCCGGGCAATCCTGGGACTCCGAGTTTTCCCTGGGGAAATAAAGGAGGTGCATTTCACTGCCAGCTCTGTGCTTCTCTTGAGCAGAGAGAAAGCGAGCGTGTCTTGGCAGGAGACTGGAGCAGGCTGGAGTCTCCAAAGGCCGAGGACACGGTCATCACGGAGAGCGCCGTGCCTGGTTTCAAGCAGAGGACCCTCGAGCAGGGATGAACGCCACTGCTGAAATAATAGTGGGTGCAGGCAAACGCTCCAAATAAAGGAAAAGAGTTCTTTGTCTGTGACATTTTGTTCAATCCTTCTGTAAAAGAGTTCCAGCCTTGGGGCAGGACAGGGCGGGATGTTTGGGCCACTCAGAGCCGGTTCCTGTTCGGGGGCTGAAGGTAGGGGGTAGGGGAGCAAGACAAGGGTGGGCGGCCTCCTGCAGGTGTAAGAGCAGCTGTCAGGAGCCCTAAGCCCGGCCCGCCCCGCCGCAAAACAGGGTGCACGTGGTTGCCAAGCTCAGACCCCGAGCTTTGTGACCAGCGGGAGGAAGGAACTCTTCCAGGAGTGGATTTGGGGACGAGGGTGCTGGGTGGAGTCAAGGGGCAGGAGCCACGTCAGGTCTCGCACCAGCTCCCACCCGGGGCTCAGCCTGACCAAGCCACCGCCTGGACGCCCAAGACCATCGGGAAGAGACTGTCCCCGGGAAGCGGTCAACCTCCTGTGTCACGTACCTTCTCCCCAGGGGGTCCCAGAGGACCCGGGTCGCCATTCGGACCTCCACGACCCTTGGGGCCTTCGGGACCGTCCTCCCCTCTGGGACCAGGTGGGCCGATCTCCCCCTGCAGTTCAGAAAGAGAAGGTGAAGGAGACCCCCAGAGTCTCTAGCCCCCCAAGGTCCCCCCCACCGTCTGGGAGTGAGGGGCCGGATCCCAGGCCAGGACGGTAAGAGCCGCTGGGCCCCCTCAAGCAGACGGACCCTCGTCCTCGCACTGAGGAGACCAGGGCTCTGCTGAGCGGCCGCTGCCCCTCGGGGCCCACACTCAAGCCCCCACTCTCCTGTTCCCAATGACCTTCTCCCAATCAAGCACCTCTTGGCTAAAATAACTTCGATGACTACGGTAGCCCTGAACTGCTACTTCCCCAAAGAGGGCAGAAGTGCCGTGCATTGCGGGAGTTGCTTTCTTCTCCTGAAGCCCCAGGAGGTATCAAAATGGACCACAAGGCCTGGCTGGGCCACGCCTGGGCGTCATGGCACAAGGGAGACCCACAGGGTGTATCCAGAGACGGAAGAACCGAAATGTCACCTCATCCAACTTCCCCAAGGAACAGGTGGGGAGGCCTGAGCCCACACAAGGAAGAGGGCCTTGGGGGGTGGCCAAGTGCAGCAGCAGGGGCCTGGCCCGGCCTCGGAGTGCCCACCCTGGTCCTCTCTGTCTATTGCTGGGTCCTCCTCTGATCACTGGTTTCCAGGAACAGCTGCAGGACAGCTGCGCAAACCCGCAACAGAAATGTGCGCTGCACGGATAAAGAAAGCTAATGACTCCCTTATTCCCCAGCCCCAACGTGTCTACAGGTCGAGGACTCTCCGTCCCTAAGAGGTGCTTTTTTCGTTCAACAAAAGAATCCTTCCCGTGTTTTCTGAGCACTCAGAAAATTAGGAAATGCCAAGCACTGGGCAGAAATTCCTCTCTGGGAGAAATCAAGACTGAGGAGCCTCGCTGCCCAGCTGAGGAAGTGTCCCCTCCCACCCCACCCCCGTCCATCCTCATCCAATTCCAGCCAGAGGTCCACTCAGGGCACGGCGTGCAACTGCGGAACGTCTTTTGAAAATGCACTCTCCTAGTATGGGCCCAAATGTGTGCATCAAGTCGTTGGAAAGGATGATAAAAGGGACTTTCACCAGCCAGACAGAGAGAGGCCCTCAGAAGTGGGGAGTCGTCACCGCAGAGAAAGTTCTAGAAAGGCTGTCTTCAGCAGCAATATAACTGGGACAGGACTGTGCAATGAACCCCTCTCTTTTATTCCCCTCCCTTCTGACAGAGCGCCAGATCACGTCTGCCTTTTCCGCGTGGGACAAAGCGCCAAGTGTGCAGGCTCTCTGGTCCTGGCAGGTTCTGGTAAGGCATCTGCTTTGTGGGGCACAAGGCGGGCGGCCTGTACGAGAGCACTGTTTCCACGACGGCGTCCGTCCAGGCGTGCATGCCGCTGCCACCACGGCGGGCTCACCGGGGGTGTGGGCACCCCCTCCCTTCTGCCTGGCCTCCGCTCATTCCGAACTTGTCGGGGGAACTTCCAAGTGTCCCCGCGGCAGCAGGCAGCTGGCCCCCTAACCCCACTTCCTGAAGTGCCACCTGCATCACCTTCTCCTCATCTGCACAAAAACACCACCAGTGGCTTTCTGTGGGGCACCAGCCGTGTGGCACACGCCATCCCGCCCCAGCACCCACCAGCTTCCCTGGAGCTGAGGTTAATCATTCCTTAAAAACCAACTAGGTTGTTGCAACCTCTGACAGCCCAGCAGGAGGTCCCGGAACTCAGGGGTTGTCTGGGGGTTCGAACAGCAGCTGAAGTGTTCGGGGGCCAAGACACTCAAGGCGCTGGTCAGGGTGCGGCCCTGCCAGTGACCGGCCAGTGGCCGTGGTCAGGCTGCTACCCTCCCTGGTGCGCTGGGTCGTTTCTGCGACCCCTTCTTCTCTCCCAGACACCTGTCACCCTTCTTGACCCAAAAGAATTGCTCTGCAAACCAGGGTATCAGCCAGAAAAAAAAACAAGTTCCCACTGACCCACTAATGCAGGGCAAGGACACAGGGCAGAGGGGCCAGGTGACCCTGTAAGCAGGGGTTTAGGACCAGGTGCCAGCTGCCATGGCTCCGAGCTGGAAGCTGGGGAGGGGCTGGAAGCTGCCGGCGGCCCAGGAGCCCCCACGGAGGCATCACGTCTGTCCCGAGAAGCTGCCCTGTGGCCCCAGCAGGGCCTCCCGCCCAGCCCACCTTTCCCTGCCCCCAAACACTCACCCGATCTCCCTTGATGCCCATGTCTCCTTTGAAGCCCGGAAAGCCGTCTTCACCCTGCACGGGGGACCGGAGAGAGCCTCGGTCTGTATGAGAAAACCCACCGCCCAGGTCCCCCAACCCAGAGCCTCTGGGCCCCAACACCAGCGCCAGACGTGCTGGGCAGAGGATTCTAAGTGCCCGGCCCCCTGTCCCTTGCGAGATGTGTTCCTGTCAACCCTTTGCATTCTGCGGTTCTGGCTGGCTTTGCAGACTGCAGTGGGAGTGCTGCAGCCCTGGTCACCCTGTTTGAGTTCAAAAGCTCTGCACGGCCGGGCGGTGGGGAGCCCAGCACCCAATCTGTCAGCATCCGTTTCTCGGAGCGTCTCTGTCTCGTCCAAGCATCACCGTAGGCCCAGTAGCGGCTGACGGGCAGATGTTTGAGGAGGGGGAGCCAGTTGGAAGAGCCCCCAAGGGGAATGGGACTGCTGCTGATGGCCTTACGGGGGGGACCAGGAAGAGCTCTCTGGAAGGGACAGGCATCGCCGGAAGGGTCTGGGGACGTGCGCTGTCCCGCCTGCGGGCTGGGCCGAGGACGGGCAGGCGGCCGGCGTCTCTCAGTTACCTAGTCCCGCATTTCACGGGGGAGCTGTACACATTCATGCTATTTGTGAATTGGGGGATTCAAAATGTCAGTGGCCTACGCTCACTCAAGTTCCCAGGGTGGACCTTCCCGGCTCTTGGCCAAGCCCCTGAGGGAAGGAGGGGACACTCACCTTCTCGCCCTTGGTGCCCTTCAGACCTCGGATGCCGTCTGCCCCCTGCGCAAACAGAGAAGAAAAGTGAGCAGCCACAAGCCCGAGCCTCTACGGACCCCACAAAAAACGGGCCTGACCCCCAACACCATGGGAGCCTGAGCGTCCCACACAGACCAGTCCCCTCCCACTGTCCCCAGTCTCGGGAGAGAGAGCTCTGCGGGTGTGCGGGGCGTCGCCCACTGACACCCTGCCCTCCTCCAGAAACATCTCGGTCTCTGCTTGGGGAGCAGAGGGGGCGTGAGGCCTGAGCTCGGGCTCTGGAATCAGGCAGACGGGGTCAGGCCCCCCACACGTGGCCTCGGACGAGGCCCCAGACCTCTGCTCACTTGGAAAGAGCGGGTGATGACAACCGTCCCCCCGTCACTGCTGGGGGGAGGGGGGGGCTCAGGAAGCCCGGGGACAGCGCCCGGCAAATAGCAGGTGTTCAGCGAGCGGAGCTGTGTGCTGTCGGATGATCTTCATTCTCTATCGTTACTAACGTATAATCATACGCTACAACGGTAGTAATAATAGTTACCACTTAACGACACCAGCCACTCCCACTGCCCTCATCACGTCGGCTCGGGACGTTCTCATCCCCGTGCTGAACAAGAGTGTCAGGGCAGGACCAGCCCCCTCCCTGTCTCCCAGGTAAAACCACTCCATCCCTGGAATGGACTTGACAGCCGTGCCCCCCACCTGCCAGCAGGCTGCAGAGCCTGCCCCCGACTGACTGCCAGAAGCTTCCTCAAGCCACCAGTCCAGGGGGCCCCAGAGAGGCCGGGCCTCCCATTCGGGTCCAGCTGAGGCTGCAGCCGGGTCCCTCGGGCTGCCAGCTGCCCTCTTGTAGCAAGAACCTTGCACAGAATTTGCAGTTCTGAGCCTTTTCTCTGAAGCCCAGGAGAGCTGAGAAAAGCTGTGGAGGGACAGAGGGACGGGGCCGGACAGACACAGAGAGCTGGGCTTGGCCTGTGCCCTTGGCTCCATCGGCCCAGGCCATGGTCGGCTTCAGGACAGAGGGGAGGCCAGTTACCCCGAAACCCTGATGTCGGGGTGGGGGGGCTCTGGCACCAGGTCCCCTCTCCCTTGCCAGGCAGGCCAGGTGGGCTTCCCCTGCCCACACACTTCCAGAAAGAAGAGGGTAAGATCCCTCCCAGACCTAAAGTTCTACTGTCTCATGACCCGCCCGAGGCCAGAGGAATGGGGCCAAGGAGACAAACAGACCAGGGTTTCCCAGCCTCGCGCTGTCGCCTTCAGGGTCTGGATAGTTTGTTGTTGCGAGGCTGTAGGGGGTTGGACAGCCTCCCTGACCTCTGCCCTGCCTCTCCAAGCCGAGACGGTCAGAAATGTCTCCAGGCGTCCCTGGGGGAAGACTCTGCCCTGGGTGAGAACCCCTGGGCTAGAGCTCCCGCCATGGCCCTGGTGGTCCAGCGCTCAGGGAGCGAGGTCAGAGGTCACAGAACAGCCGAGTGGAAGGAGTTGCTGGGCCAGTGGCTGTGAGGGCACAGAGGGGGACAGGGCCTTCCCAAGGCCTCCAGTGAGTTCGTACTGGGGGACTTTCGCCAGCCCACGCAGCTCCCGTAGGCTCAGTAAGCGGGTGATTTGATTTGCTGACAGTCAAGCCCAAACAGACCCCTGAGGAAGGGGCAAGTCAGGGGGCAGCCTGGGGGATGCTTAAAGGTCAGTGAGATCAAAGAGCTTGGAGGGGCACTTTTCCCAGGAGGAAGGCAGGGCTCCAGTGGAGGAAAGCTAAGGACCTTGGTCTCTGACGGTGACACCAGGACTTCCCATCCCACCTCCGCCATCAGCGCCCTCCGGGGCTCATCACGCCACGGGCTCTGCAATCTACTTCTCCAATGAAAATAGCGTTCAGTCTTGCTTTTCCTTCCACCCTCCACTTGCCCGTCTAGTGGGACTGCTCATATCACGGATGAATTTTAATCAGACCGACAAGATAAGAGCATTCTCCACAAACATCTCAGGGCAGACACCGTCCCGGCTCACAGAAGCGGCATCATGCGTTGGCCGTGTACGGTGGCTGGCACAGGCTCTTTGTGCAATGGGAATTTGTAAAATAAACACGCACAGAGCTCACACAATCAGCACAGTTGCTAAATCACCGCCCTTATAAACTCACTAGGCAGTGCGTGGGGCGAAAGTCTGCTTCAGAGAGAAGCCGCCTGTCTAAGGGTCCTGACCTGGGGCATCTCTCTGCCCTTGACCTTGGAACATCCCAATTCTGGGAAATGGAAGTCGGAGCCCCTTGGGGTCAGGATGGGGTACTTGGTTAGGAATAAGCAAGTCCAGGGTTGAGTCCTGGCTTCTGCATGGATTTAGGGGTAATTTGGGGTAAGTTACTAAAAACTGAAGTCTTGGGGTTCTGTGTCCTCCACACAGAACCCTGATGTGGAAAAATGCTTGAAAGTATAAAGGACCGCGGACGACACAGGTGGGGACTCTGGAGCTTATGGGTGTGTTCCTGCAAATCCCCCAAGATAAACCAGATGTTTTATGCAAGTTCGTATATATGATACTTCACATCAAATTACAGTCATTTTGAAAGAAAGACCACCCTTAGCTTTCCTGCGGGTGGGAAGCCTGAGATTGAAGACATGGCAGCATCTCCAGCCCAAGAAAGAAGGGCTCTCCCCACACACACCCCTGGGGGCACATCCTTCTGCGTGTGAATGTCCAGAGGGCAGCATCATTGAGACTAAATCGCACAGCTCAAAGCAAACCCAGTCAGCTCAGGGCAAACAGACAGGGCCCTGTGTCTGGAGTATTGCTCTGGACCTCTGCGCCCATTTAACGCGGTTCCAGGAGCCTTTCAACACGATGTGAATAAATGGACGTCTCCCACGAACGCATCTCCCAACAACGAGGTCTGCCCAGATGCGATCGGCCTGGAAGAAACAGCTCCAAGCATCCCAGGAAAGGGCGCCCAGCTCGTCCCCTGGGCTGAGATCCGCTGCCTCTGAGGGGCTCCAGAGCAGCAGGTCAGTTGGCAGGTGGTGACAGTAGAAGGAGCCCGGGGCAGAAGGGTGCCGCCCCGTCCCGGCAGACGGCCACCACCGTGTTGCTCGTGCTGTCCTAGACGCCCCGGGGAGCGTGCCCTGCTCCACTGCAGCCCCTCCTGGCCCTGCGGGCCCCTCCCTCACCTGCTCCAGCCCACATTCTGGGACCCAACCTCCCAGACCAGGGCCACCCCAGTTTTTGGGCAGGAGGGAGGTTAAAGCACAGAGGAATCTCTAAAACCGGCCCAGCCGTGCCCCGCAGTCCCGACCTTGACCTCCAGGAAGACCCGAGACTGTAAGACCCTCACCTTGACTCCACGAGGGCCTGGGTAGCCGATGGGGCCCTGGGGGCCGGGCGGACCCTGGAACCAGAGGGGAAAGCGCGTTAGGCTTATCTCAGGTGGAGGGCGCAGGGCTCACTCTGGGCCACCCCTGCATCCTTCCAGAACAAGCCGGAGAGCTTGCCTGCCCCCAGCACACTGCCCTCGTGCTCCAAGCAGAGCGGATGGATGTCCCAGGTCGGACCGCAGGGGTAGGCATGCGGGCACTGCCCAGCCCCACGGGGAAGGCGGGTCCGCAGGGGTGTCTCAGGATGGGTGAGGACAGGGCAGGAAGCCCCTTCTGGACTGGGGGTCCCAGAACGGGGGGGGCCAGCCCTGCCCATCCCGCAGGAGATGCTGGAGGGGCCGAGGGCACGGCCGGTACCCACCTGGCCTCCCTTCTCTCCCGGAGGGCCTTCTTTGCCAGGGTGCCCCTGTCAGGAAAGAGAAGGCTGGCGTTAGTCAGTGGCCTCTGGGAAAGCAGGCCTGGCCATGCTCCAGCTCCTCTGTAGCTGTCTTCAAAACTGAGGGTCAGAGCCCAGGTCCCTCCCATTTCCTCCCCATCCCTCCCCACAGCGGCTTGGTCACCCCTAGTCCTTTAGTCCCAACCCTCGGCTGCTTCATCTGTAAAATGGGAATAATGCCGGGCCCCGGCAACAGCAGAGGGGAATGTGCTTCAAAACCTACAGATGGGCTCCAGGCCCCACTGTGCACCAGTGTCCCCTGACTCAGCCAGAGCCCAGCCTGCCCCCAAGTGCAGTGGGAGGGGACAGCAAGGGTGCTTGTTCAAGGCCACCCAGCAAAACCGAATTGGGGGCCAAACAAGGACAGTGAAGTGGGACCAGACCTCCCGGGTCCCAACGCAACCTAGGTCTTCAAAGCCACCCCCCAGGTGACACAGAAGCTGAGCGCAGGGGAGAATATACATCCCACCCCACAGATGCAGAGCTGAGGCCCCGCGGAACTGCTCATGGCCCCTTGGTCACTGCCCCCTCCACCCTGGCCCCCATCAATTCTATTCTCAGGAACTTGACATTCTCTGACTTTCTGACCCAAGCTGGTGACTAGGTTCAATGCCTCTAAGTTCACGAGCCAAACACAGATGATAAAAACAGAAACAGAAGTATTCATTATCTGGAAATACAGTTCTACCCCCAAGGATTCCAGTAAAGAGAGGCCATGTGGTGTGGTGAGAATGCTGGCAGGGCAGGGAAGGGCGGTCTGGTTCTACTCCTGGTAACACCCAACCCGCTGTGTGACCTTAGGTAAGTCACTTGCCCTCTCTGGGCCTCCACTTTCCTGTGTGTAAAATGAGAGGGTGGGTTGGCTGCTCATCCAGCTTGATTGTTCTAAAGTTCTAGGACGCTACTTGTAGAACACAGCAGCATTGTGGAGACCCAGAGCTCATCAACTCAAGTAAAGGATATGTGTGTGTTCTTTTCAATTTGTATTAGTCGTGAACTGGATCTGATGCCACTGCAAATAGCCTATCATGGTGGCAATGCGAGGGGAAGAATGCTGAAGTTCCTTTGCAGGGTGGGGTACGCCAGGGAGCCCTTGAGGACAGTTAGGCACCGGTTGGACCACGCCAGCTGCCCAGGCCTGGAAGGGACACACTGCCCGCCATCCCCCTTCCCAAGGCGACGCTCACAGCACCGGCAACCAAGGCCGGCAGGGCTGCACCCAAACGGTGCCCAGGAGAAGATCCTGCCCTGGGGAGGGCTGGGAGGGAGGAGGGTCCTGCTCCCTTTGCCATGTGGGCTCTTCGTGGGCCTTTTTTACAGTTTCCATCAAACCCAGAATTTTTCTGTGAAGGAACTGAGGTGATGGACAGCTGTGGTGAAAGCCAGGCCCCAGGGACACACACGGAGGCAGACCCCACACCTCACTCACGTGGGGAAGCGAGCTGACCCCTTCACGTGGCAATGACCTCACTTACATGGTGGCGATAAAAATAGACCTGACTGCAGTGTTTTGGAAGAGATAAAAAAGAGGGACTGATCGTCACCATGATTACTGTTTTTTGGTTTGTTTGTTTGTTTTTGGCCACACCAGGCAGCCTGCGGGATCTTACTTTCCTGACCAGGGATTGAACCTGTGCCCCCTGCAGGGGAAGCATGGAGTCTTAACCACTGGACAGCCAGGGAAGTCCCCACCATGACTACTGTTGTTTGAATCAAGGCCAAGCTTCTTAGATGCATTCTAAATTGTAACTTTCTGGGGGGGAGCACAAAGCTCATTTATTTTAAATGTTTGAACAGAAAAAGATGGAAAGGAAATACATCAAAGTCAGAGCAGCTGCTTTCCCGCGGTGAAAGGCCAGGCCGTTTCCAACCTTCTTTCTACTTGCTGGCCTTTCCCCAGTATTCTATAACCAGCAAGACTCTATAATGGAAAAGTAATAAAACTTAAATTATGTATATTTGATATTTTTCTGATTAAAAAAGTAATATATGTTCATTGTAGACAAATGGAAAAATAATAAAGCTGAAATTATTTGTATTTGATATATTTCTGATTAAAAAAGTAATATACGTTCATTGTAGACAATTAGGCAAGTGGAAAAGAAAATTAAAACCCTTCATAACCTCACCACTCATAGCAACGGTGGCCAAGGGTGTGATATAACACAGCTAATCTATTTTCTCTGCACATTTGCATGCAAAATTGGCATCGGAAGATGTATTTTTAATTTACTATTATATCATGAGCATTTCCTCATGTCACTGAATATTTGTTGGAATTCAATTTTTCCTGGCTCTGTAATATTCCCATGAGCCGTGATTCACAGCCCGCATCCTTGTTGTGTGCTGCCCAGAACAACCTCACAATGTATTCCAGACCACCGAGTCTGCCCCGAAACCCCTCACACTTCTCAAAGGCTCTGAAATCTATCTTCCTTTCTTTCTTCAGCCCAAGCCACGCCAAACCAACCCAAAGGGGGAAAGGAACAAACCCTCTCTTTCAGGTTGATCAACCGTGTGATGCCTCTGCAAGGAGAGTATTCTTAAATCTTTTGCTTCCTCCCGATTCACCTAAGACAAGGGCTCCGCTTCCCTCAGCCTGTAGTGTTGATGTTTTCCCTTTTTATCTTTTGCTTTGAGCGTCTTCAGCGTTGACCCAGCACAACCACACTCCCTCGGGTCCTTCGTACACTCATATTTTAAAGTGTGATGGTTGGTTGGGGAAGAGAAATGGAGAAGCAACCTCCTGGCTCCCTAACCCTCTTAAAGGTCCCTCTTTCCCCACAGAATCTGAAAGGAAACTGGTGACCCTTTAGGGACCCTAGTGACTGGAGTTTCAATTCAGAGAAGGGGATTCCAGGGTGTGACCGGGAAGGTCAGGGAAGCGGGGGCCGTGTAGGCACCGCCCCCTTCCTGACATGATGCACTGAGGGAAATGCCCCATTGACACCCAATATTGCAGAAGATGAATAGAAAAAATGACTGACAGGATGTACATTCACCTGCTATCAGGGTTTAACCCACAGGAATGGGACCAGAGGTAGTTTTCATCTTGTCATTTTATTTATTTTCCAGAAGAAAATATTTTATCATTAGAAAATGCAATTTTAGGTGTCAAAGTAAATGAAAGGACATAGAAGACATATTGCAAAATATTTATCTCTCCATATCCAAACTCACTCCAGGAGACTGAGTCCCCCAAAGCAGTTCAAGCAGGAATAGGATTGTAATCTGCTGGTTCAGACAAAGATGGGACAATGGGTGATGTGTGATTCACGGGACCAAAGGATTCTCAGCCATGAAAATGGAAAGACACCGCCCTATGCCGATCACCAATCACCAATTAACGGTTGACAGACTGAACTTCCTTGCTTCGTTTTTAATGGCGTTATTTACACAACAAAATAACTGTGTCTGAAATAATTTTGCTAATCTCATTTTCTGAAATAGGCTCTCTATTCGGCATCAACTGGATATGCTAAAAATAACCAAAAAACACAAAACCCACTGGCAACTCACACAAGGGGGGGTGGGTGCAGATAAGCTCACGCAGAGAGGTCCACACCCAGCGTTTGTCACTTCCCCGCCCCTCCCCCTCACAGCTTGGCCACAGATGGATTTGTCCCTCACTCCCTATTTCTAGGCAGCATCTACTTAGCTCCACAGCTGCGTGTTCACACCCCCCTTCTCCGTGCGTGATGGTTAAAAATACACCCGGCACTGGTGACACACACGATTGCTCGGAGCCCAGCCCAGCCCTCCTTAGAGCTAAAAGTACGAGGCTGGGCTCTGATCACGGGCAGCAAACCCCAATAAATAACCCAATAAATAACGGACGTTCCGACTCATGCAATCACCACCCTCTGTGACTGAACCACATTATGGAAAGTGTGCCCAAAACCCAGTAAGTAGCTCCTGAGCAATCAAGCTCGCCATCGGAGAGGTCTTCATCGAAGGAGCTGGAAAAGGAGACGGGGGCCACGCATGCGTGGCCGTCTCGAGAGCAAGGGGAGGGGCCGTTTGCCCGGATTCCCAGTGCCCACCGCTGGGTGGACACGGGCAGGCGGGATGTAAAGGGTGAAGTGGGCAGTGGTACTCACCGGGGGTCCATCAGCACCGGGCATTCCTGGGAGGCCTGGTTTACCCAGGGGGCCCTAGAACAAACCACAGACTCCATGAGCAGATGCCCCAGGGGTCCCCTCAGCTGCCCACCCTCTCTACAAGCCCCCAAAGTTACTTTTCAACATTTCTGCTCAAAGAGCATTTGTTTAAAAAGGTTGCTCACAGGCACCCTCTCCCACTGGCTACAAAGCTTCCAGCCACGGGCAGCACCCGAAGAGAGTGGACCCTTTGCTGTTTCCAGAGCCTTCAGTTTTGCTACCGGAAAAAAATCACCCGCCAAGTGAAGTCAGGAGCAGTTCTCAAACAGTGGCAGCCAGGGGCTATGATGCACTGAGAACCGCCCCTCTGAGGTCATTCTGCTGGTGCCGCCCCAGGTGCTGAGCTCACTGGACTCCTGGGGCTGAGCCGAAAGCCGCGCAAGGACTCCGGCTCCGGTTCTCTCCCCAGCATGTGGACTCGGGGTGCCGAGGATATATTTAGGGTTGCCAAATTTAGCAAAAAGAAACAAAACAAACAACAACAAAACGAGATGCCCAGTTAAATTTGGAATTTCAGACAACAGAGTTCAAATTTAACTGAGGGTCCCATATCTGTTTTTCTTCTCAAATCTGGCAACCTTATACATAGCTAAAGAAGGAAGGGAGGGAGGGAGGGAAGGAGGAAAGGAGGGAAGGGAAGGAGGGAGGAAGGGAGGGAAGGAGGGAAGGAGGGAAGGGAGGGAGGGAAGGAGGGAAGGAAGGAAGGAAAGGAATGAAGGAAGGAAGGAAGGAAGGAAGGAGGGAAGGAGGGAAGGAAGGAAGGAGGGAAGGAGGGAAGGAAGGAAGGAGGGAAGGAGGGAGGGAAGGAAGGAAGGAAGGAGGGAAGGAGGGAAGGAAGGAAGGAAGGAGGGAAGGAGGGAAGGAAGGAAAGAAGGAGGGAAGGAGGGAAGGAAGGAAGGAGGGAAGGAGGGAAGGAAGGAAGGAGGGAAGGAGGGAAGGAGGGAAGGAGGGAAGGAAGGAAAGAAGGAGGGAAGGAGGGAAGGAAGGAAGGAGGGAAGGAAGGAAGGAGGGAAGGAAGGACAAAGGTCCACACCACAAGCTGGTGACCAGTGCTCCTAATGCACCCCACAGGCAAGCACCCCTATCCCCAGCTCAGCCCACCTACCTTTTCTCCTGGAGGTCCGATTGCACCCTGGGGGCCCGGAAGACCCTGGGAGGGGAAAGAGTGAGCAGGAAAGGTCAGGGAACTTTTTGACGGACTCAGAACCCCTCCCTGCCGTCTGCCCATCTTCCCCCGACCCTCTCCCTCATCTGGGTGCCGACCCCATCCTGGGTCACCTCCAGGCTGCGGGCCCCTCTGGGCTGACTGGCAGCGTGGGGCTGCACTCAGCGGCCGCTCACGCCCAGGGCACTGCAGACCTACACCTCCCGCTGCCCACAAGCCCGCCCGGCTCACTCACCTGGGCGCCTGGATTACCCTGCTGTCCCGGGGGGCCGGGCTCTCCCTGGGGACCCTACAGGAAACACAAGTGAGGCACTGAAGGGGGCTCTGGAGGGCGAGCAGGGGGTGCAATCGGCTCTGGTGCCCAGACGGGAAGGCAGGGGGCCCCAGGGCAGGCAGGGAGCCAGATCCAGGCCCCTCCGGGCCAGAAGCACATGCCTATGTCTGTGCAGGCACGGCAGACAGCTGGCCAGGAGGAACAAGACAGGATCTACCAGAAAATATTCCATCCGGCTGAACATTCCCAAATCATCGCGCCAGCTAAATTCTCCCGGGCCCTTACAAGAGACCCATGAGACCCCTCTCTCGCTCAGTGGGCGTTGTCACAGCACCTGGCCACCACCAGCTTGCCACGCACAGCGAGAAAGAGGTTTCCCTCCACACCTGTGCTGACGCGGTCAGGCTCTGGACGGAGCAAGCACCGACGCCGGGATCTCACACGTGCTCTCCTGCTGGAGGCCTGCACCTCGCGGGGCCGGGGCTCAGAGTCTGCGCCCTCCCCGTCACATCCCCATCTGGTTTGGTGGCATGGATCCCCCTACCCTGCCCCGAGCAGCTGGGATTAACCCCAGGGGTAACCGCCATGAGACCGGGGCACGGGACCCCCAGACTTACCACATTGCCCTTCGGGCCTGGTTGGCCGTCCATTCCCGTCACACCCTGGATGAATGACATTGAAACAAAAGAGACTGAAAATGAACAAAGCTCAACAGGAAAAGTCCACTCAACACAGCTTGGTCCCTGCCCGCAATGTCAGAGGACGCCACATCCTTTAGGGGAGGGGAAAGGCTTGATCCCAAATAAATCCCGAGATTGGCTAGGGTTTAGCGGGGCTGCCAGGCCCCAGCATCGTGTGGGGCAGCCCTGAGTTCTCGGACAGCTGGGCAGAGGGGCCAGCCCTGGGGAAGCCGCCCCCTGGATGGAGCCCTGCCAGAACCATGGGCTTCTGTCTCCCTCCAGGAGCTGCCAAGATGCTACTGGAAGTGTTTTCAAGGGGGGGAAATGGGCGTCCCGGTGACTGTTTATAATGGCAGATGCTGTGTGCAGGGAAGGATACAGCGAACCCTGCATCTCCACCTGCAAGCCCACACCTGCCGGGGCTGCCCTCCCACGGGTGAGCATCAGGGCCCTACAGACACCCAAAGCAAGCACGGGGCAGTGTGCACAGCTGTCAGCGCGGAGAGGTGCCCGCAGGCCCGAGTGGACCACAAGCTGGGGGCGGGATCTTGAGGGCAGGGATGGGACAGACACGCAAAGGACTTACAGGAGGTCCAGGAGGGCCTGGGGGCCCCTTCGGCCCCAGCAGACCACGAGGCCCCTGCGAGAGGAAAGAGCAAGGATGGTTCAGACTCGGCCAGGAATCCCAGCCCCCTGCCCTGTCCCCAGCCCCCCTCAGCGACCCCTCTTCCCAGAGCCTCTGCTGCTGAGGCAGGTCTCCCGGGGAGTGTGGCCAACTCCCCCTTCTCCTCTGCTTCAACTCCTCACCGCAGCCCAGCTTTCCACCTGGGCTCTCGGAACCAGAGGCAGGAGTGGCTAGAACTGATAGGGGCTCAGTACCCCCTCCCTGGCCGGGAGGGGCTTGTGTGTGGGAACAGCCCCATGCACAGGGGGAGGGGCCACAGAGCGGTCACTACCTGCCATGGGAAGGACCCACATCAGGACCGCTCCCTCCCTCCCTGTCAGCTGGAGAACTACAGAGCCTTTCAAGGCACCGCGATTTCGAGTGCCTTTAATTTTGATAGAACCTTCTCAGATGCACTAGAAGAGAAACCCTTCCCACGTTCATTGCCACTTAAATGTTCCCTTCCTTCTTTTAATACCTAGTCACATAAATGTTTTTCAGAAGTTAATAACCCAGAAGGCATCGCCTAGACCCGTGTTAAGGGGAGAACTGTGTTGATGAATCCCCCTTATGGCTAACCAGACACCTAGGGTGTAACTTAGTCCCAAGTGGAGGTGCAAACGCCGACCCCGGGCGGGCTCTCCTCCACGCAGCGCCTGCAATATTTCTCCTCAATTAACGTCCCCAGATGTGTATGGCCACGTTGATGTGGGTAACAAAAATGAGACGTTTGAAAAGTAACAGTAAGTGAAAAGCAATTAATGTCCTTTTGTCACTGAGGAAATTTGCTCTGGTCTTAAATAGAAGTCAGCTTAGGGAAAAGAGATTTTGGAGGGCCAGGCAGGGGCGCCCTACTGGAGGACTCTTTATTTGGAAAATGTAGCCATCAGAAAGTGTGGCAGGTCAAGTGATTGCCCCTGGACACCTACCCTGATGGACCCAGGACACCCACCATCATGGACCCTGGACACCCAACATGGTGGACCCAGGACACCCAGCACGTCTGTACCTGGAGTCCCAACCACGACCTTCAGGGGCCGGGGCTTCCTCCCTGGCAAAGGCTCAGGCTGACTCCGTAGCATTGTCCGCTAACCTCACCCGTTCCTTTCCCGGGAGATCCCCAGATTCGTGTGTCTCCAGGCTGAGCCCCTCTCTCATCTCTGCTCTGAGTCGATCCCTGATTCTGACCAGAGCATCAAGGAGGAGACACAGAATCCCACCCAGTCAGTGGACTTACAGGCTCCCCGGGCAGCCCTCTGGGCCCGACTTCTCCATCGTCACCCTATGGGGGAGAAAAGAGGCAGGATTTTAGGGATAAGCCATAAAACCTGGACACGAGAGAGACAATTTTTCCTTCATCCGTGCAGGATTCTTTGGCCTGGGGCTGCTTCAGCATACGCCAGAGTTACTAGTCCCCGTGCCAGCAGGAAAAGCCCGGAGTGTCCCCACTCCCAAAGGCTGCAGGTAAAAGGCGAGGTTTGGGGCTCAAAAACCACAGCCCCAATGAGGGGAAAGCTGGGCAGAAAAAAGTCAATGGTTACCTGATAGGTAAAGATACAGGTGAAAAATAGAATGGCAGAAACTAGACAGAGATAGATGGTAGATAGGTAGAAAGACAGCGAGATAGAGAGATAGATGATATATAGATAATAGATAAATAAATAGATAGAGGATAGATAAATAGGTAGGTAGGTGGCTTGATAAATAGATAATAGGTAGATAGAGCATAGACAGATAGATGATAGAGATAAATAGACATAGATAGATGATAGATAGATAGATATGTGATAGGTAAAGACATGAATGATAGAAACTAGTGAAGGGAAAGATCCTGAGAGAATCACCAGATGCCCTGGGCCAACCCCAAGGGGCCCTAACGTCTTAAACACAGCCAAGGGAGCAAACCAGGATGAGTCTTTTCCTTCTGGCTCTACAAGGAAAGCTGCCTTGGCTTGCCTGGTTCACAACCAGGAGCTGCCGGTCCACACCCCGCTTCTCTCCATCAAGGCACTGCCCCCTCCTCCTTCCTTCACCACACACATGCACACACACACCCACACATGCACACAGACACACTGCAAATGCACGCACACATACCCACTCACAGTGCACATGTACACACACAGTCCTGCACACGCATGCACACACACACATGCGTGCACGCGCGTGCACCTGCATGCACCTCTTCATCCCAGAAGCACAGACATCTAGGGGACCCCTCTCCCCTCTCTCATCTTACAGTGGACCATGCAGGCTGAGGCCCCAACAGGAGACAGTGCCCTGATGATGCCAGCCCAGGAGCTGTCAGGAGAGGCATGCCCCTCTTTCCCAGGTACTGGGGCTTCTAAACCTGTCCCCAAAATACCCCTAACACCCGAAGAAATTGTCTAAGTGACTGGGGCGCACGGAGGGAGAGGGGCCGCAGGCTTCCCTGCCACAGGAGGGCTGTGCTTCCGTCTAAGGACATCGCTTAGTCTGCAGCCCCACCGAGACGCACCTGACAGAACCAGGACTCGGGGCAGAGCCCGCCTGAGCGCCCGACCTAGCCCAGGCCCCGACCTTGGATGGCAGCATCGCCCCTCGCTCTGTCCACACGCTTCCGTCACCTTGTCCCCACCTCCAGGGCCAAGGAAGGTCATTTTCTGGACTCTCTGCACCTCACTCCTCACCCCAAATCCCAAGCTCTGCCACTCGCTGCCTCTGTCCGCCCCTCACTCAGACGTGGAGCTTATCGGCTCCCCCAGCATCAAGGTCTGAGATCTGCTTCTACAGGAAGGAAGTCCTGTGTGGCCGTCTGTCCACTCCCATCAACTCCCCTCCCCCCGATGCAGGTGCCGATCACCGCTGCCAGCATCCTGTGCAGTTTCCACCGAGGAGACGGGCAGCAGGTGCGGCCCACACACAGCAGGATACGTACCCTTTCTCCGTCTTCCCCTGGAGGTCCCGGAGGGCCGGAAGGACCAGGGTCACCCTGGGAAGCCAAGCAGGGTCAGCGTTAGGCACGCAGGCAGACACGCACGGCTGTCTCAAGCCCCCCATTTCGTCTTTCTCTGCTTCTGAGACTGAAAATCCCAACTCCCTCCCAAGACTTTCCCAGAGTCACAGAGGACTTTGGAGACGGGGCCTCCTGGCATGACGTGCTGCAAAGCGGGCTGGCGGGACTCTCACTCCGGAACTCGGTGTCCTGGAGAAGGGCTGGCTGGACTGGCACCCAGGGACTGGTGGGCACCCCAGGACACCGAGGCAGGGTCTGAGCTGCACCCTATTGACCTCTCCGTGTGAAGCAGGGGCACACCCCAGCCCCGCACCGCCCCCTGAAAGGGCCACCGCTCTGGACTGTGAAGGTCAGCGCTGGTCCACCTGATACCCCTGCAGCTTCAGGCCTTGCACACCATCGGTGCTCAATACGTGCTCATCTGTCAGTCCCACGGACTGGCCCTTCCCTCCGGTTTCCCCATGAGTGTCGGAGAACGTGGGCGAAGCAGCTTTGGCTAAGGCGCAAGAGCCACTTCTCAGGGCGGCAGAGACATGATGGGTGAACGTTACGACAAAATCAACAGCGTGTGTGTGTGTGCCTGTGTGTTCACATGCACACATGCGTGTGCCTGCATGTCCAGGATATGCCAAAACATGAAAGAGGCATCATCTACATCAAAGAAAACAGGTAAGGGCCGCAAAGAGCATCTCATGGGGACACGTGGGACCGGGCAAGGTAACAGGCGGGCCCCCGGCTGCAGCGTGCACCCCGACCCCCATCCGCGGGGCGGCCACGTGGGACCAGCCCACCTGCTGGAGTCGCCCCTTTAGTGGTGAGAAGGGTCCTCGGGGGCTCCCAAAAGGGCAGCCACTGGGTTTCCTGAAGGTGTGGCGGGCCCCTTAACAGAGTGGGTTTCCCACGGGAGCTCCACATTCCCTGCCTCTTCCCCTCGAGGGGGCCACTGGCTCTTTCGCCATCAGCTGCGGGTGCGAAATCGGCTCTCCTTGGGCTGATCTTCCATCCCCAGGGATGTCACGCCCGCGTCCAAGCCCACTGCCCCACCCCCATGAGGCTCATCAGCGGCCACTCTGGATCGAGTGCCCAACCCCCCAGGAAGCCTAAGGTTGCCAACAGTACCTCCCCCAGCAGCTCCCAGAGAGGAAACACTCACCCGGTGGCCCTTCTCTCCCGGCAGCCCAGCCAGGCCATCGAAGCCGCGGTCGCCCTGCGAGGAGGACAGAGGGCAGCTCAGCCCGTGCCACACGGCCCCTTCACTTGCCTCGGGCCGCGGTCTACGCAGCGCCTGTGCACCCGGGGCCCCAGGACCCCGCGGTGGGGCCCCTGGCCGCCGCCCCATCACACATTCCACAGCCTTGGGTCCATATTCCCAACGCGTTTCCCCAAAACACCAACAAAGGCTGCAAACAGAGAGGTGACATCTGTTGCAGAGCCACAGACAGTGGCCTGGAGGGTCCTGAGACCTCAGTGTTTGGGGTCATGGCTGCAAAGTCGGGGTGTGTGTGTGTGTGTGTGTGTGTGTGTGAGTGTGCGTGCACCTGCCGTCTGCCTGTGTCTCTTATCACGACACCCTCGGGGCTCAGAGTGCCGCCCGCACACAGCAGGTGCGCCTACCCATCTGGCGGCTGGCCCAGCTCCGCCCACCCTCGGGCACCCCAGCTCCCCGGCCAGCCCTCCTTCTGCCACCCAGGTGGCCTCCTGGAGTCCAGCTCCCCGCCTCATGGGTGTTGCAAGCCATGTGGGGTTGAAGTCAAGAGAAGGCTAGTTCAGGCTTGAATACTTTTGTTGTTGAAAGACCATCATCATCTACTGGGACAGATTCAGGAAGCTTCTCCTCCTCTGTCACCGCACGTCCCTGAAAACCAGGGCCGCTCGCTCGCTCGGGACTCAGAGGGGCACCCGAGGGCCAGTCCAGGCCACTTACTGGGGGAGCAGGTGCAGTGCCCCGTGGTGGGTTTGGGGACCCCTGAGAACAGCCGCTGTCTCCACTGTGGGCTCCTCGCTGGAGAAAGTCGGCACTTCCCCCAGCACCTTGTGCGGGCTTGGACAAACGCTTCCGGGGCCGAGAAGGACGGGTGGACCAAGAACAGCGGGAGTTTCATCCCAGATTCGGGGACAGAGGGACGGGCACACCGAACCTCCGCAGACGGGAGGGGTGGGGCTCCCCTGGGCTCCAGCGGCTGCCCCCGGGGCACACGCACACGCCTCAGCTCCACAGTCACCCACGCGCAGTCTACTCGCTCCCTGCAACTCCGGAGAGCTCAGACACCCCAAATCTAGGCAAGAGGACTTCCTGCCCCGTGGACTTGTGAGGGACCCATGAAATTCACCCCACCAATCCCTGTCTTTGTGTCAACGTGCCAGAGGAGCTGATCCAAAGTGAACCTTCCAACCCCCAAGGTCCCACCCCTGGACGAGAGCAGATGTCCGAGTCATCACGTGTCATCACAACCGTATCCGTCACATAAGCACGTGCCGATGCCGTGGTGACGCTGACCGAGGAACGGGCACCAGGAGGCGGTGAGCAGCACCTACCTTGGGGCCGGTCTGTCCAGGCATCCCTCTTGCTCCGTCGCTGCCAGCTCGCCCCTGGAACGGAGCGGGGCAAACGGTCAGTACAGAGGAGCGGCCGGCTTACCGAGACCTCTGAGCGGTGGCTTCCTGTGACACCAAGCAGAGGTTTCCACAGCCCCGGGGGGCAGGCTGGCCCAGAGGACCCCAATCCGGAGTCCCGGCCGCTGTACGCAGGTTCTGGTCTTCCCAAGCCTCGCCATCCTGAGCCTTGGGGCGGGGCTAACATGCTCGCCCCTCTGTGTTGGTGAGGACGTGGCATGCACGAGACGGTGTGACGGGGGGCGACCGAGGGGCCGTGTGAGTCCGTGGGACCCGCTTCACAACCCAGGAGAGAGCCCGCCCCTGACATCTGCACATGTCCCGTCCACCAGCTGACATCAAGGGAAAGCCCAGAGAGCCACAGGGCGAGAGAAAGCATCTGGTTAGTGCGATGGATGGGGAGGAAAGTGAGGCCCAGAGGGGTGGCCTGGCTCTCGAAGGCCATACAGCCACCCCCAGGCGGGGTCTGGATGGTGAGCTCGACCCTCCGTGCCTGGGGGCCACTCCCACGGCCATTCCTTCCAGCCGGGGCAGCAGGCCCACGGTCCCCACCTGGGGCTGGAGGACAGGGCCTGGACCTACCAGGGTCCCCGATAAAGGCCGCAGTCCCCCAGGAGAGCCTGCCAGGCGTGAGGCCACCTAGATGGGGGCGGGGACCAAGGCAGATGTCCACTCGCTGATAAGGATCACCAGGCAGCTGAGCATAAAACGCCGGCCTGGATCAATAGCACCTCCTCTCCAGGCCACACGTGCCTGATCCAAGAGGCCTCGCCAGGGGCACCGGGGCTGCGCCGACAGGCAGAAAGGCCTCACAGCACAACCAGGACAGGGAGGGCAGCGCGAAAGCGGCGAGGGTCTGGGGGGGACCCCCAGGAGGCGGCCTGCGCACCCCAGGTTAAAGGTTACAAGGAACCGCCAGGAATGAAAAGTCATCTCGGAACATGCACCCGAGCAACGCAGCTCCAGGCCGAACGCAGACATGACCCCGTGAACAGAGGGGCCGACCGGGAGCCTCTCCTCAAATTTCCAAACGCTTTCAGAAATCAAGAGAAATCTGTCAGAAGGGTTGACAGGATTTCACTGCAGGACATTGTGGGCAAACGGCCGGATGCTTCCCTCACGCTGACGGGCTCCACACTGCACAAAGAACTAAAGGGACAGCCCGCCATGCGGCCTTGAGTCCCTCCCATCCCCTCCTGTCCAGCCTCATTCCTCCAGCACATGCGTATCCACGGCCCTGATGCCAGTGGTCACTGCCACGAGTCACACTACAAACCATCACTGGCATCTTTCCCTTTTCAGTTTTCACCTCGCCCTGACCGAGAAACCGTTTCCACTGAAACTTGACAATAAGTGTTTACAGAGATACAAAAGACCCTCAAAGAAATAAAATGCTTTTCAGAACCAGATCCAAGATAAACCACCTCACTGTCTACCAAGAATCACTGAATTCCGGCATCAGTGGCCCTTTTAGAATCATCTGTGCACCCCTCTGCCTCATGCCTGGGTCCCCTCCACGATCTGTGAACCTGCAGCCTTGAGGGGCCAGCGTGAGACAGCCGTGCCTGAATGCTGCTCACTCCATCACTTCCCTTGTAACTACAATTAACTCCCGGGACAGAGGTCCTGTAACCACTAAGGAATTATTCATTTTTGCCTTGTATACTTTGCAGCTAAAGCAGGAACTGGCAGCTCAGTGGCCACCCACCATTCCTTGCAGGGGTTCATCTAGGTATAAATGCAACACAAGAACGAGTAATTTTTTCATTCAGTAGAAAGATTCACTTGATGAAAAGATCCACTAGTCAGAGTCTGATGTGGGTTAATTAAGATTTCCCAAGCTCGTCTGGATGGTGTTCATTAATTTATATTAGGTTATAAATGCACACTCTCTGTCAGTAGCCACGGTCGTATGGAAGCAAAGCAGTTCCATCCACTAAAATTACAACCCAAACAGAGAATCCAGGAGTCTAGGAGCACAGGTAAGGTGCAGGGGGCCCGAGCAGCCGGCCGGCCATTTCCCCCAAACCAAAGCCATTTCTGGAGAAATGAGGCTGCCCCCAAAGAAAGGATCACTGATCATTTTGTCTTTTCCATACTTGCTCCCAAAGAGCCTGGGAAATTGCTTTAATTAAACATGTTTGTTAAACTATGTTCACATGCTCGGGACAGAGGCTGGGGGCAGGGGCGGGGGAGCTCGCTGCCCCTGTGGACCGGGACCCACCCAGCCTTGGACACAGACACGCCCTCTGAAGGGAGGGGAGCAGCTGGGCCAAGCCTAGCCGGCAAGATGCAACATGATCGGGGCAAACGCAACCCAGATTCCCGCCCCATCCATGGCCCAGCCGCTGTCGCTGAGAACTACTCACCCTTCTTCCAGGCTTTCCTGACGGGCCAGGTGGGCCCTGCAAACCCCGGGGACCCTGTCGGGAATCAGAGGACAAAGGTCAGTAGCGTGTCTGTTTTTCAGAGGGAAAAAGCAAAGCCTGGTCCCCGTGCTCGTCCACCTGGCCCGTGGCTACTGTCCCAGCTGCCAGCACGTGGGCAACGGCAGGACAGGGTGCAGGACCCACTGCCCTGAGTGAGGGCGGGGACCGAAAACAGCCAGCTCGGTCCCCTGCTGCAGACACCACTGCTGTTCCGCATCCAGCTTTGCATCAGGTGATGGCAACTCCCGCTACTTCCTTGACGAAATGCAGCATCGGGGGCACCTCCTTCCGGGGGGCGCCCCTTCAGACAGAGGAAGGTGAGGGGGGTACGTACCTGAGGCCCCATGTCTCCCGGCTCGCCCTTCAGACCTCCGCTCCCGGGAGGGCCCTGGGGAGACATGTCTGGTTAGGGGACGCCCGGAAGGTACCGGCTGTAGGGGTGACTGGGGAAGGGCCGGGAAGCAGAAGGGACACGGGACTGGCCCGTGGGCAGGGCTCCCACAGAGCCCGGCTGGCTGCCTTGGACAGAACCCGAGGGACAAGCAGTAACTTTTGCATCTCGTCCCAGGTTTGAGGGAAATCCTGGACCGTGGCGCGCACGAGGGCCAGGAGCTCAGAACACGCTCGCTTCTCTCCAGGGTGGATCTGACCACAGTCTGTCACAGCCCGTACCCCAGGGCCGTGTGTGGACATCCTCGCCCACTGCAGGGCAAGATCCCCAGATGCTGGGAGGGCACCGATGCAGACCTGGGGCCAGGGGCCAAGCCCACCCCACATGGGGAATGGGGATGGGGACACCGTGCGCTTCAATCCTCCGGCTCCTTGCAAGCTTCAAGGGCCATGCACACCCCCGGGGGCCCCCTTCACTGCCCCGAGTGTGCCTGGCTGCCCGAGGCTCGTGCAGCAAGGGCCGGGCAGGGGGCTGGAATCGGGGTCTGCCCCACACTGAGGTGGTCTCGACTATAAAGAGGGATGGCGGCCTCAGAAGAAAGAGGCTTGGAGCCCCCCAGGGTCACGAGGTAAAGTCGTAGCCAGGGCAAGTGTGAGGGCTTTCCAGCCCCCAGGGCACCACAGGCCCCACCCGCCCAGGCCCCTCCTGTCCCAAGGTCCCAGTGATGTAAAGTGTGCTCTGACCTGGATAAGCTGGGAGCCTGATGGGCTGGTGGTGGGGTGGGGGGGGAATGGCACCCCACCCCCCAGGTTCCCCCAGGCTCCCCTATGACTACTTACCATGGGGCCAGGTCTCCCAGTAAGACCCATCGGGCCAGCCGGCCCCCTCAACGCCAGCTGCAAGGGAAAACAGGACACGCTGAGAAATGGCTGGTTTACCTGGTTACCGACAGGTGAGACGGGCCAGGTGGGAAGGGGGGAGGAGCCTCTGGGGGAGGAGGTCACATGGACCCCCCAGACCCACTTTCTCCGATCCTCTGGGCTCCCGGCGACAACCACAAACGGAGCGGCAGAGGTGGGGTGGGGGCCGGGGGGGTGCCCACTCCCCGCTTTGCGGATGGGCGCTCCACTCACATGGATGCTCAGAGCCTCTTGCTGACTGCTTCCTTCTCCCCAGCGGGCCTCGCACAGGCAGGGCCTGCCCTCAGCCCTGCGCCCCGCAGAGTAAGCTTGAAAAGCAGCCCCGCTTCCGGGCACTTCCAGCGACCGGGGAGGTATCGGGGAGCCCTCCTAGGGTGAACTAAGTCATCCCCAGAAAAGGCAGCCAGGGAGCCTCAGCCGCCCAGGGCCCCACCTAGATACCTGTCCAGGTGGCTTACGCCTCCCAGCTGCCACCACACAGCTCAATCTGCTTTCTTAAAGGGCTTCCTCCACGCCACTCTGAGACTGTCTCCCCTGCATGATGCCATTTTAATTTTGGAAGATTTTGTGTTATAAAATCTTCTTGGGAGCCCATCGCCCACTTGACTTCAGTCAAAACACACACAGATTCAAAGGCCAGCCAGGCCGGCCCGTCAATAAATCCCGTGGCAGGTGATGGGGTTTGTTACCGCTGATTGTATCACACGGCAGTTTGTTCCATAGCAACGACTCAGTACCCACCGCCCTGTAATTCATTATCCACACGTTCTATCATTAGCATCTA
This sequence comes from Balaenoptera physalus, assembly GCF_965194825.1. NCBI lineage: Eukaryota > Metazoa > Chordata > Mammalia > Artiodactyla > Balaenopteridae > Balaenoptera > Balaenoptera physalus. Next base: position 3,154,059 of record NC_138886.1, on the reverse strand, counting down.
TCTGCTGCGCCAGAGCTACATAAATATTGCCAAACAAGGGACTACTTAGCAGCTTATTGCAATGCGCCATTACGGGCACTCCACTGAAGGGTCACCCACCCCGCCGGGTGGCATTTGCTCTTATCACAGGCAGTCAGCAACCTGCAGCCTCGTCAATTAAAAACACAATTCACTAATCAGCTCATTTGCCAAGAGCAGAGCAGTAATGGGGCAAGTGCTCCTCGGGACCCCCAGGCTGAGCGAGGGGCTTTGGGGCCAACGGGCTCTCTCCCCGGGGCGTCGGGCTCAGCCCAGCCCATCGCAGGGAGCCCCTTCCAGGAGTACATGGGGGGTCTCTCCATCCCCATAGCCCAGGGGAGGGCAGCAGACGGCTGAATCTGGGCGCACAGGGTCAGCAGGTGCCAGAGGGGCTCAGCAGCCAAGTCCTCATCCAGGAACCTGGACCCTCGGTGTGGGCAAGGAACCCCTAAGAAACCTCCCCCACCTTTCCTGGTGCTCACCCGGGTCCCCCAAATGCACAGGGATGACTGGAGCCCCGCAGGCTCCTGAATCTCGGGCAAGCACACCCAAGTCGGCCAGAGGCACTTCCCCTCCAAGCTGGGCTCTGAGCCCCATGGGGCCGGGCTCTGTCCCCCCAGCCCCCTGGCCCCAGGCACCACTCACCCGGGCCTGCTGGAGGATGGCTTGAGCTTGGGACTCCTGGGCTGAGACCATGGGTCCTTTGGAGCCCGCATCGCCGCCCCCTCCGAACCGGAACTGTAGGTGTAAGGCTGGGGTCACCAAGGGCACACCGACGTGGTGCCCACTCTGGACCCCAGGGCTGAGGCGGTGCCCATCGGCCTCTCTGGCAACAGCAGAGTCTTGGAGAGTCTAGATGGGCAGCTTCCAGCCCCAGACCCCGTCTCGGTCACACCACCCGGCTCTGCCAGCACAGAGCTGCTCCAGCCCCACCGGCCAATTTCAGCCCTGGGGCCACCCGGAGAGCCTCCCTGCAGCCGGGAAGCCCTTTCTGGCACCTGCGGCATCTCACCTGAGACCCCACGGCCCCCACTGATTACAAGGAAAAGCCCAGGGCCCAGTGCAAACCCCGCACCGAGGCCCAGCAGGGAGGCGGCAGGTCCACGCAGGGTCTCCCGAGCTGCACCCAGCCTCCCGGGCATGCGGGCTCACGGAGAAACTGACATGGGCCCAGACCAGCCCTCCACACACTCGCCCTCCCGGCCTGGGCTCCCCGTGAGGACCCGCAAAGTCATGAGCAGGTCAAGTTCAAGGAGGGACCGGCTGGCACGGGGGTCCGAGTGGAGAGGGCAGGTGTGTGGTGACGGAAGCAGACACCACACAGTTTCCCGCAGAGCTGGACTCCGTCCCCTTCGGAGGGGCCAGCCCTGGACGCCAGCAGAGGTGGAGCCCTTGACCCCGGTGTCCACCCTGCCATGTCAGCAGAACAGCCCCAAGGAGCCTGTTTCTACAAGACAGTCGGCCCAGGTTGGAGCTAGTCTTCGGCCCGGTGATCGACCCCCTCGGAAACAGCCCAGGGCCCCACTCCCCCGTCCGTCGCACCTGGAGCCCCGAGCCCACCCACCCGGCCACCCGCCCCCCAGCCCCCAAGTCAGGACACTCACCGGCAGCATGAGCATGGTTCCAGGAGGGCCGGGCAGCCCGTCAGCCCCAGGAAGGCCTGGGCGTCCAGGGGGACCCTGTGGACAGAGGGGCCAGGAGAGTGGGTCAGCGCACGGGGCGGAGCTGGGCTGGGACGGGGTGACAGGGCGGAGTCAGGGCCCGCAGAAAACGCACTGCACAAGCACAGCGCAACGCAGGACCCCAGGAAAGGGATGTGCGGACCCCAAGCCCAGAGGAGGGGGCTTCGCTGTGGGCGGAGGACAGGGAGGAGGATGGAGGGAGGCCTGAGCGGATCCAGAGGAATCAGAGACAGGAAGGCTGGAGCCTGCCACGGGGCGGGGGGTGGAGGGCAGAGGCCACACTGCGGGAGGTGGTTGGGGGCAGGGTGCTGGGGCTTCCACGACCCCAGGAATAACCCCAGGAACGTCCCTGCCAGGTGTCCCACCTGGGCGGGGCAGCCCAAGGACACCTGCGCTGGCTGCTCAGAGGGCCAGCTCGTCCGTGGTCAGCGAGGGGCCCCTGCCCACGCGCCCTCGGCTCTGCGGGTGGGGCAGAGGCCAGACGGAAAGCGTCCACTTGTCTGGACAGACGTGCGGGACCGGAGTCGCCAGGAGGACAGTGCACGGGACACCAGTGCTCTCAAGCAATTCAAAGCCCCACCTCTGTACAAACATCATACCTCCAGCTCATCCTAACAGCACCCCACCCCCCCGCCCCCCGCCGACAGAGTCTCTAATTGATCCTGGCCCAAGTCAGGCCTATGTGAACGTTAACACGAATAATACAGCTTATTGACAAAAAAGCGTTTTATCGCTCAGCTTTTCACTAACGCAGGCAGACTCCCAACCAGCTTGCGGGGGACGAGGTCTGTCTGCAGAAGATGAAGCTTAGCTCCCCCTCCTCAATGAAAGAGACCACCATCAGCCCCACTGCGAGGGATGCTGGGTCCAGCCCTCGAACCGAGTGTGCAAACACCACCACGGCACGATGCTCCCAGCTCAGACACAGACTGACTCCCCGGCCCAGAAGACCAAGCACCCGGGGGGTCCATCCCGGAATGACCCAGAAGGGTGTGCACTGCCTGGGCCGGAACTAACACCGTCTTTTCTTCAGTGGTTATGTTTACTCCAGGACCGACCCCCGTTCTTGTGAAATGTGGTATAACACAGATTCACCCAAAGGGAAAAGTGAAAGTTCCCTCTCATTCCTCCAGAAGTAACTAGGGCTAAAATCCTGTACGTGTCCAGAGAGGCCAGAAGCACAGGCACCGAACACCCGATGTGTATCACGTCCGTTAGTCTAGGGGTGCGTGGCCAGGGAGGCGGTTTTCCTCCTTTTTCACGAGGTCATCTTGTCCATATTGTTCTGCAATTGGCCCTTTTCCTCTGCTGCACATTGTGGCCTATTTATGAGCTTGGCCGCATTCATTTTAATGGCCACACATTGCAGACTCATCATTTATTTAATCCGTCCCCCTCTGATGCACGTTTAGGTCATTTCCAGTTTTCATTAGAACACAGGCTGCCGTGATGAGTCTTCAGGCATCTTTCTTTCTTTCTTTTTAATTTTTTTCTGGCCACGCTGTGTGGCATGCGGGAATTAGTTCCCCGACCAGGGATCGAACCCGGGCTTGTGGCAGTGAGAGCATGGAGTTCTAACCACTGGACCACCGGGGAATTCCCAGGCATCTTTCTTAGGTAGGTCCTCAGAAGCAGAACTGCTGGGTCAAAGGATTCCCGTTCCCCTTTTTGCTAATGGATACAGCCAAATGGTCCTTGCCTGCCATTTCAGAAAAAAAAAATTCTCAGAAAATAAAACTTGCTTAAAAAAGAAAAATCCAGAACGTGTTTTGCCACCCAGATTTCCTCCTGGAAATCCAATGCTGATAGCGGTTCACAGCTGAGCTTGCTGCTGCTGAGTCGATCCCAAATCAAACCCCCAATTCAAAGCTTAGGGTCCGTGTCTCCCAGGGACAAGATGCCGTCCATGTGGTGTCCACGTGGTGAGCGTGTGCCTCTGTGTGTGTGTGTGTGTGTGTGTGTGTGTGTGTGTAGCACTGGAAACCAGGAAGCATACTGGGGCGGCCCCTCATCCACTGTTTCCACTTTCAAAGACCCTCCTCCTGCTCTTTTTAAGCCATGGAGGGTGAAAATTCAACCTCAGGGGCCCAAAAGCTATTTCACCCTCACGCTGGCAGGCTTCAATTACACCCAGCGTGATTCCCAAGAGCGTAGGCATAGATGGACAAGGAAAACCTGGAAATCCTGTGAGAAAGAGAAGGTTCGCAGGAGAAAACCACCCCGTGAATCCTTCTGACACTTTAAAATGTCAGTCCCGCGTGTCCCCTCGCCCGCACCTGTATTTACCACGGCTTGAAAAAATCGTCAGCCGAGCTTTGCCAGGCACTGAGGTCTGTAACTCAAAGACTTTGTCCCCTGAGCCAAAAGATGGGGCTACATCACAGCCGCCTTCCCACCCTTCAGGACACCGAACGCAGGCTCAGGACATGTCTCACTCTGTCCACGGCCTGCCAGACACGGGGCATGCTCCAGCCACCAGGCTCAAGGCGAAATAAGAAAAGTCACCCGGCCTTTGTGTGTTTTCTGATCAGTGGCCTAAGTTGGTCAGACGGAAATGTTTTAAAGCACTGGCACCGCAGAGCTGGTCACACGTAGACCAGGTAAAGAAACAAGGCACCCCTTCCACGGTTAACAGAGGGTTTTCCTGAGGCCATCCTGGCGTCATTCTGGCATGGAGATGAGGGGACAGAGAGCTCAGACCCTTTGAAAGTGGCTGTAGACTCAGGCCCCAGGCTGAACCCAGGAGCCCGGGGCTCAGCACCAGCTGCAAAGCCGAGCTGCTTCTCATAATAAAAGCAGCAGGGTCGGGGAGGGAGCTGCAAAGACCAGGGGAGTCTTTATGCTGAGATATTTTTGCTTCTGCTCTTAGAAAGACCCAGAAAAGGAGAGGAACACGCACCAATCCTCAGATCCTCAATATCAGTGGGTTTTTCTTTTCAGGCCAGCTCCTGTGCAATTACAGCTTGCGAGAGGCCAGAGAAGTTCTTAGGGGTCAGCTCCTGCTCTAGATCGAAAACTACAGATCTACTACATCTGGCTACACCTGCGGCCGGGGCCAGAGCCCTGGGGGAAGCTGGCACCATGCACGCTCCCACCCCACCAGGAGCCTCAGCTGGCCCTACAGCAGGAGGAGGCCAGGAAGTCCCAGCGGAGCTCACTGAGGTCTTCTGAGCCCGGGAAGCCCGACAGGCCTGGAGAGAGGCACTGAGGTGTTTCTATCGATACTTTCAGCCTTGTCCCAGCTCAAAAGGTCCCCCCCATGTGCTCCCTAATATGAAAAAGGGTCTTTCTGGCCTCTAGGGGGTTCAACAGGTTAACAAGACGACTCAGGTGGCCCCGGCTCAATCCTAGTGATGCCTCATTGATAGCACCGGAGGGGGGACGACCAGGTCAGAGAGAGGACATGGCCCCAACACACCCAGGGAAGGCCCGTGTCACTGTGGCTTGTGGCCAGGACATCACAGAGATACCTGGCTGTGTGGAACAGGTGAGTAACCAGGTGTCCCAGGTTGGATGGTCCCATAAAAGATGTCCTGGGCACACAGGGGTACTGGAAGGCGGAGCCGCCTGTCCTGCCCCCAGAAGGCAGGAGATGGTCGGACAACCTTGCCTTGTGGGCATCGGCGGTCACTCACCACGGCCTCTGCGAAGCTAAAAGCTTCCTATGAGAGACTCTGCCTCTCAGCCAAGTTGCAGGGACCCAGCCTGTGTCCGTTCCCCTGGCCCCGAGTGTAAATCCAGCCAGCCGGGGGGGGGGTTAGGTGGTGACATAGCTGGGCATCGTCCCAGCTGGCCCTGGGGAGCAATGCAGGCACCTGTGAACCACGCTTTCCGTGCGTGTAATAACGGGGGTTCTTACAAGCCTTTTAAAGGACAGAAAAGACCCTCAAGCAAAATCCCGAAAGGATGCCCAACCCTTGAAACCTAAAGAGGTGGGGGGGAGAGGCTGAGGTCTCAACAACCGGGAGAAGGGGCTGGAGAAGCTGTGCCCATGGCAGCGTCATTACCAGGCTGCGTGGACATGATATAGGGTCATTGACCCTGCTGCTCTCTGGCCCCGAGGGTATCAAGTGCATCCCAATTCTGCAAGGAGGGAGGCACCCCCACAGGAAAGGGGGCGACCTTCCCTACGTCTAAGAGAGAAGATGTGTGCTATGGCCGGCCGGCCTCTCTCACTGACATCTGGACTCAGTCACACCCCTGGGTCCATCTGAGGACGGCTCTGTGGGGGGACACGGCTGTCACCCCCCCAACCCCTCCCAGACCTTTGGAGTGAGCTGGGTTAGAGACTGCAGCCCCTGGGGCAGAGCTCGACTGGTGTGGGTTCAGGGGTGGGCAGAGGACGGGCCCCTCACTTGCTTGTCTGGAATTTCAACTGTGGCAGAGGCAGGAGCGGCATGGGAAGTATGGGAAGGCCAAGCATGTCACAGGCCAGCCACGGAGCAAGGCCCACCTACTCTGCCCCCAAAGCCACTGGCCACAGGGAAGCAACATGGCGGAGAATCCTGTTTGGTGCCAGTCTGATCCGGCTGCCCTCAGAGGTCACGCGGCCGCCTGCTTTGTCTGCGGGCATCACCTCACATCACCCCGATCATCACCCCAAAGCCCCCAGCACCTGACAGCCAAACACCCCCTGGAAGCAGACCCCAGCCGCCTTTCCTCAGGACCAGACCCAGGCACTGTCCACCCCAAAACTGTGAGGTCTTTGCTCTGGGCAGTGTGCCAGGCGTTGGGGATAAAGGTCTGTTAGGATGCACACACGGCCCCAGTGTCTCTCACCTACAACTACACCCAATTATAGCTCTCAGTCTGACTGTGCTCACATCGATATTCATTAGACCAGCAGGAAAAACAAAAAGAAAAGAAAGTCAAGCTGGACGAGAAGCCACAGGGCTGCAGTACCCCCAAACGCCCACTAGGAGTCGGAACGAAATTGCCGCGAACTGGGATCAGCCTGCATCTCTCCGGCAGCCACCCAGGGCGATCCGGGGATGGTCCCTTTGACCAGTGTGACCCCCAGATGGTCCCTTTGCCCAGGGAGACCCCAGGATGGTCCCTTTGACCAGGGCGACCCCAGGATGTGTCCCTTTGGTCAGGGTGACCCCAGGATGGTCCCTTTGGCTAGGGTGACCCCAAGATGGTCTCTCTGACCCAGAGCAAGTTTTCTGTGTCTGTTGCTAGATTTCCAACAAGGAAGCTGGAGCGAGGGGGTCTTAAGGCCAATGAAGTTCTCGTATTGAGGGAGGATAATTCGGATCCTGTGGGATGCCCAGGCAGCACCAGAGCTCTTTGGCCACTGCAGCTGTTGTTACTGCTACCCTAATGCAGGGCCGCCACCGTGAGCTGGCCCCTGGAACCCGCCGGGGGACCCAGAGCCAGGCTGAGGCTCACTTTTGCAGGGGTCTCCTGCCTCCAGCTCAGGGCCAGGCAACAGTCGGCCCCCTAAACATCTGAAGAGAGTGGACGCACTAAGGGGTGGCGTGAGATGCGGGGGGCAGGGCAATTTGGGGAAGGACGTCAGTGTACTGCGGTCACCCACACAGGTGAGGTCAAGGCTGCTCCCCGAGCAGGGAGGACGCCCGGACGAGGCCACAGAGCCCGTGATCCGAGGGGACTGAGCCGCCCTTACCCTTTCTCCAGGGTCACCCACTTGGCCAGTGGGACCCATCGTTCCTGGAGGTCCTGGGAGACCCTAGAATTAGAAACAAAATCAGGCAGAGTTAAAGATGCAGCCACAGGGAGGTTCCCGCCTGGCCAGGAGAGGGTTCGAGAAAGTGCCGGTCCCAGGGCGTTTACCCCTCTTTTCCATCTGGGAGCTTTAAGGGGTCTCCCTCCACCCCCGAGCGCCTCCCACAGTCATGGGAAATAAAATGGGAAACTCACCGCGGGGCCTTCGGGGCCGGGCGGCCCCTCCAGGAGCATGCCCTGGAAGAGACAGGGAGAGCGTCTGAGACCCCAGGACCCCTTCCCTCCATCCCCAGACCCCGAGTGGGCCCGGCCCCTAGCAGACCCCCGCCCTGAGGAAGCCCTCCATGCTGGGTGGACCAGAGGACCACAGTCTCGGCCTCTGGGTCTGCACCCTCCGTCCTGGGAGGGGTCCCCAGCCTCTGGAATGGGGGCCACGGTGACCGTCCTTTGAGCGTCTCCAGGGGAGCCACAAGCCAGACAGCAACCAACAGGCTTCCCTCAAGAACAGCTTCCAGAGGAGTGAGGGGTCCCAGGACTCCCCGGCCACGCCTCTGGCCCTCCTGTGCCCAGGGGGCAGTGCCCAGGCAGGCCCTGGTGATGGCGGCCTGAGGGAGCAGTGGACCCCAGGACCAGGGCCCAGTGAGGGTGGAGAGACGACCACCCGGTGGATTCAGGGGGGACAAGAGGAAAGGGCGCCGCAGGCTGAGGTCCCCACCTAGAGAACCTTTAGGACCAACTGCTCAGACAAGCCACGCTGGGGTCTCCACCCCCTCCTCCCTCCACATGGGAAACACAGCCAAGTCCCCTGGACACTCAGCTGCCCTCCTCTTCTAGCCCCTCACCCGGCGGAGCCGAGGTCCACGCTGCCTCTGGCCCCCAGGCCTCACCGTCTTTCCCCCCAGATGAGGACAAGGCCTCCTGCCCCCTGTCAGCCTGGGCCCTGGAGTCGGCATGGGCAGCGGAGGGGAGAGCAGGCTTCAGGTCCCTGCAGACAGAGCTCCCGGCCCGGGGGCTCCGGCTCTCGGGCCTCGGCTTCAGCCACCTTCCCAGCGCGGGCCTCCTCTCTACGCCTGTCCGGTCAACACCAAGGTCAGGCAGGCCCCAGTGTCCTCTGTGTTCCATGCCCACTTCGGGGGTCAGAGGCAACGCGTGGCCTTCCAGGGAGGGAAGGACCTCTGGCCCCTGCAAGGGTCTGCATGCTGAGAACACCGTGGTGGATCGTTTCTGGGGGTCCTGGGACCCAGTGGGTTCTGTCCGGCCCGGCTGGGCAGGCTTCAGCCTCACGCGGGGCGCCTGGCTGCCGTGGACCCCTCCTCCCAGTGAATTCCTGTGACGGCCGAGACAGCGGTGAGAGGGCTGGACACACTTGGCCCCCAGTGGCAGACCTGCCTCCTGTTTCCCCGGAACACAGCAGGCTCGGGCTGCTTCTCAATGCTGCTGTGCCCTGGGCTTTTCTTTGAAAGTGAACAGTCCTCTTGTGAAACCCGGAATTGCCTCCTAGGAGTAAGAGGGTGTGCCCAGGACAGGCACCAGGTCAGCACAGGTGTCGGACACCCCCCAGTGCGGGGCACCCAGGCCAGGGGCTGCAGGTCCCCTCCAAGCCCCTCACCCTCCCCACCGGGGCTGCCCAGTCGCTGGGAGGATGCACCCGGTGTTAACACAGATGTGCACTCAGGGAGACGTGTGTACACGAGATGCGCACAGAGAGTTCATCCAAATGACCTCATCGGTCCCACTCTCCTGTTTCCTCCTCTGACAAAGGCAGCTGAGGAGAATCAGAACTGAGCGAGGGTTAAGAGAGAAACCCCTGGCTGCCGTGGACCCTGCAGGACTGCAGCTGTCTTCCCGGACACACGACCGCTGCTCTCAGGGAGTGGGGGCCATGGTGGGTGGGCTCTCACGGGAGGATCATTCCAGGTCGGCCCGGGAAGGGCCGGAGGCTGCTGGATGGATGAGCCCAGTGGAGGGGTGCCGGAGCTTTCCCAGGTACAGTGAAGGGATGGACCCCTGGCCACCACCCCAACGAGAAGTGCTCCCAAGACATGGGAAGCCATGGCCTTCCTTCACTGGCCCCGCTCCACACCCCACCAGGGTGGAAGGTCTCAGCCTCAGCTGAGAACTCGCAACAATCCTTAACGGGGGCCCATTCATCGGCTACATAGCACAGACCAAGAAAACCTTCCTTAAGCCACAGTGGAAGGCAGACATGCCTGTTGCGGGCCTTTACCAGATGATACAGGACGTTGAATCTGGAGATGCCTGGTCCCTGAGGTCCCAGGGCAGCCAGGAGCACCAGATCTGTTGACCTGAATCCGCTCGGCTGAGGGACTCCTGTCCTGTCAAGGAGCCACTGGTGTTGCTGACCCATGACACAGGGTACCAGGTCTGAGTGGGAAATAGCCCCTGTGTCCCTGGGATGGATGGATGGAAAGAGAAGGAGCCGGTTCCCAGAGCCCCAGGCACACTGAGCCACGCTCCCCAGGAGGAGGTCGCCGGGGCAGGCTGGGGAGAGGTTGGCCTTCACGGGCCGTGACGCCTGCGCGGCCGAGGCAAGACCACGTCGGCGGTCATCCAGGACTCGGCCATCTGTTTATAGGGAGCTAAGGCTCTGAGGACATCTGGTGAAGCTCCAGGTTGAGAAATTCCAACGGTTTCCATGATGTCTCCAGGGAGACCGGCCTCAGCCCCTCGGACACCCCAAACAGGCTGGGGGCTGGGCGGGAGCGAACGCTGGGGCCAGAGGGGAGGGCATCCTTCCCTAACTGCATCCAGATGTCTCACTTCTCCCCGAACAAAGATGAAATGCACTTTCTGGAGACATGCTATTTGTGCTGGACCACTTCTATTTTCTCAGCCTGCTCCCCCAGCCCACCCTCGCCGCTGGAGCCTGGTGGAGCCTGGCAACGGGACACCTCATCCACTCTCACCCCCCTCCACCTGGACCTGGGATGCTACGGCTCTCACACAGGGGCAGCCTGGTCTGGGGGACGTGTGAACAGGAAGCTCGTCCTGACCGAGGTGCCGGCCAGGCCGTCCCAGAGCCAGGACCAAACCCAGGGCTCCACAGAGCCTGGCCCCTGCCTGCCCGAGGGTTCCACTCTTCCCAGGCAAGATGCCCCTTTCACCAAGCGATGGGGACACCACGGAAGGCACCCGAGGCAGCGGCAAGTCCACCGGGGACCAAGGCCATCTGGACTGTGGTCTGCACACAGCTGGACCACAGGGAAGTCACGCGGGGTGTGGTCCACCTTCTGACACAGCCCCTCAAGGACTGGAGCAGGTTCCCGGCAGCCCCGTGTCTTGAGGTGGCACCACTGGCCGCACTGCTCTTCCCCGACGGTCGCCTTCCTCCCTGAGTCTGGACGTGGTGTGAGGATTTTACATGTCGCCGAGCAAGGGACCACCTGGTGCTGGTGTCTCCCTTCGGCCCCTCTGCCCACTTCCTCTGCATCCCCATCTTTCGGCCCCAGACAAGCCCTGACTCCCGTGGACCCTTGGAGAGCACCAGAAAAGGAATGTTCTCAGCCCGAGAGCAGGATGTGTGTGCCCAGTGGCCACAGCCCAGTGGGAGCGGATGCGCCCATCCCTGGGACAGGCCTGGGGGGTGGGGCAGGGAGCACAGAGCAGGACAGTCATCTAGTGTCCCCATCCTGATGCCCCAGCCACGGGCTTCAGGTGCCTCTAAGGTGGATGAGGTTCCAGAAGAACCTTCCCAGTCCCACGGGAGGATGGGGGTCACCTCAGTTCTCCGTCCCAGAAGCCCCAAGACCAGAAGCGCCCTGGAGCCTCCAGGTCGGGCAACCAAGTCCTGGCAGTAGAGAAAGCTGGAACCTGGCCCAGCCTCATGACCCGTCGAGTGCAGGACGCTGGTCTCCTCCCTCTGGCTCTTGGAGGATGTGGCAGGGGTGGACCTTGGCAGCCAGCCCCTCCCCACTCTTAGAGCTGCTTCCCAGCCCGTGATGCCATGCCCACCACGTGCAGCTGCAGGGCACTCCTCCCCCACCTGGCTGATCACCTGGCACCTCGCCCGCCTCGGCTCAGGGCCTGGACCTCGGCAGCCCAAAGGCCACAGGGTGGACCCTGGTGCTCCCGGCCAGGCACGGCTCCCTGAGGGCAGAGGACACGCCAACACAGAGTGGGGCCCCCGCCAACACCCACCGACCCACGAGGTGCACGTGGGACCTCTTGCCTATGATCCCAAGGTTAAGACGTTCTCAACAGTCATTTTGTTTAACTCGCCCCCAGCCTGGCACGGTGCGGTCTCACTCAGTGGGAGCTTCAGTGCAGAGCTGTTTTATTAAATCCCCTCGGCGTGGCTGACGACCAGGCTTCCCTGTTTCACCAGCTGCAGCCACATGGCTGCACGGCCCGCGCGGAGAGCTGGGTCCGTGGCTAACGCTCCCTGCCTCAGACCAGCCGCTCCTGGTCCACACTCAGCCTGCTAAGCCCCTCTGCCCTCCAGGGGAGCTCCCTCCTTCCCAGAAGCCGAGTCTTTTTATCAAGGAGAAATCGACACACTGTGATGTGCCCGGATCTTAAGCGTGTGGCACAAAGGGTCCTGGCCCATTCGAATCCCAGGTAGCCACAAACTCATTCGAGGTCCAGAACCTTACCCCTGCCCAGGCGCTTTTCGAAGCAGCGTGTGGCATCCATGAGGTCACGTAGCTCCTCGTGGTAGCCCCAGGCATAGAGGCGCAGGGGTCCCGCAGGTCCAGCCACGTCCTACCTAACCCGCCACGTGCCCCAAGCTTCGACCCACCACCCCGCCGGTTTCGGGGAGACAATAAGAACGTGTCTTACTGGTTCGATGATGGCAGGTTCTCCCTTTTGACCTTTCTCGCCCCGTGGTCCGATCTGGGGTTTATAAGATGCAGAGGGAGGAGAGGGAGAACAGGAAGAAGGTACAGATTACACCAAATCCATCCGGCTGATGAAGCAGGGGTCCCCCCGCAAGGGCCCGGGGAGGCACCCTCCCTAGCCACTCACCCCTTCGTAGATGGTGTCCTGGTTGGCGGGCATGCCCGGCCCGATCTCCGACGGGGAGACGGTGGGGTCGTAGTAAGGGTCGTAGTAGTTCTCATCCAGGTTCTTGATGGTTTCTTCTGTGAACTCTCCCTCCAAGTCGTCCATCCCCTCCTCCGGAGGCGGATCCGGCTGAGAGGGAAGGCGGCAGGGGTCACCCAGAGGAAGCCAAGTAACGGACACGCACAGGCCCCCAGCCCTGGGACTCCAAGCACCGTGGCATCCGAGGTCACAGAACACGGGTAGCCTGGGGTTTCACTTGTTGGGAGTCATCGTCTCCCTCTCACAATCGGGAAACTCACCCCAAAGCCCCCAAGACCCCGTGGCAAATCAGGGCTGCAGAAGGATGGGCACACGGCACCAGGCTGCACCGTGTACTTGGGGAAACTGGGGCCGCCAGGCCCAGGGTCTCGGGGTAACATGCCCCTAATCCCATGCCCGTTGCCAGAGGGGTCTGGACCCATCAGAACCCCGTGTGTCTGCTCTGTGGCCGTCAAGAATTCAGCATCACATGATGGTTGTTTTTAAGCATTCCCTATGGGCTGAGCTCAACTCCTCTCCAATCTGAAGACGTGGCAACAACCCCAAGAGGCGGGCAACACTGGTGCCAGGTTGTAAATGAGATCACTGATTTTGAGACAGGGGATATCACTTTCCAAGGTCACTGGCAGAGATTTCAAGTCCGGTCTGGTGATGGGAAAGCCCATGGTCCTACCCGGCCTCACGTCTGGCCTGCTTGTCCAGACCCCCAGCTCATGTACCTGTCTGGCCTGTCCCCACCCGGGCCACAGACAGGAACAGTGCCTGTAAACACGCACGTCCTCTTCCATGTCCACCGAACCCCAAGAGACCTGGAGGGCGGGGCTCATTCCACCCATTTTGCCGATGAAAAACTGACAACGCTGAGATCCACCCAGCAAGTCGGTGACTGAAAACTCAGCGGGCATCCTCGGCGATCATTTAAAACGGCCTGGCTGCAAAGGGCTGCAGGGCCAGGTGTGGTGGGCAGGGGGGGAGGGCAGCTGCCCCAGGACAGCAAGGTGAGGAGTAGAGAAGGAAGAGCCCGGGGTCCGGCCCCCTCCCCCGGACCAAGCCCACTCGCCGGGGAGGCAATTACGTTAGAGGCATTGGCGGTGAGGACGGTGCTGGTGGGAACTTCGGCCCGGGCGCCCCGGTCGGGGTTCTCGTCAGGGTTCTCGATGCCTTCGCCGTAGTTGAGGTCCTCGTAAGGGGGTGGGGTGTAGTAGTCCTCGCTGGGCACGTAGTCGTAGTCACTGATGCCGGGGTCCTCCTCCTTCCCGGCCCCCTCGCTGGTGTCGGGCACCGGAGGGGCTTCCGTGGGGGGCTGGGTCAGCTCCTGGGAGCCGGGCAGAGACACGCAGGGTTAGGGGGGCGGCCGGCGCAGCGAGGACCGGGTCAGGGGTCTCCTCTGCGGCGTGAGAGGGAGGCTGACGCATCGGCCAACCGGCCCCTGTGGATCGGGGCACCGGGGCCCCCTCGGAACGGGGGCGACCGCCCAGCCCGGGGGAGTGCTATGCACGACGAAACCCCGCAATCACGCGCTCGGACAGACTGAACTATATCTCAAATTTCTTTTAAAAAGTAAGAGAACAGGGAATTCCCTGGCGGTCCAGTGGTCAGGACTCCGCGTTCTCACTGCCGAGGGCCTGGGTTCAGTCCCTGGTTGGGGAACTAAGATCCCGCAAGCCACATGGCGACCAAAACAAAAAAAAGTAAGAGAACATTCCAGACTCTTAGAGCCATACGGGCCAGTGTCTCGGTCACCCGTTGGGGAGGGGACTGGATTCCATCACAGGGGTGTCCCCCGCACCACGGAAAGCCCTCTGCCCCACACTCCCCGTGAGGACAAAGCACATACGGTCCCTGGTCCCCCATTTCCCTGCCAAGCTCCCGCCCACCGGCCCTGCTCTCCACGCATCTCCAAACGGCCCCCATGCTCGCCACGGCCCCCCCCTCCCCCCCGCCAACCACGGCCTCCAGGGCCCAGCAGCCACCCGGCCAGACCTCGGCCACCTCCGTGGTCTCTCGAGCAGCTTCCACGGGTGTCTTGGTGGGGGTGGGCTCCTTGCCCGCGTCGTCCGTGTCCTCGTAGTAGGGGTACTCGTAGTAATAGGCGTCTCCTTCACCCTCTCCTTCCGGGTACTGAGAGCAAACAGGGCCACGTGAGGAGGGCATGGGCCCCCCACCCCGAGATGCCAGCCTGCCATCTCCCTCCCTCGTGGGCTCAACGGGGAAGATCGGACCCCAAAAAGCCGTGCCCAGCTCCAGGCACCAGCCCCGTGGGCCCTGAAAGGACTCCTCCCCCTCCATCCCCTGGGGGAGCAGAGCCAGCCCCACGAGGAGTCCAGGGGAGGAAACGGGGACCCCCGGTGGCCTTCAAGGAGACATGAGCCCTAAGAGGTCCAAATGTTCTGAGCCTTTGGCACCCGAGGGCCAGGACAACCAGCCAAACCAAGGGCCCTTCCCGACCTTCACCGAAGGCCCAGGCCTCACGGGAGGGACTTCACAGCGACAGAGATGGTCTCACCCTCAGACCCATTTCTGTATCGGGCATCGGGAGGGGGAGGCGTGGCCAGGAGGCCTCGGCTGCAGGAACCCAGCTGGGAGCACCGCCCACCCTGTTCTCGGGGTGTGAAAGACGTGCCTAGCCCCGGACCCCACAGCTTCATGGGCCACCCCCCTCCTTCTCTTCTGACTGCTCGTGAAAGAAGGGAAGCTCAGAGAAAAAGAGCAAGATTGAATTTTACTTAAAAGAAACAGGAGTCCAATCTGCGCAGGGGCTGGGAGAGGATTTTCATTTGGAAAGGGTACAAAGAATTGCAAATCAAATTAACCGAGGTACTGCTGGGGCGTGAGGGCGGGTGGATGGGAAGGGTTGACCCACAGACACACGGGTCACGGTCAGAGGACAGAGGCATTGGACATGCTCCTGAAACTCTCGGGCCGAGGCTGCCCCTCAGAGTCGCTGCCGCCCTAGGGGTCAGAGGACCATCATTCTGCTCCGACAGCCCTGAGCCCCTCCTACCTGGCAAGCTCCAGACAGCCCGCCAGGGGCACCTGTGGCGTTTCCGCTCACAGTACCACACCCAGGTGTTGATCCAGAGGGCGCATGGCTCTCTTCACCCAGAAACTTGTGTGAAAGATTCTTTACCAACATCCTTTTTGACTCAATTGCTTTGGGAGCACAGAACCCTTCGTAAAGTGAGTCAGGAGTCCACCTTGCCCCGGGGATCAAATATAGTCTCAGCCAGTGGGTTTACTTAAGACGGGAGTCCCACAGCTTCTGTGTCCCTCCACGCCCACCAGCCCCAGACGGTCTGTCCGCGGCTCCCACCAGGACTCACATATTCATCTGGATTGGGGTCCTGAGACTGGGGCTTGTCGGGGACCGCAGTGTCACAGTCAGGGCTGTAGTGCTCGCAGTAATCGTAAGCTGCCCGGTGGTCCGAGACGAAGAGCAGCTGCTGGATGTCTCCCTGGAAAAGGACGAAAGCCCTGAACAGGCAGCACAGACGGCACCCACGTGGGGACCCAGGAGAACTGCCTGACGCCTGAGAGCTTGTCCTCAGGGCCAGACCTCCTCTGGGGAAGCTGCCACCTCCAAGAGCCATTCAAGCGACCTGGCCACCCACGCATTACTGATCCATCCATCCATCCTTCCATCCATCCGTCCACCCAGCCGTCCACCCGTCCACCCAGCCATCCACCCACCCATCCAGCCAGGCAGCCAGCCAGCCATCCATCCATCATCACCCACCCATCCACCCACCCATCCACCCATCCATACACCTATCCACCCATCCATACACCTATCCACCCATCCATCTGCCCATCGATCCATCCATCCACCCAGCCACCCGTCCACCCAGCCATCCACCCACCCATCCAGCCAGGCAGCCAGCCATCCACCCATCACCCACCCATCCAACCACCCATCCACCCAGCCATCCACCTATCCACCCATCCATACACCTATCCACCCAATCATCCATCCATCCACCCATCCATCCATTCACCTACCCATCGATCCATCCATCCTTCTCTCCATCCACCCATCCACTCATTCAATAGCCATTATTGAGCACCTACTAAGTGCAAGCTACTGCATCACACATGGCAGATGCACCCATGGCCCAGAAACCACTGCCTAGTGGTGCCCACACCTTTCCTAACACCTTGGGCTTGCCCTGTGCCCCACGGATAAGACCCCATCAGACGGTGTATTCATCAGATTTTCACCGATTCCTCCACCAGCCCCACTGCCCCTTTCTGGCCAGAAGCCTGAGGCCGCCCCTGCCCCTGAGCCTCTGCTCCGCCACGATCCAGCAAAAGGCACGCACCACTCCCGAAGGGCAGGGCCACGGGTGGCGCAAGGACACGGTGCCCACCTGTACACATCAGAACCACAGGCCCGGGCAAGGAAGCCGCACCCTCCCTGCCAGTCATTTGGGGAAGGTGCATGAGGCCCTCCTCTGTGCCAGACCCCAGGAAGAGAGAGAGACGGGCCCCCAGGCAGGGGCCAGATGTGGCCTCTCATCGCCGGACCATGGCAGGGCTGGGGTGATGCGTCACCCAAAGTCACTAAGCGCGGGTCCACGGATGGCCTCTGGGATCTGTGAAGCAAGATGCCGGCCGTGTGCACAGCTCTGGGGACAGGACCCTCGCCCTCCTTGGCTTGGCTTCCCAAAGGCTCTATGGGTAACCTGACCTAGAGATGGCGTGACAGTCCTGGAGTCCAGCAAAGGCCCATTCCTACCCGATCCCTGAAGCACAGTTCCAAATACGCGGCCTCCCAACCCGGGTTTGAAACCGCCCCGTGACGAGCGAGGACTCGGAACTACCCCCGGCAGCCTGTCTCCACGCAGGGGGCTCGGAGGAGTGGAGCGTGGCCCTCCCACCCCGACGTCCAGCTCTGTCTCCGGCACACAGATGGACCCTCACCGTCAGCGTCTCCGACTGCAGCCTGGCCGCAGTCCCCCGGGGCTCGGTCTGCAGCCCCTCTGCCTTCCTGCCACCGGGAGGAGTGGGCGTGCAGGGTGGGCAGCCTGCCGCTGCCACAGCCCTGGGCCCGTAACAGCAAGCGGGGCTGTCATGGGGGCGGAGCAGGAGAG
The DNA here is from genome assembly GCF_965194825.1 of Balaenoptera physalus. Taxonomy (NCBI): domain Eukaryota; kingdom Metazoa; phylum Chordata; class Mammalia; order Artiodactyla; family Balaenopteridae; genus Balaenoptera; species Balaenoptera physalus. Next base: position 3,136,517 of record NC_138886.1, on the reverse strand, counting down.
GGGCGCCACCCGCCCACACCTCAACACTCCCCGCCCAGCGCCCACCCCCTCTCCCTCCCTTTGGACGTCAGAGGCTCCTGGCCCACGTTTTAAACTCTCCAGCAAACAGGAACCATACGACAGGCACAGTGAATCAAAACCACACATTTTTATTAAACAACATGACTTCTAGTTCAAATTTCATCCAATTCAAATAAAGTATTTCTCCCTGTGACTGGCAGCTTGACACCTGAATATATGTTCTCCAAATGCAGTTACTGGAAAAAAGAATAGGCTCGGGGCATTTGGGGGGCAGCTGTGACCCCGGGCAGGGGGGGGCGCCCCTCGAAGAAGCAGTCAGCACACTCGTCACAGTGGTCTGGCGAAGGGCCTGCCTCCCCGGAAAGCCCAGGTCCCCGGGGGGCGGACGCGGCCGGTGCATCTCTGTGTCCCTGTACCACAAGGTGTCCGGCCCAGCGCCAGGCCTCGCAGGCCCCACACAGGGCGATGAGCAAGGCCAAGGGCGCGGGCATCCGCTCCCACGAACAGGCCCAGCCGGAGCGGAGGTGCCTCCCACCCCTCAGCCCAGGCTCTGGAATGTGCCTGCTGACCCGGCCCCCGGACAGGCCTGGTTCCCCGCCTGCCCACCCATGCCCCAGATTGCAGCAGTGACCACGTGATCAGTCGAGGGCCCTGCCGGCAGAAAGCCCCCTTCATTTCCGGCACCCACCCTCCCCTGCAAACGCCCGTACATGTTGAAAACCATTTTTCCCGCCAAATCCTCAAGTGGGTTTTCACACCAAAAAACATGCCTGTTTGTTGTGTGGGCGTGTCCCTCAGAGGGCAGGGGTCTACTGTCCCCCACCCACTATGGAGAAGGGGAAACTGAGGCATGGGTGCGAAGCCCCCCAGAAGCTCTGCACCCAGATCCTCATCCAGAGCTCCCTCCAGCCCACCCCCTACCTCTTCCTGCAACAGGGAGGAGGCTCACATCCCCGGGCACCCCATCAGGGCCAGGAGCTTTGGGGCAGGACCCTGGGGTGACAGATGTGGCACTGGCTCTGCCTCTAGGCTCCCAGACGGAGCAGGTGGCTCCCCCGCCCCCAAACCACCCAGCGGTGCCACCTCCCGAGGGCAGGGCAGCGTGGGGAGGGAGCCGTCAGGGTGCTGCCCCCAGCCCCCCGCAGCAGACCCCACTGAGGACCGGGAGGAGGAGCTGGGACTCAGGGAACAGCTGCCAAACCCACCTTGCACAAGCCAAGGAAACCCCTCCCTGGCCTCACGGGAAACACCAGGTCTGCACAAAGCTAGGGAGGACCTCGGCCCCCCCTCGGGGGTTCTGACCGCTCTCACCTGGGGCGGTTGGTCAACGGTTCTGACCAGAGTCAGGATGGTTCCTGGACCCCAAAGCACCCATGGGGTGCTGGGGGCACAGGCAGCCCTTGGGGTGCCACGGGGACGCTGGGCGACCCTGGATGAGGTGTCCTGGGGACACCACACTCAAGCACGCCCTGAAAGCCATGACCTTAACACCCCATAAATACCCTGAGGCATCCAGGGCAGAGGGAAGTCCTGTCTCCCCCTGCCCCACACCCAGCGGGGGCTCCCGAGGAACCCGGGCCCCTCAGACACTCTGCCCTAAAGGGCTCGGGGGCAGGGCCTGGGACTTGGGATCCTTAAGGCTCTGGTCACTGCGAGGGGCAGCCAGGCCCGAGAGCGGCCCCTTAAGTCTTCAGACAAGCTCTGATCTTACACTTGTGTCAAAGGCTGCCACCACCCCGCACCCCAAGAGTACCCCTCCTTCCGTCCCCAGTGAGGCCTCAGGAACTCCTCTGCCCCTTCTGGAGCATCCGATCAGAGCCAACCAATTTCTCTCTGCAGCAAGGGGGCATGTGGGCGACTGTCCTGGTGGCCGGCGACCCCAGACAGGACGCAGCCCCTGGGCTCCCCATTTAGCCAAAGGAAACCTGGGGCTCCCTTGCCCTCCTCCACCCTCGGGTGGTCCAGGAGGAGGGCTCTGCCAGAAGTTTGGAAAATCAAAATAGACCCTGCCATCGAGAGAGGCTGGAAGCCAGAACTGCAATTATTCGAGTTTGCGCTTTAGGTTGGGGACACTGAACACCTCGCATGCCCCTCCGAGAGACCTCGTCTCCCGCTGTGCTCTGTCTTGTTGAGACCAGAGGCAACTCAGAATCCTTCTCAACACAGGGCTTCCGGCAGCACCACCCAGCGACTTGGAGACGTCGTGCCCCCTGGCTGCCCGCCCCCCGGCTGCCCTAAGCGGGTGCTTGTTGCCCTTCAAACATGCAACAAATGATCACAGCTTGATGACTGTGTTTTGAGAGCATTTTCACGATGCCTCGTGGGATGGGAAGCCAAGCTCCAAACTCCAGGCCCAGAGGCCCATCACGGAGCCCCTGCCCTGGCAGAGCCTTCCCAGCGGCTGCCGGGGGGAGATGCCGGAGCCCAGCGAGCATCAGCCGGCTGGCCCCCGCTCGCCGTGCCGGCCCTCGCCGACCTCCTGGGACGTCCTGCCTCCTGCCTCCCTGCCCCGCGCAGGTCCCTCGGGACGTGGGGACCTGGAGCTTGGCCTGGCCAGGGCTTCTCAAAAGGGGTTCCACGGAGGGGCCTGGGGTCCTAGCAGGTTTTACACATCAGGCTGCCCCAGAGGAATGTTAGTTAAGAAAGGGTTTACAGGTTTCCTTAGAAAGTCAAAATCCCCGATGTAGTAAAACTGTCTCATTTTACAGATGGAATCTGAGGTCAGCGGGGGTGGGTCCCGCCAGCCTCAACAGCAGATCAGCCCCAAGGGCTCCGAGTCCGGGGAACTGTGACGCCGTGACGGGGGTCCAAAGTGTGCCTAGCCACTGCTGGGCGTCCCCCATGCATCTCTCCTGAGCCCCACTGCAACCGCCACTTTACAGATGGGGAAACGGAGGCCGTGGGGTGGAAGAACTTTCCAGAACCAGGAAGGTCCCGCCGTGTATTTCCTCACCCCGCAGCATCCGTGCTGTCTTACACTTGACCAGGGCCTTGGCCCCCTCATCCATGATGCAGCGAGCGCTCACCGAGGGTCCCCACCGTGTTATCTCTGCTCCCCGAAATCCCCACCTTGATACGGGTGAGGCCGCGACCCCCCTGCACGGTCGCCTGCCCAGGCTCACTTCTCCCCCGCTTCGCCCTTCCCTGCCCAGAGCCTTGCCCTCTGAGCCCCGCAGAGCCTGGAGCAGTGGGTGTGGACCCTGCATGGGGAGCTGCTGACCGATTACCACCCGCCCTGCTCCTCCCACACCTACAAGCCGACAGCAGCATTTCTCGCTGCGACCCACAGGGGCACGTGCCCCGCTCCAGCCCCTGACGGTGGGCCTCCTGGCTCCCACGGACGACAGGACCCACGAGTCACATACGGCCCAGCCCAGAGCGGGCAGCGGACCTACGGAGGGCGCTGGGGGGACACCCGGCGGCTGGGGCTCCGTCTCCTCCTTTAGCAGCAGCCCAGGGCCCGGGGCTGCACGCACCCACCCTGCCCCAGCTGACGGGATGGCTTTCTGGGCACCCACTGCCCACCGCAAGCCTCTGCCTTTCCCCTTTCCAGCCCACCGCCCCCCAGCCCCTCCACGAGGGAGCTGGACCTCGTTTCCTCCCTCTCATCCCCAGGTCACAGATGCACCCACTGAGGCTCAGGGGGTGGTCACTCTCGCAAGGGCACGGAGTGGGGGCTCCCTGGAGCCGAGTGTTATGTCCCGCACACACGTCAACCTGCGCTTCCAGCTCCCGTAAACGACACCATCACCTCGTCCAGGCAGCCCTCTGTGGGGCAGGTCCCCGCCCCACCCGCCTCGTGGATGCTCCTGACACCAGACTCCACATCTCCAATGCAGGCCACGCCCTGTAATCGCTCAGGCTAGCTCTAAAAGCAGAGTCCCAGACTCGGCGCCCCACGCAGCCTGCCCTGCGGTGGCCCACGTCACCTGCCCAGAGAAGCAGGTGCGCTGCTTTCACTGCATCCCTCGCTCCGATGATGCCCAGGGCTTTCTCGTTTTGCGTGCCTTATTTCTGCCCCCACCAGGTCAGTAAAGCTCTACAGACCCCCTAGAAGCTTCGGCACCAGCCCGGCGGTCACCACGGCCATTCCACTCCCCACACAGCCCCGACGCCCGGCGGTCACCACGGCCATTCCACTCCCCACACAGCCCCGATGCCCGGGGTGGCCAGTGGCTGTCCATCTTCCTGCCGAGGACAGGCCAGGCGGCCCGCGAGGCCCCTGCCATCGAGACACACAGGACACAGGTGGCCTTGGCTGAGCCGGGCACTTTGCTGAGGGAATCAGTTCTGCCTTTTCCCATAATGAGATTTTATCCAAGCTGCGCTCCTGCTATGAGCTGAGGAAATTGCAAAGTTTTCGTTGGAGAGCTTTGCAACCCTGAGGGCTGTGGACTCGGAAAACATCTTTGCCCAGATGAGGGAGGCCCTCGCCCCGTGCTTCCCAGCCTGGAGTGTCTGTGCCGCTGTTCCCTCCAATCACGCGCCCGGCTTTTCATTTCCTCTCTCCAGTGCTATTTAATCCTGCATCCCTCCTTCCAACAAAAAGCCGTGGGTGCCCTGGGGAAGCCAGCCCTGCAGGGACTGCCCCGCACCACGGGCCCCTCCCTGTCCAACCCGAACTGGCCCCGAGGGGCTCCCACTGCGCACTTGGCTTTTCCTGTGGATTTTGCAGCTGATTTTAGCCAGAGCACGTCACACTCGTAAATGGAGACACACGGTCTTTTGAGAGGACGGACGGACGGATACTTCTTGTCCCAGGCTGGGGGAGGAGCGTGCAGTCTACGGAGCAAAAACAAGAAGGAAGCATCGACCTTCGGTTGCCAGGGGTCTGGTAACAAATCTGCCCCCGGTGAGGACGGCCCAGTCTGGGTCCACTTCCCAGCAAGTGACACAGAGCAGGCACACGTGCGCACAGGGCACCGGGGACACGCAGGCACACATGCGCACAGGGCGCCGGGGACACGCAGGCACACGTGCGCACAGGGCGCCGGGGACACGCAGGCACACGTGCGCACAGGGCGCCGGGGACACGCAGGCACACGTGCGCACAGGGCGCCGGGGACACGCAGGCACACGTGCGCACAGGGCGCCGGGGACACGCAGGCACACGTGCGCACAGGGCGCCGGGGACACGCATGCACACGTGGTCACTGCCCACCCTGCAAAGCTTTCCTCCCCAGGGGAGCCTGGTGGGTCTGACACTGGGACCAGCCTGGGGGACACAGGGCAGGGGGCTTCTATGAGCCACCTTCTTGATGTCCCAGGAGACTTCGCACATGAAAGACCTCCCGAGTCCCCCTTCCTATTCAAGCTCTCACGGCCCGAACAGGTCACACTTTACATCTTGTTGTGACATTTTTCATCGAAAGTCACACAATGGAAAGGGAAGGGCCCAAGCCAGGGGGGTCTAAGTCACTTTTTCTATGATTTTCGCAGCACCCACAGCGTGAGAAAGAGTTCAACACCATTCAGGTGAGTGAGTGAGTGCTAAAGAAAGATTTCCGTGCAGTTGGAAGCCACTTCCTGCTGCCCCCCAGGTCCCGCCTCCATGGTCCATGTCTGTGGCCTTCCCCCCACTATGTGGCCACCACTGGTTCCAGCCCAATTCTCACCTGCGCCACCCGCCCCTGGTGTCTCCTCACACCTGCGCTGGTGCAGGCGGTGTGTGCCACACCTGAGTCTCCACGAAGGGGCCAGGGGCAGGGATGGTGGGGGGATGGTCAAGTCCCAGCCTCATCAGACCTGAAACTAGCCACAGTGACTAAAGGGTCACCTTAGTGAACTCAGAGAGTGGACGCCTCGTCCCCAGACCAAGGGACAGGGCAGCAGATCCAGCGGCAGGGACCAGGCTGGCTCACGGGCCCACCGGACCCTATAAAGGGCATGGGTCTCACATCCTTTCCCCATTGGCTACGCGGCCCTAGATATTTCACTCCAGACATTCAGGTGAGCAGCCCAGCCTAGGCAGCATGTGAGTGAAGCTGTCCCGTCCTTCTCCCACCCCAGACTTGAAGAGCAGCAAGCCTGTGGGCACTGGACTGACCACACGGCACGGGGACACATGTGTCGTGATAAGCTCCACAGAGGAAGGAGCAGGACCCTGGGCACCACCGCAGGAAGGGGTGAGGCAGTGACCACAGGTGGCCTGGGTGCAGGATTCCGCCCCCTGCCGGCTGTGGGGCCTTAAGCACATCACTGAATCTCCCCAGGCCTCCGAGTGTGTATTTGCAAAGGAGATAACAAGATCTACCTCACTGAGGACTAAGCATGATGGTACACGTAGGATGCTCGGTGGGCCTGGCACGTGGTGAGGCCTAGACAAAGTGGCAACTGCCATCCCTGCCATCACCACCACCATTTCTACCATCACCACCACCATCACCATCATCACCACCATCACCATCACCATCATCACCACCATCACCATCATCACCACCATCACCGTCAACATCACCATCACCATGATCACCATCATCACCACTACCATCACCATCATCACCACCATCACCATCAACATCATCATAATCGCCACCATCACCACCATCACCACCACCATCACCACCAGCACCATCACCACCATCATCACCACCACCATCATCATCACCATCACCACCATCTTCATCATCATTACCATCCTATCACCACCACCACCATCATCACCATCACCATCACCACCACCACCATCACCATCATTACCATCACCAACACCATCATCACCATCACCACCACCATCATCACCAACACCACCATCACCCTCATCACAAATATCATCACCCTCACCATCATCACCATCACCACCATCATCACCATCATCACCACCACCATCATCACCACCATCACCACCATCACCATCATCACCACCACCATCACCATCATCATCACCACCACCATCACCATCATCACCATCACCACCATCATCACCATCACAACCATCACCACCACGACCACCATCATCACCACCATCACTATTACCACCATCACTCCCATCCCCATCATTAACATCACTACCATCACCACCACTATCATTGCCATCATCATGACCACCACCATCGCCACCATCATTACTATTATCACCACCATCATCACCACCACCATCACCATCATCACCATCATCACCACCACCATCACCACTATTACCACCATCACTCCCATCCCCACTATTACATCACTACCATCACCACCACTATCTTTGCCATCATCATGACCAAACCATCACCATGACCACCATCATCACCACCATCACCACCACCATCACTATTACCATCATCACCACCATCATTACCACCACCATCACCATCACCATCATCACCATCATCATCACCACCATCACCACTATTACCACCATCACTCCCATCCCCATCATTAACATCACTACCATCACCACCACTATCATTGCCATCATCATGACCACCACCATCACCACCATCATCACCATCATTACTATTATCACCATCACCACGAGGACCACCATTGACCACCATCACCATCACCAACACTAACATCACCAACATTGTCATCACCACCATCACCACCACCATAACCACCATTACCATTCCCACTCCCATCCCCATCATTAACATCACTACCTTCACCACCACTACCATTGCCATCATCATCACCAACAACATCACCATCACCACCAACACCACCACCTCCACCACAACCACCATGACCGCCATCACCACCATCACCATCAGCCCTGGATCCCTGACAAAGGCTCACTACCCTCTCCCTCTGAAGGCAGTCAGCTCTGATTATTCATTCTTTCACCCTTTCAACCAGCATTTTTAGCACCCCTATGATAAGCTTATTGACACAAAGACAAATAAATCAGTGTCCTTGACTGCAAATCTCAAGCTCTCATTGATTCCTCAGGAGGTGCCCAGGTGACCTCCTCTGCCTGGCGAGGTCAAGGAAGGCATCCTGAAGGCAGTGGCCTCGGAGCTGGGCCCTGGTGGAGGAGGTGGATGCTGAAGGTTCATATGTGTGAACGCCCTGTTCCGTGGTCCTCACTTTGCCACTGCCTCACCCCATACCCCTGGACGAGACGCTCCACCTCAGGCACCGGCTCCGTCTCCATCCTGCCGCCCCACTCTAGGCGCAGACCTCAGGTCTTAGTTCAGCCTCCGCCGCGCACGTCCAGCCCCTCGATCATCCCACCCTCTGTTCCGAACGCATCACTGTGACGCCGCATCACACCCATGGTCGCTAACGGGCTTGCCACGCACAGACCCCTGCACCTCCTCCACGGGAGTGTCCTACACCCGCATCTCCCCATCCCGCACCTGCCAGCTGCTTGTTTTGAACCCAAGTGCAGAAATACACATTCACCTTCACTGAATTTCACTTCCTTGGTTCTAGAACACGGTCCCAACCTGAAAGACCTTTCTGCGGCATCTTATTCTGTCAACCAATGAGAGTAACTTGGCATCGTTTGTGACAGACCCCACGCAGGTCTTTCTGCAGGTCCACAGCCATGAGAAGGACTCACTGCATGCAGAACACACACTTCCCCGCGGGGGGGCCAGGCAGGGGCGTGGTGGGGAGGGGTTGATTTTAGACACTCAGGCCGCCCCACACGCTCCAGGCCAGCACCCCCGTTCTGAGCAGACTCTGTGCCATAATCCAGCCTCACTTCAAGCACTGAGGCCATGCGGCATGACGCCGGCCAAGGTCCCAGGCTCTGCCCCAGACCCGGCAACCTCGACTGCAAACACACACTGCTGGACGTGGGAAGGACGGGGTGACAGTGTGGCTGACTCATGGGGACAATCCACACGACCCAATCCCTGAGAAGTGGCCTCAAACACAGCCTCCTGGGGGCATTAACTGCAAGCAGTGGGGCTGGGCTCTGGAGAAGGTGGTGTGTGCTCAGGGAAACTAACTTGCAGAGTTATTTATATTAATCGATTTGTAGAATTCCAGGCCTCCACGAGGGTCAAGAGTCACTGCAGTGCCCTCAAGTCCCAGCTGCCGCCTGGTCACTCCCTGGACCTTTTGGAAAGACCTGCTTGTGGACAGACTCTGGACCGGCCGCAGCTGGATAGACATCGCCTGGAGGGGCCTGGAAAATGCAGCTCAGACTAGAGAAAACAGCGATTCCGGGTTGAAAGTGAGCAGGGCCAGGCCTGGGGGGGAGGGGGCTCACTTTGAGTGGAGACACTCATAGTCCTTGGAGCTCAGGAAGGACTGAGAACCAGGGGCCGGCTGGAGGGTCACCCCCGAGAGGGGAGTGAGCAAACAGGGGCTCCATCAGGCTGGAGGGTGTGACCCCCAAAGGGACAGGGACAGAAGTCTGACACTGGGGACCCAGCAGCCCCCATCTGATCCAGGGAATGCTCCAGACCTGGGCCCGAAATCCAGCCCTGCACTTCCCTGCTGTGTGACCTTGAGCAGGTGGCTTTACCTCTCTGGGCTCCAGGTTCCCCACATGTGCTACGGAGCCAACACTATGCACATCCCCTGGGCTCTGTGACGACTCATCAGGAGAAGGAGACCAAACAGCGCAGCCCGCACACACACCTGACCTTCCCGGTGCTGACAGCTTCCAGGAAAATCCACGGTGGCACAGTCAGAAATGAGCTGAGATGGGTTTTCTGTGTCCTCAGAGATCAAGACCATCAAAGACCTCTGACGAATGCTCCGGACGACTGTTGTCGGGTCCCCCCGCCACCGGCCCCTCCAACCCCAGAGCACCCTCGAGAAGGGGGCGCCCAGCAACCTCGTGCGCTGACCCCCATCTCGGAGGCTCTCTTCCCGGAGGCGGTGGAAGGGGTCACAGGGGTTCCCAGCCTGGAGGCACGGCGCTGGGGGCCAGCCCCTCCCCGCCTTCCCCTCTGCCCCTCGGGGGGGTCTCACTGCACCCCCAGAGCCGCCCAGCTATAGCCCACGCCCAGGGTTTGCAGGTGAGGATCGAATCCCCGCTGCTCTCCCTGCCAGCTGAGCCTGCAGACCTTCAGGCCCCCCTCCCGTCTCGGAATCCGCCCGCCTATAGCACGGGGTGGTAACAACAGCTGCGAGAATCCATTATTATCATGAGAACCGTCATAAGAAGAAACTCCCTCCCCGAGAATTCATGTGACGCCTGTGTCCCCCCCACCTCCAGGGGCCCTCCACCAGCATCACTGACAGCAGTGGGACGCCCAGTGCTGGCTGGCGGGCCGAGGGCTCTGTCAGGCACTGTGGCCGTCCATCGTCGCCGCAAGCCCAGCAGTCCCACCTTCAGGGCGAGCAAGCTGAGTCCCGGGATTGCCCAAGGCCCTGCGGACGGTAAGGGAGGCCAGGGCTGCCTTCAGCGGCTGGCTGTGGTAAAGAAGGAGGCCATGCACCGGCAGGACCCCCTCACCCTCCAGCCGTCTACGCCGGCAGCTCCCTGGCTCAAGTGGGTGGGCTCCCCTCGGCCACTACCCTCACCTCCCCATCCCACCCACTGCCACTGCCGGTGGGACCGCGGGACTCAGCATCCACAAGCTTCGGCAGCAACGGCCCGACCCTCCGGGGAAGCCATAGACCCCTGACCCTCCTCCGACACGACCCAGTCCATCCCCAGTGCCCTCCTCTTGAGCCGCTGCTGCCTGCGGGTCACCGGGCACCACCCTCCCTGGGGACCCACAGGTCAGAGAGTCCATTGTAAGCTGCGTGACGCCACAAGGCCGGCCTCCAGCACTGCGCCAGCCTGTCGGGTTGGGACATGGGCCTGTAGCTCACAGTTTCCATGGAACAAACCCGCAGCCCTCTCGGGCCAGGCAGCAGGAGGAGCCAGGTGCCGAAGCACATGGGCAAAGCAGGGCCTGCTTGATGCTCTGGGGTCTCTCTGGACCCCTCCTTGCCGGGCCCAGGTAGAGAGGTGCCCCACCCACTGTCGGGCTCAACACAGATCATGACCACCCGGCACGACCCAGGACAGCACCCCAGCCCCTGAAAATCACTGCCCACCCGAGGAGCGACTCCAGGCGAAAGCCCCTTGGCGGAGACATCCAACGTGAGACCATGCGACGCCTTCACTGTCAGCCTGCTGCCACCAGCCTCTGCTAAGTGGTCACACCCTCCCCAGCCCACAGGCTGCCGGCCACCTGCCCCACGCGGAGTCCTGGCCCCGGCTTGCCCACCGCCCAGCCTCTCCTGCACCCGAACTGGAGACAAAAACGCACTTCAAGCTCCCTGCCCACCGCCTTCACTGGTCAGTCAGCCGCCCATTCAAGCCGGGAGCCGCGCACAGGGCTGGCCCCCTAGCCCCTCCAGCCGGCAAGAGCTTACCCCCCGGCCTCCTCGGGCAGACACAACTCAGCAGCCTGAGACAAACCTCGATTTGAAAACAAGCAAATGTGCATATGCCCAGAGACGCGCTTTTAATCACCCGCACGTGCCCTGCAGGCATTAATGGGTAGCAGCCCCTCCCCACGCTGGCCTGGGCAGTGGGCTGGAGAGGGACCCCCCACCCCAGGGCCAAGTCCTCATCCCCGGAACCTGGGAATGTGGCCTTACTGGAAAACAGGGTTTTCACAGGTGTAGTTAAGTGACGGGTCTCAAGAAGAGAAATCAGTGGGAATGTAAATTGATACAGCCACTATGGAGAACAGTATGGAGGTTCCTTAAAAAACTAAAAATAGAACTACCATACGACCCAGCAATCCCACTACTGGGCATATACCCTGAGAAAACCATAATTCAAAAAGAGTCATGTACCAAAATGTTCATTGCAGCTTTATTTACAATAGCCAGGACATGGAAGCAACCTAAGTGTCCATCATTGGATGAATGGATAAAGAAGATGTGGCACATACATACAATGGAATATTACTCAGCCATAAAAAGAAATGAAATGGAGGTATTTGTAGTGAGGTGGATGGAGTTAGAGTCTGTCATACAGAGCGAAGTAAGTCAGAAAGAGAAAAACAAATACAGTATGCTAACACATATATATGGAATCTAAGGGAAAATAAAGGTCATGAAGAACCTAGTGGTAAGATGGGAATAAAGACACAGACCTACTAGAGAATGGACTTGAGGATATGGGGAGGGGGAAGGGTAAGCTGTGACAAAGTGAGAGAGTGGCATGGACATATATACACTACCAAATGTAAAATAGATAACTAGTGGGAAGCAGCCGCATAGCACAGGGAGATCAGCTTGGTGCTTTGTGACCACCTAGAGGTGGGGGACAGGGAGGGGGGGAGGGAGGGAGATGCAAGAGGGAAGAGATATGGGAACATATGTATATGTATAACTGATTCACTTTGTTATAAAGCACAAACTAACACACCATTGTAAAACAATTATACTCCAATAAAGATGTTCAAAAAAAAAAAAAAAGAAGAGAATCAGCCTGGATTAAGATAGACCCCGAATCCAATGACTTGTGTCCTTATAAGAGGCAGACAGAACAGAGACGCAGGGAGGAGAGGAGAGGCCAGGTGAGCACAGAGCAGGGACAGGAGTGAGGCGGCCACAGCCAGGGACACCTGGGCTTGTGCTTCCCCAGGAGCACCTCCCTGCCCTGTCAGGCCACCCGAGGCAGCACCCTTCCAGATTATGCCACCTGCTGCTGGGCCTGGCCACGCCCACTGCCCTCCAAGCTGGAAGAAGCAGGAAGGACCCTCCCCTGGAGCCCCTGATGGGAGCTCTGCCCCACCCATTTCAGACTGCAGATTTCCAGCTTCCAGAACCAGGAAATAATAAACTCCTGTCTTTTTAAGAGACCAAATTGGAGACATTTGTTTCTGGGGTCCCAGGAAACACACGGAGACTGCAACATCCCTGTTCTTGCCAGGAATCAGGGAAGGTCCCTGTGAAGTGGGCAAAGCTGAAGCAGAGGGGCCTCCTCTGACCTTGACTCACTCACGCCCCTCTGCTTCCCTAGGGTCTGCCTCGCTGGGCGCAGGGCTGCCGCCTCACGTGGCCTGACGCAGCAGGGCACGGCTCCCGGGCGATGCACGGATGGACGTGAAGGAGAGGGCAGGGACCAGGGTGGACATGGTCCTCTGCCAGGCCCTGCCCAGGACGTGCGGTTTGCGGTAGGAAAGGCTGGGTCTGAGCTGCCCCCTCGGGGACTGGGACCCAAGACTTAGCCCTGGGAGCTTCCGCACCACCGACTGAAGTCCGAGTACACGGCCTCGACTGTGATAGTTGCCGCGCAGACACTGGGCCCTCCACGGCGGCTCTGCGTGCCAGGGCAGAGCATTCGTCAGGGGTCTTTGATGGTTCGCTCTGAGTCTTGATCTCTGAGAACGTGGGGGGCTGTGTGCGCAGCGGGCCGACCTCGGCATCAACCTTGAACGCACTGGCCCGATTTCCAGATACAGCCGTGCTTCCCACCCGGAGAGCCCAGGTCCTCCTATTCCCAGCACCGGTCTATCCGGCAACGCCAACTGGAAAAACACCTGTGGACCCAGGGAGGGGCACCTGGCCAGTGAACACTGCCAACTAGTGGGGATGGAGGCGCAGAGACACCCCCAGACAAGCCCGCAGAGCTGCTCGCTGCCCGCAGATGCCCTCTGGCCGTATCCCCATCGTACCCACCTGTGTCTGAATGGACACGAAAGTGAACCCAGAGTGGCCCCACTGGCCCCGCAAATGCACCACCTTCCAAGGAAGGGACAAGCGCACTCTAGAAGTTGTCTGCAGCCCCTCTCTAGAGAGACGTTGGCGTCAAATTGACAAAGCCGTGGGAAGGCAGACAGAAAGGGAGTAAAGTGCAAATGAGGGTCATGCTCAGACCCAGCAGCACCAGGCTCAACGCCACCGGCAGGACGCGTGCTTCCTCCAGCACCGTCCCCGGGTGCGACAGGACACCGGAGGCCTCATGCTACCCGGCCCTGCAGCTCACCCATCACCACACCCCTCGTCGCCCAGGTGCACGTCTGTCTGCTCTGTGGCCTCTAGATCAACCAGTGTCCTGCACCCCAGGGGGCTCCGGGCAAGTGATCAATGATGGGATGTTCCCAGAGTCAAGGGTCACAGGTCACAGCCTTGGCCTCTGACACCAGCTCACTGCTGCCTCTCCTTCGAGACCCTGATGCCAGGCACCCCGCACGTCGAGGAGGGTGAGTCGGCGCTCCTGAGAGCCATCCCGGGCCGGCTCCATGGATCGCTGGGAAAGCGCCTCCCCGGCCGTGGCCCCCTTCCCGCCCCGGGAAAGCTAAATTCCAAGAAAGACCGTGTCAGTGGAAAAGACAGGCCCCTGGAAAAAGGGAATCAGGGATTAAGTAAACCACTGGGTCTTTCCAAATGGCCGAGGAGAGCAGACAGATGGCAGGACCGTTACTTGAACGCAATGCCGTTCTTTCCCTGCCAGCACCCGGGGATTCCGCGGAGAAAAGCTCCAGTTTGTCGTCTGTTCGGTCTTGCTGCCCCTTGAAACATGCAACAGCTTAAAAGCAGACTTGGCTCCTGGCTCAGAACTCACCGGCTCCCCGTCCCCCAGGGCAGGTGGTCTCCTCCACATCCCCCTCCATTCGAGGACCCAAGAGGAGGGTCCTTCCCCTGCAGAACCCAGAGCAGACGCCCTCCCCCAGCCAAGCACCAGGCTCTGGCTTGCCCCCCAGTCCCACCCTCCAGACCCCTCCATCTGGAACACCCACCGGCTCCAGGACCGCAGGTCAGCCCAGGGCGGGTGCAGGGCCCACCAGTTCAGTCCCATGTTTGAGAGCCTGGCCCAGGGAAGCGTGTTGTGCAGGTCACCAGTCACGCGGGGAAGGCTAGCTCTGGCAGCCACTGCCCCTGCTAGCAGCTCGTGCTGGCTCTTCCTGGAAGGTTCCAGGGCTTCAGACCCCACAGGCCAGGGGACTCCAGTGTCCCCGGGGCCTGTGCAAGACGATGGGAACCAAGCAGCCTGGAGCAAGGCCAGGCACCCACCAGCACCATCGGGACCACCAGGGATGCGCCCTGGCTGGGGACGGTCCTGGTTTCCCTGGTCAGGTGGATAGAGAGATGCAGAGGTTGCCGTGACTGTCACACCCGCCATGACATCAGGACAGGCCATCGGCTCTCAGCAACAACAGACCAACCCCACTGCGCTGCAGTTTTGCTGGGTGACCTTCTGTAGGTTACTCAACCTCTCTGGTGCGGGGAGGGCAGAGCACACAGGCGGCGTGTTGTCACAGGGCCCTGTTGATGGCCCTGCCTGGCTTCCCACTCAGGTTTGCCACTGACGAAATATAGCCACTTCCCCCTCCTGCCAGACACACTCGCTCTCCTGGCAGTCTTGTCTGTTTCCGAAAACACAAAGCTTGTCCTAAGTCCGGGGTGAAAACAAGACTTTCTCCTGCACAGGGAGGCCCGCAGGTCCCCGCTTCATAAGGGTCCGAAGAATACCCTCCACTTCCCACGACGGCGGGCCCTTGTGGGGTGGGACGAAGCCCCGGGACCCCCAGCTGCTCACTGGTCCCAGGGCACGGGTACACCCCAGGAGAAGGGACAGGACACAGGACACGCAGCTCCCCAGGAATATCACTGCGGACGCCCCCCACAGGCAGGTCCTCAGGCAGCCCTGTAGGGCACGCGCTCCACCTGGAAACAGGTGGGCAAGGATGGGGGCTTGGCCAGGTCAGCGAGGTGGGCGGCAAAGCAGTGACCAGGGAGCCAGCCCGAGCCCCTTCCAGAGCACACCACGGCACCCTGAGGGACAGTCCCCGCCTGGGGGCTCTGGCCGGGAGCACGCACCCTGCCCTGGGCAGCACGACCCACAGCCAGCCCCTTCCCTTTGGGTTTCTGGGCACAGCAGCGGGGGGCCCCGTGAGCCCAGGCGGCCCCACCCCCTGCATGGCTCAGGGCCCTCACCTCTAAGGCGGAGGTCCAGCACCTAACTGGCACGGTGAGATAAGGGACAGCTCGTGACCCTGTGCCACCACAGAGGAAGCGGACGTTGGTCACAGCCGCTACCGTGGTTGACAGGTCAATGCAGGTGGATGCTGACGGTGGGCCACCCGCTCTGACTGCCAGGGCTCTGGTCGGTGTGGTTCGCTATGGTCCTCACAGGTGCAGGCATTTTACAGAGATTCCATCGGGCCACCCCACGACCCCTAGCATTGGCCCCGTCACGCTCATTTTACAGATGAGGACATTGGGCTCGGACAGGTTCAGTGTGGGCTCCAGGCCATCAGCCGGAGAGGATGAGCATGAAGGCCTGGGGGACCTTGCTATGCACCTCACTTCCTCCCTGGGTGGCTTTGGAAGGACGGGATGTCCAATGTCCCCGTATAGCGGGGCGACCCCATCAGAGCCAGGCTCAAGCAGGGGCTGGGGAGGCCGAGGGAGCGGGGGCTGCTGCCACCTGCCCCAGCCACACACCCAGGCCAGCGGTGGCACCAGGGAGGCCCTGGGCACGGTACAGTCTGGCTAAAACCGGGCGCTGCACTACAGGAAGTGTTTGTCTTGGCCTTGACGGTCTCCATCCCCGGCTCTCTCTGTGGATAAAGGGGGCCTCTGTGTGCCCACGCGCACCCCAGGAAAAACCCCAGTGGCCCCAACAGACTCTCTAGAGTTCAGTAAATCCCTGTTTGGAAACAGCACACATCACAAAACCCAGCGTGTGCCAGTGGCGACTTGGCCCTCCACCAAAGTACCCAGAATCCTTCTGGCTCCCCCAGAGCCTCCAAGAGCTTCGGGACAAATTGGCTTTTAATGAGGGGAAGTCATCCTTCCCGGGGAAGAACGTGGCTGCTGGGAAATCGTTTTCAATGGTGCTGGCCCCTCCTTTTAAAGAGACTTCTCCAGAAACCAAAGTGGTTAAAAATGGCAAGTGTCGTTATTTGGAATATACTGGAAAGTCAAGAGTTAAATCACTTTTATTTATAAAAATTCTGTTTCACTCGCCACGAGACAAAGGGGGGGCTGGGGATATGAGGCCAACCCACCCAACTTTATCCTTGCTCTCTGAAGGAAAAAAAGCAAAAAATGATGTTCTGGGGCCCCCGAGGGCATCACCGCCTCTAGCTCACTGGTCTTCATTAGGAAACACAGGTCACATTTTCCGATGTGGACACATCCAACAGCCAGGAAAGTCCAAGGCTACGGAATCACCTCCTTCAGAACGTGAATAGCTTGTGGTCAACAAAAATCTCTGCTGCCTGGCAGACACTCTCCCTCAAATCGAAAGCCACGACCAGGAAGAAGGGCCCCCCAGAACGCTGAACATATTTCTGAGCTACGGATTCAATCAAACGCCTGCATGCTCTCAGCCGCAGAGCAAGACCTACTCAGCTTGTTGGGAGGCTAAACAGAGGAGGAAACCAGAGTTATCCGATTTGAGATCCATTTCTTTTTTTTTTTTTGATTTGAATTTTATTTTATTTATTTATTTTTATGCAGCAGGTTCTTATTAGTTATCTATTTTATACATATGAGCGTATACATGTCAATCCCAATCTCCCAATTCATCCCACCACCACCCTCCACCCCACTTTCCCCCCTTGGAGTCCATACGTGTGTTCTCTACATCTGTGTCTCTATTTCTGCCTTGCAAACTGGTTCATCTGTACCGTTTTTCTAGATCCCACATGTATGCGTTAATATATGATATTGTTCTTCTCTTGCATTTCTTTTTGATAATTATAAATTGTTTTCCTTCTCTAATCATAAACGTGGGTAACAGCTACGGAATGCTGGCCGTGGGCCACGCATATGCCTCGGTGGTCCTTAAACACACCTCACCCACACAAGCATTTCAGAGAGGCTAGGCAATCACCCAGGATCTCACAGCACATAAACAGGGCAGCTGGGACTTGAACCCAGCCCTGACTTTCCTAGTGCTTCCCTACAGCACCGGAGTCTTAACAGATTTGTGCTCATGGGAAAACTGGCTCAGAAAATCAAGGAAGCAGGATTTGGTTCAGGATCCTTATTTTTTTAAAAGACAGATAAAGCTTTTTCCTGAATCGTTACAATAAAAGGCACACCATCAGCACACAAAAGGCACTAGAAATCAGGAAGATTTGGCAACAGCGCAGAAAAGCTACCACGCACGCGGTACATGCATTCAAACCCCAGCCTCGGCACACGGACCCACCTCCGCATTCAGACCTCGAGCAAGGGCGGCGGCAGTGACCCAGGCTCCCGGGCGCTGAGCAGGTACCCAAGCCCAGCGCTTCTCAGATGAGCCCAGGTGAGCCCCCGGCACCTCTCGAGGCAACACGACTAATACCCACGTTTTACAAATAAGTCCTAAATCTCACCAAAGCCACCTGCTTTACCCGGATCCTCCCGCCAGCAAGAGGTCTACACCGGCAAAAACTTAATCCCAGTCGGTGCGACCCCCAAGCCTTTGACAGTAGCTCCCCGGGAGGGCCCCAAAGCCGCTCAGGCCTGGCTGAGGACAGCCCAGCCGTCTGCAGTTCATCCCGGGTCTCTGGGCAACTGGGGTCAGAGTCATGCTCGGAGGGTGTGTCGCCATAACTCGCAAAATTTGGCAGCGCCTGCAGAATCCAGGCACCCAGCCCACCCTGCTGTGCACAGGCCTAGGCCGTCCTGGACCCCTGCTGTGCTGAGCAGCTGCCAGCTTCGGCAGGACCCACGGACCCACCTCCACACACTGGTTCCCCCATCCCCCCAACCCCCGCTTCCATGGAGAGGTGGCTGTTCTGATCTGTCCTTGCTCATCCACATCTGACCAGCTGGGCTCTGTCCACCTTTCCACCTGCCCCAACGCTGGGCTGCTATCAAGGCTGACACACGTCAAGCGCTTACTATGAGGAGGCCATGGTACTTTACAGCATTCAGCCCCACGTAATTCTTGCCACGTTCTATGAGGGAGCTGCATTCGTGATCCCATTTTACAGATGGAGAGGCTGAGGCTCAGAAACGTCAGAGCAACCTGCCCAAGGCCCGGAATCAGCAAACGAGACAGTGGAGAGTCCGGCCCCGCGGGCCTGCACCGCGGCCAGCTCCCCCGCCCCCGAACCTCTCATAGTTACGCACGTGGCCCCAGGAGGACCCCCGAGAGAGGTGAGACCCCAACCTCATCCTCCCCACGGGCGCAAAGCCCGAGGGCCCGTTCGAACGCCTGCCCGTCTCCACGGGCAGACATCACTCCTGCCGTTCACAGAAGCAGGACCATCAGTAGGCGTTCCCTCCCCCGCCGCCCCCAGCAGAGCGCCAGGATCCAGGCAACGTGGCGTCGGCCTGGCTGGCCCCAGGCCCCCGAGGAGAGGACAGGCATGCGTCCCAGGTGCGCGAGACAGCCCAGCCCCCGGCTTACCTCAAACACCTCCTCATCCAGAATTCGGGTGCCAAACACAATGATGCCGTTAACGTCTATCACGGGGTGATTGCTGCGGTCCAGGAATGTGGTCATCTTCTTTTTACAGTCCAGGATCAAGGTGACGTTCTTCCTGTGGATGCTGAGAGCGATTCTGTGCCACCTGCAGAGAAACAGACAGCCAGGCAGGTGAAGGGGGGCTGGTGTCACGAAGTACCAACACGAGTGCCTCAACCGCAAATCCCTGGGGACCCAGGAGGACATCTCTTTCCTGCAGTGTCACGGGACTGAGCAGTTCAGAGGCGAGCCTCTGTGGGCGGACAGGCGTGGGCACAGGTCCACACCGCGTGCCACGTGAGACCCACTGGACTCAAAAATCAGGTCTCTCATCTCTGGGATGAGACCAGCTGTGCAGCCCGGAGCACAGCCCTGAAACCTGGAGTGGGCTGGTCAGTGGGTCAAGGGCGGGGAGACCTGATAGTACTTCCCTATGTACCATCTCAACCCCCAACAGCAAATGCAGGCTGCCGGAGAAACCAAGTCTGACGGGAAATGGTGGGACTGATGGATCTATGTGAAACTCTCAATTAGAAATGCAGAAATCATGTCCTGAGGTCTTCAAGGATCACAGCACGTAGCCTCAGACGTGTCAGCCAATTAATTTCAAACTACCGGAGTTTAGGGATGCATCCAACAGAGAATTCTGGAAAGACCTTTTTTTTAAATCATTCACTCTCACATCTGTGTCTGTATCCTTAAGGATACCTTAAATCCTTTCTGGAAGAAGTTGGGTATAACTTCACAGTCTCCCGTGTCCCTTCGGATACTAAGAGGCTAGCATCTGATACAGCGTAGTGTATTTTACAAAGGGGACATGGAGGCCCAGGGAGAAGAAGGCCTCCCCAGAGCCACAGAGGATGAGCCCAGACCAAGACCCAGCTCCCAGGACTCCAAGCCCAGTGCTCTCCCCGACCTGCGGGCATGTCAGCACCATCCTGCTATAAAGCACATTCTACTATAAGGTCCCCAGTTCAGCCGGGGGCTTTAGGTGACCTGCCCCGACCCTCCAGCAGGAGAAGGAGTGGGTTGCTGAGTGGTGCCACTTACTTGCCATCTGACAGGTTGATGCCTCTGAAGAGGGGGTAGTCCTCCGGCCCCGGTTTCCCTGTGTGGTCCTCATAGAGGAAGACCGGAGAGCGGCCCATCTCCAGGCCGATCTGCTGGATGCCCTGCTCATTGTAGATGGAGACCAGGAAGGCCTGGCTGCCTTTCTTGGCTTTCACAGTGGTTAGAATGGAGAAGTCCTCGGGAAATGCAGATGCTGGAACAGAGGACAGAGATAAGGCAGTCGGGAAGCCCCCAACCATGCCCAGCCACAGCTCTCTGCAAACAAACCAGCTCAGGGACCTGGCAACATCTGCTGGATATGGTGGTACATTTGCTGCACATCTGCCCCTTGATCAAACTGTTCCTGCAGCCTTCCCCTAACACCACATGGTCAAACCTACCCCCTTCGAGGTTCAGTCCAAATGCAAACCTGATTGGTCCTTCCAACTGTGAGCCTTCAATGCTATCTTTTTCAGTTCCCACACCTCAATACATCTATGTATAAATCCTTCTTAGAACTTTCTAGAATGTGAGCTTCCTCTGGGCAGGCGCTGTTTCAGATGTGTCTTTTACCCTCCGCAGTGCCTAAAGCTGTGCCTAGCAGACTGTGTCTCATTTTGCGCCCTCTGGAGGGAGGGAGGAGAGAGAGAAGAGGGGAAGGAAGGCAAGAGGCAGCGGATCATGACTAGAATTGCACTTTTTGACATTTCCTGGTTGACACGCAAATCAGAGAAAAAGTAAAATAAATCAAAAGACTACAAATTTAAAAGGAAAACCCAAACCCTGGTATGTTGGTAGGAGGGAGAGTTCCTTACAACACAGGCCAGAAACAATTTGAGGCCATTAAAAGCCAGACCCGCGCTGGCCCTGCCGAGGGCACAAAGTTGCTCCAGAATCCTCCACACGCACGCCCTTCACGCCCTGCCTCCACGGACGGGAGAGGAAATCTCAGCCCCCTCCTTCCATCCATCCTGGTTCTCACTGTGTGCAATTTGCAGTTCCCCCGAGAGCGAGGGCCTGGGGCTGACAAGAGAGCTGGGCTATCGATGCACAGCCAGGAAGGCTCAACCCAAGTCAGTGTGCTTCTCAGAACCAGGCCGAAGAAGCGAGCCCGAGGGGTGTCAACGGGGACACCCGACAGAGGAAGGACAAGGCCCTGCGGCTGAAGCTGCCTCACGCCCAGCATGCTGCAGAGCGCTGAAGCCCAGCCCACGGTCCTGGGCAAGGATAGAGCCCATCATCAGACCCACCCTTTCTTTAGAACTGTAACAAGGTCAACCAGATGGCCCACGTGGCAGAGCCGGGGGATGGGGGGGGTCAGTGCAGCTTCCAGTGGGGATGCTATCCTTGGGCTCCCTCTGCTGGCGGAACTGCTGCATGGCGGGGCAGCTGGGCTCTGCTTCTGGTCCCTGTGGTGAACGCTGCGGATGCCCTGCTGACAGCGGGGGGAGGGGTGCCACGAAAAGAACTGCCCCTGCAGCCCCTGGAGGACCCAGGGTAGACACACGGTCTCTCTAGCGTGAGGACATGAGGGGTCACGGCAGCTTCAGGCAGAGAACCCAAACCCCAAAGGCCAACAGAGTTGTGTGAGTTTTCAAGGCCGTGATGGAGAGCAGGTGGAGAAATCCATCCCACGGCCCCCAGAGCTCTGGCTAAGGTGCGGATCTGGAAAGGCCCAAGGCTCACAGCCCGGGTGGGATCTGGCCCCGTGTTAAGGAGCTAGAAGTCGGGGTCTGTTTGCTGTGCTCAGCACCGTGGTCCAGCCCATCCCCCGGGGCGGGAACCAGCCGGATGCCTCCACTCCCGGAGAGGGGGTAGGTTTAGCCATGTGCTGTTAGGGAAAGGCTGCAGGAACAGTTTGATCAAGGGGCAGATGTGCAGCAAATGTCTGAGCGCCACCATATCCAGCAAAGTTTGCCAGGTCCAAGTGGAGGGTAAGGTGGTCAGTGAGGTCATCTGTCTGAGGAAAGGCTGGCGTCACTGAGGAACCAACTCAGGCTGCCCTTCCACAGACAGGAAGCCATTTGGAAAGAGGTCCGTGGAGGTCACTACCGTCACAGCTGTCCCTCCACGCTGCCCTCCAAACGTGGGATGTGAGAGGGAATCAGAGATCCCAGCCTGAGTGAACGGCCGTGGTAGGGGAGGGGGTTTGCATGCAGGCCCCAGGGGGGAGACCCCAGCCAGGCCAGTGGTAGGACCTCGGTGGTGGCCCTTTGGTCCCTGGGGGTGAGCGGGCACTAAGGGGCCCAGGGTGGTGTCCGACCCCAAGCATCTCAGAGGTCCCTGCTCACGTCCAGGATGGACTTCAATCACCATGTGAGTCCGTCACCCCCTCACTCTCATCTCAAAGGGTCGCCTGCCTCCCGTCCCCACCCCGTGATGACTCCACGCCTCTTAAACTCACCCTCCTGCCTCAGATAACGAGAAGAGTGGACATGGGAGGGCCCCTCCCCGTCCCTGCAGCGTGACGCACCCCCCAGGACCACGAACCCTCTTGCTCCCGACTCACTCAGATGCTGCCTCCCAATTTTTAAATCGCTACAGTAACACACATTCTCAGCTCAGATAAGCTGAAAGGAGAAATTACGTTTAATATTCATCTCCCTCCTGGCAAAATAACAAAGGATTTGTTGTCACTTTAGAAACCGTTCATTCTCATCTGGACATGAGCCGGACGCTGACACGCTTTATAATCTACACTGTCTGGGAGAAACTCACCTGCTATCCAACGCTTCATATTTTATTTCTCAGAGAAGAGTCAAAACTGAGGGGTGAGCTCAGCAAGAGGCCCAGTTACTTCCTTAGACCATTTCCTTTCCACCTGGGCTGAAGCCCAAAGGCATGGAGCAGTTTAGGTGTACAGTGGGCGTTTAATAAGTGCATTTGCTATTAAACTGAACCCTACTAAGCCAACAGTTATATGTTCCGCTGGACAGAGGCTAATTCTGGAGGTCCCACCCCACGGTGGAGGGCAGGCCTGGAGTGAAGGCGGAAGAGTGAGTGGGAGACATAACTATGCCAGGCCCCGTCTCAGACCCTGAGCAGGAAGGGAGTCTCAGCGGCCCCGAGGTTACCAGAGGGAGGGCGAAATGGGGAGAGGACCCCAATCCTAGGCAGGAGAACAGAGGAGGGGGCCGCGTGACCACGGGGAGGCTGCCTTGCCTGGATGTCTTCAGAGGGCATGGCTGGACCTGGGTGATGGCAGCAGGCCCGTGGTTCCGGGACACAGGGGCACACCCCCAGGGGCCGGGGCAGCCTCATGGGACACGCCTGCCTCCTGCATTCAGGGAGGGCCCATGACGGCTTCTTCTAGGGTCTCAGGCCAGCCTTCCCTTGACGTGCTGCCCCCCACGCCCGCAGGCAGAGGGTGATGAGGCCCAGGAAGCGCCCCCCCTCCAGGCAAGCTGTGCAACCCTCTCTGGTTTGTTGGTGGTCTCCACTTCCCACAAAGCATCACCGTCCCGGGTTCTGTGCTCTACCCAGTGTCAGGACCACCCAGCGCCAAACATCAAGGTCAGTAACTTGGAGTTGCACTCCTGCTCCTGCTGATTCAGAACCCAGATTACAGGCTCTAAGCAAGACCAGAAAATCCTCTTAGGATCGGGGAGGAACACTAGGCCCGTCTTGCTGGCAAGTGCAGAGAACACCGAACTGCTTCTCTTCACCTGCTGGGAAGGGGGCAAGTCCTCTGAAGAACCCCAGCCCAAGGAACCGTGATTTCCCCAAAAGAAACAGCCTGGATCGCAGGCGATCTGTACAAAGCGGGACAATCAATGACTGGGTGAGGCCGGCGTCTGGGCTGGGGAAGGGGGGCAGGTCCTGCAAAGGCTCCCAGATACCTGCTCAGCTTTGGCCCCCAAGTCCGCATCCAAGACCCAGACTCACCCGGCCTGCACAGGGGCGCCTGCATCCCCAGAGAATCCAGGTGGCCTCTCGGGAGAATGATGGGGGTTTTCTCGTTACCGAGAGGTCACCCGGACCCGGACCTCCTTTGCACTGAGACGTTTAAAACGTTTATGCTCAACTCAGGCCACCATGGCCTCGGCCTGGCTGGGGCCACCTGACCACACCACCCCTTCCCTCTGCAGCTGCCCAGCAGACACAGCGTCTAAAACGCAGCCAGACGCCACGGCTCCCCAGGAGGCCAGCATCCAAGCAAAAAGCAAGATAGGTGGGTGCCCCTTCCGAGGTTTCCAAGAGAGGAAAGGCCAGAGAGGCTGTGTGGTTTCATCAACCCTGGGGCCTGCGGAAAAGACCCCCTAGAAGTTCCCGCTTAAATCATCCCCAAGGACCTCCAGTTTTATTTGGCATTAATGAGACAATCATTATATATGGACCCATTGTACCCCATAAGCTAATGATGGCTAGAAGGCCCTGTAACGGCCTTTTAAACTCTTTGAGTATCTAATCAAGATCCTAATTTGAGAGGTTAGGAAAAATGTGGGCTTAAAAAAAAAAATCCCTGTCTGGCTGTTGAGGAATTCATACCAGATCTCCAATAATTGGCCTGTATTCTGAGACCCTCTGATACTTCCCGCCCCAAGATAACCGGGGTCGTGGGGGGCGGGCAGGGATACTAACCCCGATGAATTGGTTGTGACCCTGAATTGGGTGGCAGGGATCAGATTCAACTAATTGTCAGCAAAGCCACTACAGATGACCTCGAGGTAGGACACCTAATTCCACAGGACGACCTTGGAAGGTGACCACGTCACACACATGTCAAGCAGTGGGTGTCTGTCCCAAAGTGCAGTCACCATTGTCTGGGGCCGTCAGCTCTCACAAGCCTCCCCTGCCCCCAGCCCCTCAGTCCCCCTAGGACAGGAATTCTAAACTGGGGACTCGGGGCAGGAGAGCAGACAACTTCTGGGTGATTCTAAAAGATACACTGGCCCCAAGAAAGGATAAGAAACACTCCTCTGGCTGTGCGGGAAAGTGAAATCCCCGCGGTTCTTTGTGGCGAGTCACCCAGGAGCCCTGGCAGTGACCCCTGTCTTCAATGATGGTCAAACGCTCTGGAAGGGGGATGTCTGGCTCCCAAAGGTGGTAAAGTGGGGGGCTCTTTAAGATAGTGAATGGGCTCAGGGCCCCGGACAGATCTCACCAACCCCAAATGACATTCCTGGAAAGAGCAGACCCAGCCCCTCTTGCAGAGACAAACCCTTAAAAGTCCCCATTGGATTTAAAGGAAAGCTGAGAAAAGAGCTGGGGTGAAGCAGAGAGTTATGAGTGAAAGGGTTAGAGGGAGCAAAATGCAGCCCCTGAAGGAGTGAGTCCTTCTGGGACCCAGTGGGGATGTGACAAAACAGAGACACCATTACTTGTCAAAAGATTGCCTGATTCAGGGTTCAACGTCCAGGGTGCATGCAGTCACCAAAAAGATGATGTACGGTCTTCTAATTATTACAAAACATCTCCTGAGGTGAGTTCATCTGCCCAAGGTCCCCTGGGCCCTTTCTGATGTGAGTCAGGAAGAAGAACTCCTTTGAGGTGGAGGGAGAGGTTATCAAACCTGGGCCTAGTGAGCCGGTCCAGATATAGGCCCCAAGGGTGTGAAGGGGGCGGGCCGTCAGGGACCACTCGGATGCCGCATCCGAGCAGCAAACATCACTTCCCGCTCTGGGTACATAATTAAAAGCAGCGATGTGACACTTGGCAATTGATTCTCATTAAAAGCCTGCACTCTCTTGCTGGGAGCCATGACGTCTGATTCATGTGTCCCTTAACGTCCTCGCCCCAGTTAAGCTTCTGTCTGGAAGCGTTTCCTTTCCCGTGACCCCAGGGTTTCTCTTAACCCCGTCACCCGGGAACCATCTGTCTCCTTTTCGCCTCTGGAGTCCTGACAGCCTGTCCACAGCTGGAGAGACACCTGCTCGGAGAAGCAGTGTGAACAGACGAGGCCCCGCTGTCCCTTTGGTGGTGGACGGTGAGGGGTGCCGGGTTGTGTTTTCACTATCCTGACCTCGAACCAGGCTCATTCGCGGAAAACCAAGCACGTTTCTCCACCCCGCCATGCACACACGCCGTCTCTTACCAGGGTACAGCTGCTTGGTGGGCGCGCTGAGTTGGGCATCTTTCGTGACCCTGTAAGCAACATCCGGGCCTTTGGAAGATCGCCGCGCTGCACAAAAGCCTGTGGTCTTGGTTATTCCGTCAGGCAGGTTGTGAAAATCTAGAACCTTCAGGAGATCTGCTGGCTGAGCTGAAAGGACAAAGAGGAGGTGTGGGGTTAGCCACGGGCAGGAAGGGAAGGCACACGGGGCAGGCCCCCCTCTGGTGAGCCCCCGGAGGGTTTAGATGAACTGGAAACCAACCTTCACCACCTCCCTTCACCCGCACCTCAATCTCTGACACTCAGAAGATAGATACCAAGGGATCAGCTCAGAAACCGGGTGCTCTTGGGGGCAGGACACCCCACTTTGTAGAAATGCACACGGCCAGAAATGTTCCCGACCTGGTCCCCGCAAGCAGCCGCCCACCAGCAGCAAAGCCTCCCTGATTTTGCATTCGCGTTGCTCTTTTTTTTCCCCAAGTGCCGTACAAGCCCCGGGTTCCCAGACACCTCTCCTCATTAGTGTCACAGAAGACCTACCCCAAACACAAGCTGAAAGGCGGTGTTAGATCCCACAGCTGATGGAAGCAGCTTTACCAAGGCCGGTCCTACGAAACGGGAGTGACTGACAGCTCATGAAATCTGTTATGTAACTGCCGGAGCGCGTGCCCCTCCTGGGTGCCACGGAGAACAGCGGGCATGCCCCTGGCACATTTTATCCCCCATCCTCATCCAATTAAGACGTAATTTTCCCATAACAGTTTACACAGATAGCCAGATTCTATTTGCCCCCAGAAGACCGGCGCATACAGGGCAAGACAGCGCAGAACCAAGAGCAAGAGAGGGGCGGGTCCCTGCATCCCTTCTGGAAAGTTCCTGACCTCCCTCCAGGCCCCGCAGAGAAGGGAGCAGCCCCTGATGGCAGGGAAGAAGCTGGCATTCTGGTGAGCTCAACCGTCCCCCACAAATGCAAAACGTAGCCTCCATGTCCCTGCACATGCCCCAACCACATCAGAAAGACCCCAGACCTCCAGGCTGTGAGGACGGACCACAGGCCTGCGATCCTCACGCCCCCACCCCCGCCCTAAACAAAGCCAGTTTCGCATGGAAAGTTCAGCTCATGTTACTACAAACAAGAGTCCTGGGAGTCCAGGCATAGAAAGTAAACTCGAACTTGGAGTCAGCGTGACAGGACATCTGTGCAGCTGGGCTTTTGGGGAACCCAGTGGCCAGCACCCGCCTATCCATGTGGGTGTGGGTGGGGCTGCCACACCCCCTCCCCTGGGGCACGTGGGCCTCCCTGGCCAATCAGAGCACAGCACCACCCTGCCCCAGGGGCTTGGTCCAGGGCTGGGCATGTGACAGGACCAGGCCAAGGAAGCTCCATCCTGGGGCTTTTTCCTCTCTGCTCTGCTGGCTTCACACACAGATGACGAACCTGCAGCTGCAGGTGGCTGTCTTCTGGGGTGTGGCGAGCGCCTGTCTGAGGATGTGGACCGACAGACTCCCGCCACACAGCTTGGGCTCCTGGATCAAGCTGTGCCTGAAGAAAACTCAGCTACACAAACCAACATGTTGTCATCATGCTTAGGCCAATTTGGGTTAGATTCTGACACTTGCCACTAAAGTCCACACCCACTGCTGGGTGCAACAGCGGGCTGACACAAGCTTGCCCCTGGGATCTCTGGGCTCCTTAACTATTCAGTTCCCCGGCCCACTGACCCTCCTCCCCAGAGGGTCATTACATGCCTGGGACTCGCTCAAGAGGAAGGTTCCACCTTTTTAACAAGGGTGAAAGCTTTGGAGGTGAGAAAGGACCACCGAGGCCGGTTTCCCCTCGGCCAGGTTCTGAGCAATCCTGCAGCCAAGCTGTTGAATGTGGAGCCCAGCACAACCGTGGGGGATGGGTGGCCATGCAGCCCCGCTGCTTGTCCAGGCAAGTCCTTAACAAGAGAATCACCCAGATGGAAGCCTGGAAGGGGAGCAGGTGCCAGGCAGGGCGTTTAGCGCAGGCATGGTGGATGGTGCCAGAGGGAAGGGGGGACGGTGCCCTGTAGGCCACTCCAACCCTGAGGAGCTGGGCATGAGGGTAGGACGGCAGGTTGGGCCAGGCTCTGAGGGCGACCAGGGTGGAAGCGAATTGAAGCTGCTCTCCATCACTAAACACACGCCAACCCCCGGCCCCGTCCACAGTCCCCTGCAAGGCACCGTACTGCCCAGATTTCAGGGTTCTGAGGGCCCCTGTTCCAGCGGTGTCATTTCTACAACTCGGCTTTGCTGCACACCTCTGTCACTTTAATCAAGGGACCAGAAACCTGCGGGGTGAGGATTTCCCACCTCTGCAGAGGGAGGGGCACGGTAGGGACCCAGGACACCCTTGGTCCAGGCTGGCGTCCACCACGAGTAGAGCTGCTGCTTCTCAGGGCCTCTCTGATTCCCCTGGGTGGCTTCAAGCTCCTGCCCGGAGCCGTCCCCCCACACTGGGGGGTCAGCCCCTTGCGCGTGGGTGGCACCTCCGAAGCGCTCGGCACCAGCGACCCCTCCCACCCCGCCCCCCCCTCCACCGGAAGCTTGTCCACTTGACATCAGAAGCAGAGCCAGACGCAGGTGCCTGGCACAGCCCAGGGCCTCGACTTGGCCTATGGGGAGAGATGGCCGTGCCAGCCGCTGGCTCACCTGCCCTATGACACAGCCAAGCTCTGGCTCATCTCTGAGATGGTCGGCTCCAAGATCGGCTGTGGCCAGGAGAGGCATCAAAGATCTAGGCTGGGTGTCTGGGACTCACATCCCGATAGCCGTGATGCTCTTCCCAGATGCGCAGGCTTGTGGACCTGCGTCTTCCATGGCCAGCAGAGAGAGCTGTTTCCCAGAAGCCTTCCAGGCCATGTTTATGGACCTCTGTTGCAACAAGCTGAAAAGGCCACCGACATTTCCAGGCCCAATGCCACCCCTCCTGCTTGTGCCAGAGCTAAAAAAGTATTTTTTTCATTTTATAAAAGGTGTAGTAATGGCTTCCATGGTCTCTCCTCCCTGGTGACGCCAGAGACCCCCTCTTTGAACTGGGAGCCTTGGTTCCTC
Organism: Balaenoptera physalus; assembly: GCF_965194825.1. Classification (NCBI taxonomy): domain Eukaryota; kingdom Metazoa; phylum Chordata; class Mammalia; order Artiodactyla; family Balaenopteridae; genus Balaenoptera; species Balaenoptera physalus. Next base: position 3,107,064 of record NC_138886.1, on the reverse strand, counting down.
TATCAGGGCAAGAATTCTGCAGGGAGACAGCACCAGCTTTGGGGACAAGTGGGCGGGGGCTTGAGCCCAGCATCACCCCCCCGCCCCCAGGGAGAACATCTCAGGGCCACTTCCTCTCTCGAGGTCAGTGAGAGAAGCTATAGCAGCAAAGAGCCCAGCACAGTTCCTGGGACCCGAGAGCCCAACACCCAGAGCCCTTCTCCTGGCTCCTCCCTCCGAGCAAAGAACGTCCCGGGGCTCCCTGGGGATCACCGTGGTCCACTGGTTCAGGGAAGACAGAAAAGGAACTGACCGTGCAGCCCATGCACCCTACCAGGGGTCCCTCCCCACCTGAGAACCACAGGTGACGTGAACAAGGCAGCCCCAAGGGCTTCGTGGAAACAGAGCCTGGTGGCTTCCACGTAACCCTGGTCGTGACCGGGATCGCCCCCGTGCTGGGAGTCCCCAGGAGCGGTGGGCACCAGGCCTGGGCTCACTCAGGCTCTTCCAGTGTCTTCCTGTTCCGCGGAGCCTGGGCAGCTGAAAACTACATTTCCCAGACCCCTCTGCGGGAAGGGCTCGGGATGAAAATTATGTTCCACACTCAGAGGGGAGCTGGAATGGGAGGGAAAGAAACCCTCTTCTTGCAGAGTCTGGGACCAGGTCACGGGGTCCACTGATATTTGCAGACTTCTTGACGTCTGGGCGCCCTCCCACTCTGGTGGTGTGACCATGAGTCGGGGGGGGGGGTCTGGTGACCCCACCTCTCCTGCTCTGCCAGTGGCTGTGTAAGCCCCTGATTCCTGCACTCGTCTCCTTCCCCTACAGTAGCCTGCTGTTCCCTTTCTGCTTCTGCACTGAACCTGCCTGAGACCGCGTAGGTGTAACCAGGTATTACACCCCCAGACCCGTAAAGGAATGGACGCCAGAGAGGTCAGTTTTAAGGCAGAAAGGGGGAAGCTGAGAAAGAATCTGGAAACGCAGAGTTGAGTTCCAGTTGCCCTATGCCAGAAAGGCAGCATGAAGGCCCTGAAAAGCAGTGGCACAAAGGAGGAGCTCAAATATAGAAGTGTATGCTGTACACCTGAAACTAACAACACTGTAAAACAACTAGACTTCAATAAAGATATATATATAGAAGTGCAGGATGGATGGATGGATGGATGGACAGATGGATGGATAGACAGACAGATGCATAGACAGACGGACGGATGGATGGATGGAAAAATGGATGGAGGGATGGATGGATGGGTGGAAAGATGGATGGACGGATGGACAGATGGATGGATGGATGGATGGATGGATGGATGGATGGATGGATGGACAGATGGACAGATGGACAGATGGATGGATGGATGGATGGACGGATGGACGGATGGATGGATGGATGGATGGATGGATGGACAGATGGACAGATGGACGGATGGATGGACGAGTGGATGGATGGATGGACAGGTGGATCGACGGATGGATGGGTGGATCAACGGATGGACAGATGGATGGATGGATGGACAGGTGGATGGACAGATAGATGGGTGACGGACAGATGGACGGGTGGATGGACAGATAGATAGACGGATGGATGGATGGAAGGAAAAATGGATGGATGGACGGATGGATGGAAAAATGGAAAGATGGATGGACAGATGGACGGATGGATGGATGGATGGACGGACGGATGAACAAGCAATACACATGTGAATGGTGCAAATCAGGAGGTAGATGTCCCAGAGACAAATTTTACAATTGGCCTGCTAAACAGTCAAACATTCCAGCTGCCAATGGCAATGTCTCCACCAACCACACAAAGATGACCTCTCTGCCTCCCCCAAAAGGCATTTCCACAATCATCCCTACACGTCAGCTGCCCTGTGCTCCTCTGGACACAGAATAACGGAATAAGGGAGCTCCATGTCACCCAGGGTCCTGCCGGCCCTCATTTCACAGCTGCAGGACACGAGATGCCAAAGCAGCCATGCAGAATGACTGCAGTGCGCTGCATGCCCGGGGCACTCATGACCTGGACCACCGGTGGGTCACTCTGACCCAGCATGTGGAACCAGAGATGGCAGGACTGAAACCACGCTGGTGAGCCTGGAGGACATGGCACACAACCCCGCCGAGAAGGATCAAGCTCCAGTAGCCAGCTGGCTGGTGACACAGCCGGGGACAGCGTCACCGTGTCTGCCCAATGCCCCGCTCCCCTGCCCAGAACTAGCAGGGCTGCCGGGGCGTTGGCGAGGGCACCCAGCACCTAGGAGAGCAGAGGGAATCAGGTGACTGCTTTTAGCAGGAATTTCAATGGGCAGTCAGCTGGCCTCCGGACACCCCTCCACCGTGCTCAGAGCAAGGAAGGGGCCGCTGAGGCCAGGGCGCCAGCCTGCCCAGGCTTGAGGGTCCATCTCAGGCTCAGCAGCTCCTCTTTTGCGAGGGGAGCCCCTCCTGGAAGAATGTTTCTCTGCCAACAACGCCGGGTCACAGCCCGCTTTCAGGAACGGGCGGAGGAGGGGAAGTAGGGAGAGGACTTGGGGTCACCACCCTGAGCTACAAAGGACGCGTCCTCAGAACGGTATCAGAACGTTCCAGCCGGGCGCTGCCGACCCATGCCACCAGTGTTCTGCCAGCCCCAGGGCACAAGAACACCCGGGGCTGGGGGATCCTCACCAAGTCCTGACATCAGCACCTTATCCCCCCGGCCCTCCTCAGCCCTCAGAGCTTGATGTGGGAGGTGGGGTTCAGAACAAAAGTGACTCAGCCAGAAAGACCCACCTGAGCCCAGAGGCCCAGGGAGAGGGAGCCATTTCCATGGTTCAACGATTCACCAAATTTAATGTCCCCAGGTCTCAGTGGGGACGCCAGCATAGCAGCGGGGCGGGGCGGTGGAGCCACCAGTGCGGATGGAGCTTAGTCACCAGCTGCGCAGAAGCTGCCGCACACACCGGGCACTCAGACGCGTTTGCTGACAGACTAAGCGAGCAAACCCACAGCTCTTACGTATGCCAGTGGGGACGCCAGCATAGCAGCGGGGCGGGGCGGTGGAGCCACCAGTGCGGATGGAGCTTAGTCACCAGCTGCGCAGAAGCTGCCGCACACACCGGGCACTCAGACGCGTTTGCTGACAGACTAAGCGAGCAAACCCACAGCTCTTACGTATGCCAGGCAGAGAGCGGGGGACTCGACAACTTGAACACTGCCGCTACCTCACCTTGGCGCGCTGTCACCGCATCCCATTGGACTTAACTCTCGGAGTGACATCGAGCTGCAAGCAGGGGACACACTACCGTTCCACGTGCTGGGAAGGAGCTGGGTCGAGGTCCTGAGAGTCAGGCCTCCTGAACGAGGCTGGCTAGGGTTCGCACTGGCTCTTGCTCAAATTCCACCCCTGTTTCTGCTTTTCCCCCAATAAGCTATGAATATTCTCCAGCACGTGCTGTCGGGAAAGACTGCCTTTGAAGCCCATGCCAGGCAGTGTGTTTGGTCACCGTCCCCTCCATCCTAGAGGCTCGGGCAGGAGTCTGTGATGCATCAGAACTGCTTGCCGTGCGCCTTGAGATTCCACCGGGTAACCCATGACCGAGTCCCATGGGGAGGCGACCTCGTCCCCAGCTCCCCGCGTCCCGCTCACCGTCTGCACAGCCCCCATCCCATACCTGCCTTCGCTGGTCTGGGAAGGCCATGGCCCTGGTGACACATGCACAGGACACTCCAGACCCCGGGTTCCAGGCAGCGCTGCTGGGTAAAGTGAAGCCAGCTTGAGGCCCCGGCACCCCAGGGGGAGCGGTGCTGATCCCAGCTGAGGGGACTCAGTAGCCCCACTGGACTCTCCAGGCATCCCCGGCCCTGGAGCTCCGTGGCCTGTCCTCCCAAGCACACAGACCGACATCTGCCATGCCGAGCCCTCTGGACCCGGAGCCTGAGGCCAAGTCCTGCAGTGTCTGGAGGCTGCTGGAGAAGAGCAAGCCGGACGTGCATGATGGGGGGGCTGACAGAGGGGCGGGGGTGCAGAGGTTTTCACTCACTCCAAGGTCAACGCCATTATGTCTTCAAAATTCTCTGAACTGCCTAATTTCAGAGCTAGAAGGGGTCATAAATGACACCCAGGCTGATGACGTTTCTTCTGAAAGAGGAGCTGTGTGGAGAAGGGTGTGACCATCTCGAGATCACACAGCAGGCTGGTACAGAGACGTCCTCAGCTTCTGACCCACCCCAGCCCTGAACTTCCTTCCACTCGGCACCAGCAGGTGAAAGACGGAGCTGGTGATGGGCCCCGAAACCGCAGCCTCACTGCCCTCACTGCCCTCGCTGCCCTGGTGTGTCTGTCATTCCCTAAGTATAAATACACCTAATTCCCTGCGTGAGACGGGTCTGCCTGCCTGGGCTGCGAGCCTCAGGAGGGCAGGGGCCCGGCCTGGCGTGTCCCTGCTGAAGCCCTGTCACCCGGCCGGCCCTCACGGTAATTGCCACCGCAGCGAGCATCTGTCCTGCATTTGCGGGGCGCCCAGCAGGCGCACCCGGGAAACACACCTGCCCTTCCTGCTGTCCCTGTTAGATCCCATCTTACGATTCCCGGAAGCAAAAAAAGAGTCAAGGCTCTTACAGGACCGAGGGACGGCCAGTGAGTGGGGTGGGGGGAGCCGAGGCCCCCCTCACCCCCGGCCAAGGTCTCTCCCCACCAGCCCTCCCCGCGGGGGTCCTGGCACAAAGCACGTGGCCCTGTCGGGAAGGTCAACCCAGCAGGTTGGAAAATAAACAGGCTGCTTTGGAGGCTCCGAATGAAATTCTTCTTCAATGACCCAACTGTGGGAACAAAGCAAAGGGGAGGGCTGGGGGCAGGTCAGGCAGGACACTGGGTGGCCATCCCCTGCCGGACCTTCCCCGGCTGCCACTCACCCAGGGATGTCACAGGGGCAGAGACCTGAGCCCAGCGCAGGGGAACTCGGGCCGTGGCCACAGGTTCACAGGCTCCTGCGCTGACAAAAACCACCGCCCTCAGCTCTCCTCGGTGGGTCCCCTAGAACCTTCCTCTCCTCTGCCCGGCATCAAGGGCACCCAGCCCTCTGACCCCGGCCCTTCCCAGGGGACCCACGCTCCCCAGCCAGCTCCTCACCCATGCCACGTGTTACATGATGCCCAAGCGCAGCACCCCCGGGGTGTGCGGTACCCAGCGCACCTGCCTTGCTCAGGCTGGGGGGCCGCCTGAAGGCCTCTGAGGCTCGGCAGAGCAGAGAGCTGGGCCTCTGAGGCTCGGCAGAGCAGAGAGCGGCGGATTGGAGGACGGAAGGGCTAGACTCGAGCCCAGCTCTGCCTGCCCTGCGCCAGGGGGCCCAGCGGGAATGGACGTGAGGGGCCTGCCCGCCGGGCAGGGGAGCCCCTCCATCCCCTGCTCAAACCCCGCCTGCCTCACAGCATCTCTGACCTCCTGTCCGTCTCTGTCGCTTCCTGGGGACGAGGAACGGCCGCCAGTGAGCCCAGCTCGGGCCCACGGGGCCCGGTGACGGTGCATTTGTCCCTTGCCTCTGGTCCATTTTTCCGTTTCTGAAGAAGGGCTGCGGACCCACCAGCAGGGCTTCTGGGGGGATTTTTACCAAAGGAGACGGCGCCATCGGGTGTCATCATCCCCGCAGACCCGCCTGACCTGGCCTCCCCCGCACCCCCAGGGGTGACACAGAACACCTGGGTTAGGGTGCAGTGCACGTGACGCTGACCCAACCCCCTTGTGGGTCACGTGGCCCTGGGCAAAGTGGGTTCCATCCAGAGCCTCCCTGTCACCACTGGTGACAGGGAGGGGTCACTTGGCAAGGAGGCAGCCCCAGGACAGTGGCTGCAGGGGTCTGGGGCAGGGCTGGCGGGCGGTGGTACCCAGCCTGGGGGAGGGGCAGCTGGGCCCTGAGCTCCCGCGGTGCCCACACACCCTGGGCTCTCCGCTCCCTTAGTCAGCAAGACGGCTCACCAAGTAGGCACCTGCCTCTGCAGATGAGGAATCTCAGGCTGGGAGAGGTCAGGTGAGTCATCCCAGGTCCTACTGGGATGCAACAGCTGTCTGGCGGCAAAGTCTCCCTTGTCCCCCGACACTTCGGGGAGGAGAGAGGGCAGGATGCTCTCCGTGACACCTCCAGAGAAACCACTGCCGCGCTCACTCTCCTTCCAGGGAGGGAACAGCAGAGAGCACGGCAGCAGTGATGAGGTGGACAAGGTCGCTCCAGGGCAGAGAGAACCTGCTCCTTCTAGAGGCTCAGGACCCTGGGGAAGCCTCGGGTGGAGAGAAGATCCTCAACCTCCCCCGTCAAGGGATGGGGGAGAAGCTCAAAACCCCGGGCTCAGAGAAGAACGACAGGTCAGAGGATGCCTCTCCTGTTTTACTGTCTCCCTCATCAAAATACTGGTCTGAACATCAACTGAGAAAGCGTCTCAGAGACACAGCCCTCTCCTTTGTCTCTTCAAAGTACCACATGGGATGCTCAGTAAACCCTCACTGAAGGATGGACACGTGGGCACAGGGACGAAGTGAATGGAAGAATGCAGAGATGGATGGATGGATGGATGGATGGATGGATGGATGGATGGATGGATGGATGGAAGGAAGGAAGGATGGATGGAAGGATGGATGACGGATGAATGGAAGGATGGATGGAAGGAAGGAAGGATGGATGGATGACGGATGAATGGAAGGATGGATGGAAGGATGGATGGAAGGATGGATGGAAGGATGGATGGATGGATGAATGGATGGATGGAAGGAAGGATGGATGGAAGGATGGATGATGGATGAATGGAAGGATGGATGGATAGATGGACGGATGGATGGAAGGATGGATGATGGATGGAGAGATGGATGGATGGATGGATGGATGGATGGATGGATGGAAGGATGGATGGAAGGATGGATGATGGATGAATGGAAGGAAGGATGGAAGGATGCATGGACAGATGGAAGAAAGGATAGAAGGATAGATGATTAATGGAAAGATGACAAAAAGGAAGGACGGATGAAGCATGACTTGACAGATGACTGAACGGATGGATGGATGCATGGATAAATGGATGGATGAGTGAGTGAATGAAGGAAGGAATGCCGTCATCTTGAAGATTCAGTTGATAAACTTTAACTTCTCAAAGCTTTTAGATACCAACCATTCACCTGACCACTTCCCTGCCCCAGTGGCCTCACCCTCCCTCTGGGCCAGAGGTGAAGTCCCGGGTGATGCGTGTGTCTTACTCCATGGCAACCTCCTCCCCAAGCAGACGCAAAAGCTGCACCCTGGCTCCGCACCCTTGAGGAGGGCCTGCCTGGGGGTAACGTGGGGTATGTGCTCAGGGCTCCAGGTCCTCCAGGGAGTGAGGCAGTGCAGAACGGACCACAGAGAGGACTTGCCGCCCAGCCCCCGTCACCAGCAGGCGCCTGGCGTAAGGCGGCAGACCTGGCAATTGGGACACGTTGTTGATCACCCTGCTCCTGGTCCCCTCCCAGCCCGACGGCTCTCCTCTCCTGGCCAAAAAGTCAAGAGCTCTGAGAAGCTTTTGACAGGTGGTTGGGAGATTTTACGCTGAAATGTCAGTTGGCGGGGGCATCGCCCTGCTTATAAACACAATGTTACCAGGGAGCGGCCACAGTGGGGAGGCAACTCCCCCATCCCCGCGTTCAGAGATGGGATGCGTCTGCAACTTGCTTCCCCCGGGGTGTGATGGCCGTCTTCCACTTCTCGTTGAGGCTGGCCTGAGTGTCTGGACACCTGGCACCTCCACATCATCCCACACTAAGCCCAGATGCTGGCGGTGCCTCTGCAGGTTTCAGAAGGATGCAGGCGCCACCACCCAGCCTGAGGGCACCTACAGCCCAGCCTGGCCGCCCCTCAGCATACACATGGTTACTTAGAAGTAAGTCACGTCGCCCACGAGGACTCACTCGAGGGCCAGGTGACCTGCAGAGCCCTTGGGAAGGAGTCCTGCAGCAGGAGCAGAGAGGAAGACGGGGCTGCCCAGAGCTGGCAGAGGCCTCTCCGGCTAGTCTGGGGCCACGCAAGGAATGTTCCAGGCTCAGATGCTCCCACACCCAGCAGGGCAGCATGGGGACATCCAGGCAGGATGGAGCTGGGCCACACAGAGCAGGCTCGTTCCCACCGTCCTGACGGCTGCGGGTGCTGCAACCAGACTGAGACTCCACTGCGAACTGGGAGGAAATGTCACAGCCGAGGGGCCGGAGCCCTAAGAAGTATGGAGGTGTCCAGCTTCTCCCTGCGTTTACTCTGCATTTCTTCCTCTCATTGGTCATCCCTGCTTTTCACCTGCCTTTATAAAAACGTGTGAGTATATACGTTCCTCTCCCCTGTCAACCCTCAAAGGTTATGAACAGAACAGACACGGCCACAGACATCAATCCTGCATCCGACTGCCAACGATGGTGCAGGGCAGAGGGGGCCGGGCGCTGCCAGCAGGGGCCGGTCCAGGAGCGGAGCCCACAGGCGTGATGGGGAACCAGCTGATTAACCTCAGTTTCCTCAGAGGTAATTTATCTCCTTGTTCTGGAGGAAAGGGGTGCAGATGGCACCCAGCGCCAGATTCCACGTGCTGGGGTTGGCTGGGTTTGCTCGGGCAGGCTCCACACAGCCCCACCTGCTTCCAGGAGGCCCAGAGGGAGGGCTGGCTGCCATCGGGCCAGCTGGGGTCACACTGGCAGAGGCCCCTCTGCATCCAGGGCCTCGCCCAGGCGGGGCACCCGGGGAGCCGTGCTAAGTAGGGACGCGGGTACGGGCCAATTGCAGAACCGCACCAGCTGTGGACCAGACCACCCCACCCCAGACAGCGTCTTGAAAGGGACCAGCAGGACCTGTCCCTGAGGCTGGCCTGAGCTGCCACGCGGGCTTCATTCACTCAGCGATGCTCTATGAGGCCTACTGCGCCTTGGCACGTGGGGAAGGTCCAGGCCGTTTCTGGACTCACCCTCCCATCACTGCAGAGGCCAGGCCGGGCCCTGGCTGCGCTGACCTGTGCATTTGCCGCCGGTGGGTCCCCAGGAGGAGGCTGGGCTTCCTGCACGTGTTAGTGGAGTTCTCAGGACCCGGGACTAGAGACAGTGACACCCACGATGGAACAAGTGCTAGCACACCCCAACCAACAGCGGCTCCATCACCCCCCCAGGCCTCCTGCCTCTCTTGGGAAGCCGTGAAAGGCCTCTGGAATTAACAGCACCGAAAACGCTGGATTTCCAGACTCCTTCCCTCCCTCGAGAGTTACAATGACAAGTCAAAGTGGTGGCCACAGGAGACCCCTTTGCTTCATGAAGGCCCAGGAGAACAAGAGGCCACCGCACACCGGGGCGGGCCTGTGCCTCCTCCGTGTCACCGCAGCTCCCCACCACAGTCTGCCCTGGACGGCAGCAGGTGCTCCTGCAGCCCTGCCACTTCCCCACCTGTGAGCCCCCTGAGAGAAGGGACAGTGGTACCCTTCATCACAGCAGAGGAGAGAACTTAGCCTGAGGCAGACACTCAGCACAGTGAATGAAGGAACATCCAACCAACCGGCCGTTTTGAAACCAACCAACGTCCAAAGGGAACGTGCCTTCTGGGGATCCAAGATAAACGCCAGTGGGAGAGAAACCTTTTTTGGCAGGGGGTGGCAATTTTGCAGCATTCCAATTAGGCTGTACACATAGATGGACCTGGTATCCCCCCCTTTGAGGGGAAATCCTGCACAAAGGCTTGTATACAAGCAAGGACATCCAAGGCAGTGTCGACTGTAATATAACTGGAAACAAGGTAAATGCCCATCAGTCAGGAGGTTCATCTGTGAAATACTCTGCAGAGGCCGCAGGAGGGGGGATGATCTAGATGGCCCGACACAAAAAGACAGCCGAGACATGTAATCAGGGGAAAAGAGCAAGTTACCAAACATTCACAGAGCACCATCCCTTGGATGTTAAAATAAAAGACGTCTGTATAATCTGAAAACACACCAGGTAAATGCACACACGAAAATGCCCAGAACAGTACCAGCCAAATAGTGAAGGGGGTACACCTGGGAAGGGGCTGAGAACTGGTAGAATGGCAAATGGGAGGGTTTGCTCCTCTCTGTGTACCTCTCCTCCCGAAAAATGTTGTAAGTCTATATCCACCTAAAATGTGCACCATTTTATTAACAACAACAACAACAAAAAATGCTAAAGCATATGTTTTAAGTGTGGCAGTTTAAAAATGGCCACAAAGTCTTTAGCACAAGTGCCCATGAAGAGGTGGTATCTGTGCCTCCTCCCTTTAACGAAGGTGGGCTCTGTGACTATGTGACCCATAGAATGTGGTGGAAGTGATGAGTGCTTGTTAGCTTACGGATCTAGGCTTTACGAAACTGACACTCTCTACTTCCTGTGTCTGGAATACTCTTCTTTAGAACCAGACACCATGCGGTGAGGAAGCCCAAGCAGCCCCTTGGAGGGTCCCATAGGAAGAGAAACCCAGGCCCCCAGCCAACAGCCCCAGCCAAACTCCCAGCCAACAACCAGGACCGACTTGCCAGCCGTGTGGGAAAATCATCTTAGAAATGGACCGTCCGGCCCCAGCCAAGCCGCTCAACCTGACGTCATGGGAGCAGACAAACCATCTCTGCCAGGTTCTGCCCCAGGTGCAGACTCACAAGCAAACTAAGATTGCTAAAGTAAAAGATTGCTTTCGACTTTAGACACTACATTTTGGGGTGGTTGTTATGCAGGAATAGATAACCACGACAATGGCAAGCAATAAAGAGGAGGAGATACTGGTAACAGAAATACAATTTATATATATATGAAACTCTTGTAACTAAAAAAAAGAGGGGGCAAACAAATAAATAATATTCAATGTCACTAGAAGTTAAATAAATCTAAATCAATCAAGACTCCTTTGTCTCCCATCCAACTAGCCAGGGGTTGGGGAGAGGAACATGGGAGACTTTTCGAGGTAAGGGAAATGTTCTGTATCCTGACTACGGTGGTGGCTACAGGACTATACATTTGTCAAAACTTACGTCCTTCTTTCCACCCGCTGGCCACTGGCAACCACCAATTTTTTTCTGTTTCTATAGTTTTGCCTTTCTCCAGTGTCATATAAATAGTATCATGTCCTATGCAGTCTCTTGTGCCTGCTTCTTTGACTTAACATAATGCTTTTGTATCCATATTGTTTCATGTATTCATTTTTCTTACGGCCCAGTAGTATTCCATTGTATGGATGTGTCACAATTTGTTTATCCATCTACCAGTGGATGGACACGTGGGTTATCCCCAGTGTGGGGTGATAAATGGCATATGAACATTCACATACATGTCTTTGTATGGACATATGTTTTCACTTCTCTTGGGTAAATACCTAGGAGTGGAATTGCTGAGTCCCCCTGGCAAGTGTATGACTAACTTTACAAAAACCTGCTAGACTGTTTCCCAAAGGGGCTGTACCAGTTTGCATTCCCACCAATAATGTATGAAAGTTTCTAAAATCACACAGCATGAGTCCCCCAGTATTCTTCTTTTTCAAAACTGTTTTGGTTATTTTAGGTCCTTTGCATTTCCATATAAATTTCAGAATCATCTTGTCAATATCCATTTTAAAAATGCCTGCTGGGGGCTTCCCTGGTGGCGCAGTGGTTGAGAATCTGCCTGCTAATGCAGGGGACACGGGTTCGAGCCCTGGTCTGGGAAGATCCCACATGCCGCGGAGCAACTAGGCCCGTGAGCCACAACTACTGAGCTTGCGCGTCTGGAGCCTGTGCTCCACAACAAGAGAGGCTGCGATAGTGAGAGGCCCACACACCGCGATGAAGAGTGGCCCCCGCTTGCCACAACTAGAGAAAGCCCTTGCACAGAAACGAAGACCCAACACAGCCAAAAATAAATTAATGAATTATTTTTTTAAAAAAATGCCTGCTGGGATTTTAATTGGCATTACACTGACTCTGTGGATCAATTTCAGAGGAAAATGATACCTTGACAATATTAAGTGTTTTTGTCCATAAGAATGGTATATCTATCCAATTCTTCAGATCTTGTTTAGTATCTCTAAGTGATGTTTTATAATTTTCAGGTATTTTATCATATATATCTCTAAGTATTTCGTATTTTTGATGCCACTGTTTAAGTTTCTATTTCTAATTGTTCATTTCTACTATCTAGACATAGGGCTGATTTTGGTATACTGATTTTGATTCCTGTGACCATGCTAAACTTACTTATTAGCTGTAGAGGCTTTTGGGTAAATTCCTTAGAATTTTTAACACAATCATGTGGTCTTCAAATAAAGACAGTTTTAGTTCTTCCTTTACAATCTACATGCCTTTTATTTCCTTTTCTTACCTTATTGCACTGGCTAGGATTGCCATATAATATTGAATAGGTGTGCTGAGAGCAGACATCCTTGCTTTTTTCCTGATCTTAGGGGGGAAAGCATTCAGTATGTGGGTTTTACATGAATATCCTTTATCAGATTGAAGAAGTTCCCTTTTACTCCCCATTTACAGAGACTTACTCGTCATATTTTTCATTTAAAACTATTACAAAGGAGTATGTAATCCTAGTTTTGTAAAAGCAGGTGTAGAAAAAATACTGGAAAATAAATACATCATAAATACATCAAAATGTTCAATTAGTAATTTATTTGGCTGCACTTAACAGAAACCACCATAGCGTCAACATCATTAGCACCACGGTTTAAACAAGTAAGGGATGATGATGGATTTTTTATTTTAACAATTCTATGATGGACGTGTATTTGTATAACAAATTAATGGCATCATAAATGCCAATCGATGTCCAGCAGGAAATGGCATTATATGATTAAATAACTGTCCTCTCTCCATGTCTACCTAAAAATGCAAGATAGTCACAGATCTCTTGTTCTTTGCCTTGATAATGGGCAACGTTTAACTGGTCTTTATAAGACAAAACTGCATTTGCACTTCTCTGGACTGTCTATGCTTCCCAGAGTCTGACATTTGAAGTGGGCCACCCCACACCAGAAGTCCTCACGGGGCCCCCTTCGTCAGGCCTGGCCAGCTCGCCCCTACCCTTTTGCACTAACATGTGGACAAACGCAAGTGCATCTGTTGGCTCTTTCATTTTCCAGCACTGGCATCCGCTGGGCTTTGCCTTGAAATTCTCATTGGAAAAGCCAGCTTTGGAAATAGAACATAGTCTAACACCTATTAAATGTCACAAAGCAATATTTCCTGCTCCAGATTAAAGCCACTGTCTGGACCATCAACGCCTTCACACACTCGCCCAAATGTGCGGTTCCTCACACAGCCCCAAATGGAGCTGCTTTCAGAGCACAGGCTGCAGAATGATCCTGGTGTCTAGGTGGTTCTATGTATTCGGCGCTGAAATGACTTTATTCAATTATCTGATTCAAGGAAAAGAACATTGCACTGGGTCCCTCTGACCTTTAGAGAAATATGTCACAGTGCTTCCCCCGGGACCAGAAGGCATCTTTCAATCACTAGAGCTACGAAAGTCTTCAAAACACTGTAACTAGGCCTCAAAACCAGCCATGTGGACACAAAATGAACTGTGCATGGACTTCATCAACTCCCCTGGGAGGCACCACATACAGGGAGCGGGACCGAGCCCTGACTTCCACAGTCACTACCCACGAGTCCGTACCACCAGTCCCGGCTGAATTTCCTAGGCCCCACACTCAGTGGGGTAACGAAGCCAGGTTTCAGAGTCCCCCCCCTCCACCGGGTGGACAGCCGCAGGCTCTCCAGGGGTCACGGTCACCGTCTCAGAAAGCTCCGTCCACCTTCCGGAAGTGGGTGAAGGGCAAGAGTGCAGAGCTACACGGAGCCCGTTTCCACTCTTGGAAGAGCCACGGACAAGAGCCCATCCTCTGCCCCAGACCCGGTGAGCAGACTGCTGCCCTTTCCTCCACACCTGCCCCAGCCCAGCCCAGCCCAGCCCAGTCTTGCACCCACCTCTGTAGCACCCCCCAGATGTGAGCCCCACCCTAGTCCTCCAGTGTAGACGCCAAGCACACTCATTCGATGTGACCTCCTTGGTGGGGAGAAGATCCTACCAAGCTGGACCCCGATATCACTGTTCACTCAACCAGCCACGGCAGGCACTCAGCAAATGCACAGATGGCCCGAGAGAGGGAGAGAAGGGGAGGGGAGACAATTCGCATCTATTGACTGTCTAGTAGGTTCTAGAAGATGCCCTTAGGTTTTCTGACTACATGAGAGGAGGTGTCTAAAGCTAGGCATGCACATGAATTATAACTGTTATTAATCACCCAACTTCTGCCAATGACCCCGTAGAGTAGGAAGTGCCACTCCATTCTCCAGACGAGGAAACGGTAGTGCGCAGAAGGCCCAAGTGACCTGGATGAGCCACAGGCCCAGCAACGGTCACGCCAGGTCCCAGGCATTAAACGACAGCTTCCTGCTGCTTCCCAGGAGGAGAAACGGGCGAGTGATTGGCTTACAGGGGGGTGGGTAACCCCAGTTCTATCACATGGGGTCCACCTGGGTTCAGCACCTGAGAATAACAGTGCCCAGGGCACAGTAGCTGGGGCGGTAACTGCCCACCCTTGGCTGGAATGTAATGCTGCAAAAAAAGGGCTTTACAACATTCTTGTGCTCAGATGCAGTGAGTCAATGTCTAGGAATCCACCCTAAGGAAACAATCAGAGAGGATTCACCAGAAGATGTCCATCCAAGTGTTATTTATAACACAAACAACTGGAAACGACCCAAATCCCACATGAGAGAAACAGTTAAGTGAACTCCAAGGCAAGCCTCCGATGGAACGTCGGAAGCCATGAAGATACTTACAAAGAGTTTGTAATGAATGACACGGGAAGTGTCCACAAGGAAGGCACACACAACACTGTTTCTGTACATGAGCTCAGCCATGAAAAGGGGAAAATGTGAGGAAAGTCTGTGTCCCCCCGAAAATCCAAGGAGTGAAATCCTGACCCCCAAAGATGATGGCTCCAGAGAACTCCCTTGCCCCTTCCACCATGTAAGGACATGAGAAGGCACCAGCTATGAACCAGGAAGAGGGTCCTCCGCCCACCACGCTGGCATCTTGATCTTGGACTTCCCACCCTCCAGAACTTTGAGAAATAAATTTCTGTTGTTTATAAGCCACCCAGGTTGTGGTATTTTATTATAGCAGCCCAAACCAACTAAGACAGAAAGGAAAGAAAAAGGCATTTTTATAGTTTCCTATTTCCCAAATTTGCTAATAAGTATGCTTTATTTTTAGAGTCAAGAAAAGTTAACAGAGGTATTTGGAGAATTAGTAGAAATCTCTGAATGGACAACCAAATATCCTGAAACATGAACACTCCACCTCCGGGTTCCCAAGACGGAGTTTATCTCACGTTACTGCCAACTGGAAGGCTTCCCGCGCTGCTCCCCACCTGTAAACGCCCCGCCTCTGCTGAGAACTCCAGGTGACCTCCCACATCCCCAGCTGCTCCAGAGCCACAGGCTTCCCTTCTCTCCTAAACTCCTAAAAAGCTGGCAGCACCTCATTGCTATCCTGACTGCACTGCCCTCTGCTGCTGCAACTGTATTTATCCCGTCTCTGAGTTCAGGCCAACCAACGTGAGGAGGATGTCGTGGTGCCTGGCACTACCCTCGGCACTGCAGAAGCTGAAGTGAGTCAGCCATTCCTGGCCCTCAAGGAGCCCTAGGTAGAGGGTGGGAGTCTGGGGTGGGCATATACACCCTGATGCAAAAAGAAAAAGTGGTTCGGTGGAGGGGGCAACCCAGAACTGTGATGGAAGCATGGACGGATCGGTGGGTGGGTTTAAGGTCTGGGTCATGGGTGGGTGGGTGAATGGATGGATGGATCAATGAATGGATGCTTGGTTGGATGGATGGATGGATGGATGGATGGAGGGATGGATGGATGGATGGACGAAGACAGCAATACACCTTCACCAGTTTAAACTGAATTTAGGGACCCAAAGCCTCATCTCTTATAAAGCCCCACCCTCCGCCACCATCCCACTCACGCTATGCTCTAGCCAAGCTAAAGCCTGCATTCAAAGCCCAAGATCACAGAGTGCCAAGGCCCTTGCACATTTTGTTCCCAGTACTTGGGAGTCCTGTTCCCCTGCCCTCTCCTCCTGGTGAATCCCTTTCTCCTTGAAGACCTCAGCTCAGGGATTACTGCCTCTGGGAAAGACTTCCCCAAGCCCCCCTGCTGGATCAGTGGTCCTCCTCAGTGTCCACTCTTATGGAATGAGATCGAAACATGTAAGATGACCGTTTGACTATTCTGGCCCATGAAATGGCAATTCCACGTGATTCAACCAAACAGACCTATCACCATGCTAAGGCTGTCCATCCCACCAGGACGTGGGAGTCGAGGGCAGGGAGCCTGTCCATCCTTTAGTTTCCAGCACTGGTGTCATGATCAACCCAACGCACCTGGCGCACCCATGGCACCATCAGATGAACAGGTGAACGAAGGGCTCTCAGCCCCTCCCCCACCCCCACAGCTCCGTGTTCCAACAGGACAGAGCAGCACCCCGGTGGGAATAATAGTGACTGAAACTGGGGGAGAGCTCGCATTCCAGCAGAGACCTCAGGGAAAGAAGACACGGAGGGCCCTGGGAAACAAGTGGGGACTTCAGTCTCCATCGTCCCGTGATCCCACGAAGCCCCCTCCCCTGACGGTCAACACCTGAGGTCCTCCAGGAGCGGGACCCCCAAGGCCTCTTGTCTGGGCTGGCTTTCCAGGAGGCAGGGCACCTCTCAGCTGGCAAGGGAGGCTGGAAGGACCCTGTGACTCACAACCGTGGAAAGGGACAAGCCTCATGACAGCTGGTGAGGGAGTACAGGGCCATGATGCAGGGTCGTGAGTGACCACAGAGGCAGGATGGTGCTCACGGGGTCAGAGGTCACAGGGCCACACCCACCACCCGCTACCACATGCTGAGCCCCAGCCTCTCGGCACAGAACCTGTCCCACGAAAAGCTGTCATGTCCACGACCCTCTCATGCTTTCCCACTGACACCCCGAGAGCCCCGGCTGCAAACGCTTCTGTGGCCCCTGGTCCTGGGAGTGCCTGGTACCTGAGAGGCTGTTACCTGAACAGAAGGTACAGTGCGTGAGTGTTCAGTCCACAGGTGGGCACCAGGTACCGGGCAGGGTGCCGCCCTCAGAGTGTGCAGTGCTGGGGAAATCACGCAGACTGGGCTGAACCTGAGACCCACTCCCTGCCCTGTGGTTCTGGGCAACATCCTTCATGCCCCTTTTTATAAAGTAAACACATTATCAGAACCTACTTCTGAGGGTTAAAACAGACAAAGTCTGCAGGGCTCTGCCCCCTGTCTGCTATGTGACACCAGGTGATGTGTGTACCAGCCTCAGTCTCCCACCTATAGAAAGGGTGGATGGGGGGTGACGAGGACAAATTCAGTTCTGCAAATCGACAGGTGCACGTCCCTATTTTCAAAGGATCACTGAATGACGCGTGCTCAATCAATCCAGTCCCTCCCTTCCAGAATTCGTCTATTGGTCTTATTTCTTTCCTTTACTTGTTTTTCGACCATGAACTTTTTTAACTGACCAAGTCATTCCGGCCAAGAGCATCTGCCTATCAGCAGGAAAGGCACGCAGCTCCCAGGGCAGCCAGCCCACACTCCCCTGTCTCGTGTCTCTGTTACCTACACACCTGCCCACCTTCCAAGCAGCCCACCCGTTTTAACAACACATTCACCCAATTCAAAAGACGCCGAGAGAACTGCACCCCCATGCACCCAGACGTCCCCTCTAGAGAAAACCATGTGTCCCAAGTTTTGTGTGTCCTTCCTTGACATCTACGAATATGCAAGCCTAGATTTCTGTGGGTTTTTTTTACTAGAGATGGATTCATACCAAGAAGAGCATTCTTCACCTTGCTTTTCTTTACTTACGTATCTTGGAGACTGATCCATTTCAGGAAATGTAAAAGCACGCAGACCCCACTCTTGCAGCTGCTTCACTGACTCTCCTCCACAGTTGCTCAGTGACTTATCTAAACAGCCCTCATAATGGGCACCTGGTTGTTTCGACCCGCATTCCCTTCTTGTGAGTAAGGTCAAACATCTTCCCACCCGTTTAAAAGCTACTGGTGTTTCCTTTTCTAAGAATTATTCATGCCTTTTGTCCATTTTTTTGGTTTGATTCTTGGCCCTTTCTTATTGATTTGTAGGAGTTCTTTGAATATTATAGCATATCAATCCCTTTTTATAAATTTTTATTAGACTATAGTTGCTTTACAATATTGTGTTAGTTTCTACTGTACAGCAAAATGAATCAGCAATACGTATACACATATCCCCTCTTTTTTGGATTTCCTTCCCATTTAGGTCACCACAGAGCACTGAGTAGAGTTCCCTCTGCTACACAGTATGTTCTCATTAGTTATCTATTTTATACACAACATCTATTAGTTAATCTATTTTATGTACAATAGTGTATATATGTCAGTCCCAATCTCCCAATTCATCCCACCCCCCTTCCCCCCTTGGTATCCATACATCTGTTCTCTACGTCTGTGTCTCTAGTTCTGCTTTGTAAATAAGATGGTCTATACCAGTTTCTTCAGATTCCACATATATGCGTTAATATGCGATTTTTGTTTTTCTCTTTCTGACTTACTTCACTCTGTGTGACAGTCTCTAGGTCCATCCATGTCTCTACAAATGACCCAATTTTGTTCCTTTTTATGGCTAATATTCCACTGTATATATGTACCACATCTTCTTTATCCATTCCTCTGCTGATGGACATTTAGGTTGCTTCCACGTCCTGGCTATTGTAAATAGTGCTGCAATGAACATTGGGGTGCATGTCTCTTTTTGAATTATGGTTTTCTCTGGGTATATGCCCAGTAGTGGGATTGCTGGGTCATATGGTAGTTCTGTTTTTAGTTTTTTAAAGAACGGCCATACTGTTCTCCATAGTGGTTGTATCAATTTACATTCCCACCCTTTTCTCCACACCCCCTCCAGCATTTATTGTTTGCAGATTTTTTGATGATGGCCATTCTGACCGGTGTGAGGTGATACCTCATTGTAGTTTTGACTTGCATTTCTCTAATAATTAGTGGTGCTGAGCATCTCTTCATGTGTTTGTTGGGAATCTGTACGCTTTCTTTGGAGAAATGTCTACTTAGGTCTTCCACCCGTTTTTTGACTGGGTTGTTTGTTTTTCTGATATCAAGCTGCATGAGCTGTTTGTGTACTTTGGAGATTAATCCTTTGTCAGTTGCTTCATTTGCAAATATTTTCTCCCACTCTGAGGGTTGTCTTTTTGTCTTGTTTATGGTTTCCTAAGCTGTGCAAATGCTTTAAAGTTTAATTAGGTCCCATTTGTTTATTTTTGTTTTTATTAAAGGGAGAGGACTCAAATCAATAAAATTAGAAATGAAAAAGAAGTTACAACTGACACCACAGAAATACAAAGCATCTTAACAGACTACTACAAACAACTATATGCCAATAGAATGGACAACCTGGAAGAAATGGACAAATTCTTAGAAAAGTACAACCTTCCAAGACTGAACCAGGAAGAAATAGAAAATATGAACAGACCAATCACAAGTAATGAAATTGAAACTGTGATTAAAAATCTTCCAACAAGCAAAGTCCAGGACCAGATGGCTTCACAGGCAAATTCTATCAAACATTTAGAGAAGAGCTAACACCTATCCTTCTCAAACTCTTCCCAAAAAATTGCAGAGGGAGGAACACTCCCAAACTCATTCTACGAGGCCACCATCACCCTGATACCAAAACCAGACAAAGATATCACAAAAAAACAAAATTACAGGCCAATATCACTGATGAACATAGACACAAAAATCCTCAACAAAATACTAGCAAACCGAATCCAACAACACATTAAAAAGATCAATCCCTTTTCTGTGATACACGTATTTTCATATTCTTTTTTTATAGTGATGGGTTGTCTGGGGGGGTTTGTTTTGGCCAGAGAGAAAATCTTGACTTTTATGGGGTCAATTTTTTTTCTTTCATAACTTCTAGGATTTATGTCATACAGAGAAAGGCCTTCTCATCCCAAGATCATAAAACCCAGATCTCCCGTATTTTCTTCTAGTAGTTTTATGGTTTCATTTTCAAGTTCACATCATTGGTCCATCTGGAATGCATTTTGGTGCAGGACTGAGGCAGGATCCAAGTTCTTTCTCCCAGATGGCTTCTTCCCTAACCCAGCCCATTTCAATGACTAATCCTTCCTTTCCCAGCCAACTTGAAAGGCTGCCTTTATCAAACCCTAAATTCCTGCGGGTGCCAGGCCTTAAAAGCCACAGAGCAATGCCTATGCACCCCCTTCATGCCCCCACGTGGAGGGGAGGTTCTGCCGCTCACCCAGCACCCCCGCAGGATGCTTTCCTCCCCCAAGTGCAGCCCAAGAGGGTAAGGGTGAACCTCCACAGCAGAAGCGGCTCAGGGAAAATCCAAGTCAGCATGCTTCACTGACACACAGATACTGACAATATCCAAAAAATGGGAAACAGCCCAACGTCCAACACTAGGGCACTCTTCAAGTAAATCAGGCTTTTTACAGGCCGTCATGGATGTGAACAGAATGCCTTCCTTTCCAAGTGAAATGCGAACATCCAAACCAACTGTGCTGGGGTCGGAGGCCTTCCCATTCAGGGAGGGAGTGCTCCGTGGGGGACAAGGCCCCTGAGTAGGACTGACCAGCCCCCCCAAGAATTTCCAGATCAGCCACCATGAGGTATTTCCTTCCGTTCCTTATTTTTTGTACTCAGACCCAGTGGAGTTTGAGCCTGGGGGTTATGGGTGATTTTTATTTTCTTCTTTATACTTTTCCTTATTTTCCAAAATGCCTATAATGAACATGTATCATTTTTTATTTAAAAAACATATATACATATGTAACTAAAGAGGGAAGAGAAGTAGGGGGAAAACACTCCAGGAGAGGGACACAGCTGGACAGTCAGGGGCCAGCCTTGCCCTGGCTCCACCCATGCCATCAGCACGGGTCTTCAACTGACCTCTGAACCCCAGGGTCCAGAACTGCTCTTCCTCCTTCGGGGTACTGTTGTAAGAACAGGGCAGCACAAGGAAAGTGACACTTGCTTGGACTGGGAAAAGCCAGGGGCCCTGACTCCAGGACGGGAAGCCCCGGTTTCCAAGGCCTCAGCGTCAGCCCATGTTGGGCAGGGGCTTCCCCCTGCACCCCCCCAGGGCCAGGTTGTGAGCCCTTCCCACTGGGCTGCATCCGACTGCCCTGGCACAGCCGTGTGCAGACAGTAGGTGCTCATTAAATGCTGAATTGCATTTTAGGAAGGCGGTCTCTTCAACCAGCCCCTTGGCAAAGCCATGCACGCTTCCCACAACGCTGTGGGCGCCCACAAAGACATTGGGAGGGTTGAATTCAGAAGCAGTGTTTCTAGAGCGTTTCCCACCATGCGCCTAACTGGCAGCAGGGCACACGGAGATCCGCAGACACAAGTTCTCCAGGCAACAACTCCTCCCATGGCCAACAGCTCCGGAGTTTCGGGTTACAGACTTGGGCGCAGACATGATGAACACCAGACCCAGGGCCCCGTTTCCCAGGCCAAGAGAGCGCCCCAGCCTGGCCGCCCTGCCCCTCGCCCCGTCAGGGAGGCTGGGAAAGCCGGGACAGAAAGCGCTGCACACCTGGCCAGCATCAGGCCGGATCTGGCCCCTCGGCACCGGCTGGGTGACAACACCAGCACAGAGCCTCCCAGGGCGCTGGGAAGTCAAAGTGGAAGGAAGGATCTGGGCTGCAAGAGGAGAGAAAGCAGTGAGTCGTCAGAGAAAAATGCGCTAAGCGTGCAGCTGACGGACCCCAGAGCTGGGTGAGTGCTCAGAACAGCACAGATGTCAGGGCTTTTCCTGGGGGCAGCTATTCATGGCTGCTTCCACTACTACAGACATCAGACCAGAAAACATTTTAGTAAGTGACTACAAAGAGACCAGACTACCCCGCTTCAGAGGATTTTTTTTTTTTTTTTTTTTTTTTTTGGCCAAGATATTGACCAGGCATCAAAGTTTATGGGGAAAGGCACATGCCTGGAGCCCAGTGCTTTTACTGGGGCTTAAATTCAGCACAGAAGGGCAGATCGCGGAAACCCAGAGGCGGCCCGGGCTTGGCAAGAGCAGCCGTCCCGGGGAGGGCAGTTCTGAGCACGTGATGCTCGGTACCCGTGCTCGGGGTGGGGAAGAGCAGGACGCGGCGTCCTGGGACAACGTGAGTGATCCCGCCACCTGCCCAGAAGTCCTGGAGGACGGAAACAGGTCAAGGTCAGGGCTCGGAAGTGAAGAAGGGCAGGCAGAAGCTGACAGTATTTAAAGAATTCCAAAACACGGCCGAAAGAGTTTCTGGACATTATTTATAGGGTAAGATGATTGATCCTGGAATGAAAGGGGCCTGAGGTGAAAGGGACTGGACAGATTAAAGACAAGAAGCAGGGTGACAGCTGGGGAAGTGAGCAAGAAGACGGAAGAGTGGGTCTCCGCAGAGGAGGCAGCCTGGGGTCCCGCAGGATCCACGTTCTAATCCCCGGCCTCTTCCTTGTTAGCTGACTCACCCGGACAAACCCTCACACGACTGACCTCACGGGTTTGTTGGGTGGCGTAAGAAATCGTGAGTGTAAGGCACCAGGACACAGCGCATCAGTGCTCACGGGGCAGGGGACACTAGGAGGACGGTGCTCACGCCTGCTTAGGTGCACATGACGTGCACGAGTGTGTGCACACACAATCACACACACTCACACACACGCACCCTGTTGCCAACGGGTCATTTGCTTGGGGATCCCGTGAAAGATCTGGGGTGGCTCAGATTGCTCTGTGAAGCGTGGTGGGCAATGTCAGTGTGGGACAATCCCGCACAGCCCTGAGCCCACAGATTCCAACCTGTACACTCCCTGGGCTGTTCTTCCACAGTCGCCTGATTGAACTCCAGCGGGACCCTGGCAGATCTCCTGCTTCCTCTCTCCTCTGGCCTCTCCAGGGGCATCAAGCCCAGAATACCCGCCTCTGCCAGACAATGAGGGGCCCCCATCCTCCGCCCAGAATAGCCCATGCCCCCTCATGTCCGCCCACCCTGCTTTGGAGAGCCAGCTCAAAGCACGTCGGCCGACTCCCTCCAGGCTCACCAAGCACCTTCAGCTCCGTCCCACAGCTCCTGCAGACACGGTGGGACGTGACATATCCAGAGACCCTGTGTGTGTGGAGATCCAAACTGCGCCTCCTTAAACTCTCTACGAGGAAGACATCCCCGGCTCTATTTTGCACGTGAAGAAACAGAGACACGGAAGAGAGATGACGTTTCTGAGGTCACAGCTCAAGAGCGAGGCAGCCCCAGCCCCCCAGCCTCGCCCGGGTTTCCACGGCAGGTAGAGCTGGGCTGCAGTACCTCCCTCGGCCTCTAGGTGACCACGGCCACACCTGGTCTTGAAAAGTGAGGCTTGGATGTCAGGACAGTGAACTAGGGCCTTGCTTCCCCGCTGCCTATCGTGACTTCTGCCCACTGACGTGACCTTCAACTAGAAATGCCTGGGACCACATGTGCAGGATGAGTGCTATTCCCTTGGTTTCAAGTAAGCTGCAACCCCCTAACTTTTCCCAGTAGAACCTGCCTGGCCCAGTCAGTGGGGTAGGTGGGCCACCCGAGTAGCAAAATTTCGGAGGGCTCTGACGATTCTCTAGAACACGTGATCCATCCTAAGGGAAAACGAAGAGCTGAATCCTTGAGTCCAGTCCTCAGCAAGCCTGCTGACTCTCCTAAGATAAAGGGCGGGCTCAGAAAGCAGGCCTCTGGGCATTGCTTCTCTCAGGGTGTGTTACTTTTCTTTTCTGATATGCTGATGGTTTAAAGATGTGGATTCTGCCCTGGTCCAGCTTCCCCGACCCAGAAGAGGTGATGGCTTGGCTGCACCAGCTTCACTCTCGGAACATCTCATGGGCTGCTCGGTCCCCACCTCGCCTTCAGAGGGGGAGCGGCTTGAAGCATGCCCTACCCTTATCTTATGCAACATTTGGCTGGTGGGCACCGAGCCCCACGTGTCTCTCTCATCTGTGTGAACTGATATTAAACAGGCAGGACCTCCCTGGCTATAATCCTCTCCTATCACTCTTTCCTCCCCACTAAAATGGAAAAAATGACTCATCCAGGGCAGCTCACCCCTGTATACAAACACAGCTGAATGCTGGGCTCAAGATCTAATCCTGTAGATCTGATCCAAGAAGCATGAGGAGGACCCGGAGCAGCCCAGGACTCAGGGGGGCTTTGGAAAGCGGGTGCCGAATACAGCACTGCTTCCTCCTGACACCAGGCAGCGCCCACGCCCAGCCTGGGCCCCCGGAGGCAGGGGGAAGGCAGCCACCAGGTCTCACCAACCCCCCCCTCTCTGCCGGGATGAAGACCCCAGAGAAAAAGATGGGGCTGAAACCCCACCTCACAGCGATGTCTGCTCTCGGGAGGCCCTGTTCCCAGGAGGCTGGACGAAACCCAATATCCACAACTCAAATGCTATTTTAAAGGCTCCAAATCTGCCACTTACTGGCTGTGGGGCTCCTGTGAGCCTCAGTGTTCTTGCCTGTAAAATGGGGATACCTCTTACCTAGGAAAGATGTCATCAGGACATCTTTCCTGATGACAGGAAACAACGTGTGAAAACACTTAGGATAAGAAAGGAAGGGAGGGAGGGAGGGAAGGAGAAGGAGGGAGGGAGAAGGAGGGAGAAGGAGGGAGGGAGGGAGGGAGAAGGAGGGAGGGAGGGAGGGAGAAGGAGGGAGGGAGGAGGGAGGGAGGGAGGAAGGGAGGGAGAGATCTCTCTGACTCTTCACCTTCCAAGAAAATTCTCAAGCAGACACTCCTCTCTCTTGTGTCATATGCTCTCTGAACATAATTCACATTTCAGTTGCTGGGTTAAGGAAAGGCCTCGAAGGGGCAGTGACCCCAGGGCCAGAGGGGACCAGCTGCCCCTCATCCTCCAGTCCCAGAGGCTGACCGTCCCTCAGTTGATCCCCACCGGCTCACAGAGTGGCGGGGGGCAGCTCTCTAAGGAGCGGACCCCCTCCCATGCCTCCCAGCCCTCGACAACAGCCCTCCCCTGGGTTCGTAAATCCTGCATGCGGGCCAGGCAGCTGTTTGTAATCGGACAGGCCCTGGCCAGGAAGGGGAGGTGGGAGCCTGTCCACGCCGAGGGGCCCAAGGCGCTGCAGGGTGTGTGAGGGTGTGTGAGGACAGGCCGCCTCCTGGCAGGGATACCACAGCGGGGAAGGCGCGAAATGAAAGAAAAGAGTGAGCGTCTCCACTTGGGAGCAGCTTTTGTTTTAGTTCTGCGAGCAAGGAAGCTTGAAGAGGCTCATAAGCCCCAGGTTTGGTGACATAAAGGTTAATAAAACCATGGGCTCTGGAGGCCAGACTCAGGCACACTCCGTCTGGGTGCCTTCTGCCTGCACGGGGTGAGCTCCCCGACGGAGGCGCCTGGCAAACAACGGTCATCAGGTCCACCCTGGACAGAAGGAACCCTGAGACTGGACACCTGAGTTCCCTT
The DNA here is from genome assembly GCF_965194825.1 of Balaenoptera physalus. Lineage (NCBI taxonomy): Eukaryota > Metazoa > Chordata > Mammalia > Artiodactyla > Balaenopteridae > Balaenoptera > Balaenoptera physalus. Next base: position 3,081,545 of record NC_138886.1, on the reverse strand, counting down.
GCGGCCTCGGAATCTCAGAACAAGTCTTCGAGGCTCAGACACCGTCCCCTGATGGCAGAGCTCCGAGACCACCGGGTTCCCCCAGCCTCAGGACGCAGAGCACAGCCCACCAGTGGGTGACGAAGCCGGATGCTGGGGCCTGCTCCCCCTGCCGCCCTGCTTTCAGCAGCCTGTGACCCTGGAGACCCCCAAGTCCTCTAGGTCTGAGTTTATTCATCTGCAAAATGACCCCAAGGCCACAGGCCGGACCACTGACTCTGTGAGCCCTCCCGGTAAAATACCCAACTCCTTCCCGGGGCGCTGGGCCTGTGCACCGTCAGAGCCCCACACTCCTGGCAAAGGAAACGAGCCGGAAGTAGCTCCCACATTAAATGCAGTGGAAGGGACTTCCCTGGTGGCACAGTGGTTAGGAATCTGCCTGCCAATACAGAGGACACGGGTTCGAGCCCTGGTCCGGGAAGATCCCACATGCCGCGGAGCAACTAAGCCCGTGCGCCACAACTACTGAGTCTGCGCTCTACAGCCTGTGAGCCACAACTACTGAGCCCACGTGCCACAACTACTGAAGCCCGCGCGCCTAGAGCCCGTGCTCCGCAACAAGAGAAGCCACCGCAATGAGAAGCCCGCACATGGCAACGAAGAGTAGCCCCCGCTCGCCGCAACTGGAGAAAGCCCACGTGCAATGAAGACCCAACGCAGCCAAAAATAAATAAATAAATTTATAAAAATAAATAAATAAATAAACACAGTGGAAGGTTCCACAGAGCCCCTACCCCAAGTATTAACTGCACACTGCACCCCCTGACCCACCTGGCCTCACTCCCCGCCCGGGGCCCTAACTGGGCCCTTTGCACTGACAGTTCAGCCTCCTCTGAGGCCCAGCTGTAGCCCCAAACCGGCAAGTGGCAGCTTTAGTCCTACTTTCAAGCACTTTATAGAAACTTTATATAATTACTGCCTCTGTGAGCTCTGCCAGTCATAATAACAATACAAAGTAACCACAATGATATAGAATAATTAACAAAGGCAGTTACTGTTATCAGTATGATCTAGCATTTGCTGTCCTGCATTGAACGTGGGATGCAGGACACCCCGGGAAGGGCCCTATGTCCACACGCAGGTCACCTCCTTCCAGGTGGTGCCAGTGCCTCTGGTTTGGAGATGAGCTAACTTGGATCAGAGAGGTTAAGTAAAGCGTTCGAGGTCACACAGCCGGGGGTCCTATTCTCCATGCGCTGATGCATCACTGCTTCCCAGCCTCATCTCCTGAACTTTCCTTTCGAAAGTCAAAGGAGTGGCTGACTGTCCGCTGGCCACAGAGGCTGGACCCACACAGGGAGAGGGAGGGCCAGGAGGCGGTTCAGACCTTCCCATCTGGTACACCCCACGTTTCCCAAGGTGCCCTCGACTGGTCACTGGCATCAGAACTCGAGCGGCAGGCCCCAGGCTCCACCCCAGACCCTTGGAGCCCGGATCTGTGAGGCGGGGCCCCACAGCTGCTGAAGCTCTGGTCTCACCCGGATCCCTTGCTGAAGCCCGTCAAAGCCCACCTCGCAGGAAACTGGACCTGCTCACCAGCCTTCTATGATCCCAGGCAACCCCAAGCCAGCGCCCCACACCCGGAGGACTCCACCCTCTGCAAAATGCCAGCAAAGCTGCTGTCTGGGGCGCAGGCCTCTGGCTGGAACATTCCTGGGGGTTCCAAATGCTGACGTCGTGGCTTTAACACATGGCAACATAATGACAAGAGCCTTTAGTCCTCCCAGCAGGCCTCTGAGACAGGTATTAGTTTATGCCCACTTCACAGATGGGGTACTGAGGCTCCGAGAGGCTTTCTTCGGTGCCTCGGCACCTGTGCTGAGCCCAGGCACACCGGGTCAGGCAGGAAGCAAGGGGCCTGCCCTCTCGGCTCACCAGGGAGCTGAGAGCCTGGGGGTCGGCGGCGCCCACCCTCCCACTCAGGGCACTGGACCTGGCTGAGCTCCTTCTCTGTGTCCCTCGGGTGGGGATGCCCACCGTCCCTCCCTCAGAGACGGAAGTACTCGCTCTTGATGTGCGGTGAACACAGAGGAATAGTTGCGTGAGACCTGACGTCAGGGATCGGCTTCAGAGTAATTGGGTAGACGGGAGTGGGTGGCGGCTGGACCACGAGAGTGTCACTGGGCTGATCCTCATCAAACCCACGAGGATCGTGGGGACCTGCTGTGCTGTGTTTGAAATGTCCCCTAACAACAACAACGACAATAATAATAACAACATTCTCAGAGACAAGCCCGAGTAAACCTTTCCACTTGAGGCTCCGTACGGCGCTCTTACAGAACAAGAGTCTCTCCTTAGGAGAAGGGCAAGCTTGCCCCCAGGCAGGGAAGGAAGGCAAAGCATCATTGCTCCTTCCAGAAAGTGGGGCCACCATGAAGAAAGCGGGGAGGACACGGGGGTTGGGGAGCATCTGCCTCTTCCTCTCTTCCTTCCTGGCACGCCTCCCCTCGGAGGTGCCCCCCCCCCATCATTTACGCTGACAGCTGCAGTCGACCTGTTTCAGGTGAGGGAGGAGGTCCTGAGAGAACACTGGCCACCCTCCCATGCCCCCTCCTCTCGGTCGGCTCCAACTCCTCCCCCGGAGATCCTGGCATCGCTGGGCAGAGCCGCCCCACCGCCTTGCCCGGGTGTGAGCCCTGCATCCCCACCCCAGGCCCTCCCGAGTGCCAGCGCCATCACACTGAGGACCCCAGGATACTCCTCGGGATCCCAGAGTTAACTGACATTAGCCATTGCCCAAGCAGCGCTTTCTGAGCTAAACGGCCACAATTTAAACTATGAAGCTAAATAACATTAGTAATAATTCCCTGGAAAAGAATTACATTTAGAGGCCCCGTTCCCTGCACTTCCATCCAAGAATGAGCTATTCGCCCTGCCTTCTCAATGTGAACATTTTCTGGTCTAAAAGGCATGGAAGGCGCAGCACCCCTCCCTCCCCCCTGCTCAAAACCAACCGGGACCCCCTCTCCCTAGAAGAGCAAGGTCTACACAGAACACTGACGCCGGAGGCTGTCTACTCCACCCGCATCCCAGGAGAACACAGAACAGCCTCGAAGGAGGAAGCCAGAACTGCCCGTCAGCATTTCAGATTCTCCCCAAAGAAAAAAAGTGCAAAAGAAGAGAAGTAACGGTAAGGCGGGTCCCAGAGACTTCACCCCAGCGGACATGAGGACAATATCTCCCCAGGCAGGGCCCTTGCAAACTGAACCTGGGGGCCCAGGGCCAGAAATGGCCCATCTTTCGTTCTCGACTGCACCCTCCCTTGTGCAGGGCTCTGGGCCCCGGCCAGCTCTCCCCTCACCTGCCACCCAACAGGGTCCCCTAATGGACCCCCGTGAGCCAGGGCCCCGGGTCCCACTGGCGCACAGCTGCTCACCATTCTCCCAAAGAAGAAGACCTTGACATTTAGCAAGACAGGACTGTACGTACACCCAGTTTTATGCATCAGAAATGAAGGAGGAATTGAGGCCGAGGTGCAGAGCCTACTCACAGTTGGTGGAGGCCGTGGACCTCTTTCTGAAGCACAAGGACCCTGCCACCAAGGGACTGTCCCACGGCAAAGAAGAGCTGGAAGCTGCTGGAGCCCCCCTCACCTGGCACCTAATATCAGTTTATATGCCGGTAATGACCTACACCAAGGTGGGGGCGTGCTTTTCACTGGGATACAGAGGGCAACCATCACTCCTTTGTGCCAGCTGGGCCCACAGGGCCTCCCCTTGCACATCTGCAGGAAGAGGCCAACCGCACCTGGTCCAGGTGCACCCCAGAGCAGGGCACTCCACAGGTAACACCCCAGAGCACGGTTTGGTTAAATATGAACAGGAGTCAGAGGACAGACACACATGGGAAAGTGCCACTTGCCTCCACCAAGGGACTCCTCCCTTCAAACTCATGGGGTGGGACCCCAAAAGCCGCAGGCCCTGGAAAAATGGGCTGGTCGCTGATTGGCCAGAGCCCCACTGGGGCTGGCAGGTACCTCCCCCTGATTGGCCAGTGGCCCACTGAGCTGGCAGGTACCTCTGTCTGAGTGGCCAGAGCCCCACTGGGGCTGGCAGGTACCTCCCTCTGATTGGCCAGTGGCCCAGGGGCTGGCAGGTGCCTCCCTCTGATTGGCCAGAGCCCCACTGGGGGCTGGCAGGTACCTCCCTCTGACTGGCCAGTGGCCCAGGGGCTGGCAGGTGCCTCCCTTTGATTGGCCAGAGTCCCACTGGGGCTGGCAGGTACCTCCCTCTGATTGGCCAGAGCCCCACTGGGGGCTGGCAGGTACCTCCCTCTGATTGGCCAGTGGCCTAGGGGCTGGTGGGTGCCTCCCCCTGATTGTCTGGTGGTACCACTCTACTAGCTGATGAATGTTTCACTACCTCCCACTTTGCACTTCACTGGATACAATCGCCTGTTCACAGGTCTGATTCCCTCACTGCACCGGAAGCTCCTGCAGGGCTGGGATGCTCACCTACTGCTCACCTGTGCACCTGCTGCCTGGTGCCCGGCACAGGTCTGCCTCGCATTAGAGGTCTGCAAACGCTTCAAGCACAGCCACTGTCACTCCCGAGTTCTCCACAAAGGACCAGCCTCTCCTGCGTTTCCTCTGCACCCGCACAGGAAAGGATTCCACTAAAGCCTCACCCACCGCCCTCTAGGTTACCCTGCCAGCACAGTGGAAGACAATGGCTTCCCACCGTCCATTCAGATTAAAATGCTCACTCTTTTTCATTGTTAGGTCACTATTTTTCCAATGCAAGAGTCAGAGTTTTTAGTTAAATCACTCCCGTCACATACGCACATTCTGATGTCATTTTATAGCATTTATAAAAAATAAATAAAGAGACCAATAAAATCCCTATTGCCAAGGTGCTGGCAGGAAAGAACAGGACAGAAGAGTGAATTTCCCCCAAAAGAACACAGGTCTAGGAGACAGGAAATAAAGGAATCCCTCATTTCATGCACAGAGACATCGCAGGAAACGGGCCCCTGGAGCTCTGTGTAATGAGACGTGGAGAAAAGTGGGTCAGACTGTGGTTCCGTTTCTTAGGTCTGAGTCACCAAAGAGTGGCGACATTTACTCCTACTGTGGGTTATGACACAGGTTGGGAACCTGCCAGAAAAACTACCGGGTGAGTCTAAGCTGATGGGATGACGGCTCAGACAGCATGACATATATAACACGGAGCGACCCCCCCATCACCCCACCACAAATCCCCACGCATCCAACGGAACATTCATTCATTCATTCTATGGACTTTGTCCCAGACGCCGGGACCACGCGGGTGCAGGAACAGCGTCTGAGTTAGCAAAACCCCCGCCGCGCCCACCCCAGATGTCCTTCCAGATCACCAGCCATCACCCACAGTCATGTCTCAGGGGCAGAAGACCAGAGTCTTTGAGGTGGGACGTGGGCAGGTCCATTCCCATCCCTGGGGCCCCCATTCCTCCTCGTACAGTGGCGGTGGCCTGAGGAAGAAGGGGAGGGGCGTCCTGCACGTGACCCGCGCCACGACTGCTCCAGGATGCACGCGCCTCCATGCTGGGGCTCGGACCGCGAAAGGAGCAGCGAGGGCTCCAATAAACCCACCGGGGGCTGTGTAACCCCTTTTCATGCTCACCCGTGAGGGGGCACCAGGGTGACTGTTCACAGGACAGAGGGGGTGACTCATACAGCCAGCCAGTGAGCAGAGCCAGGAACTCACCCCGGACCCCAGACCTGCTGCTGCCTGGGGGCCCAGGGAGGACGTAACAGTGACAACAGTGACAGGGGCTTGCTCTGTGCTTTGGACACGCTATGCACTGAACCCTCTCGAAAATCCTGCAGGAGTCACAGCCATCACCCCTTCCTGCAGATAGGGAAACTGAGGCAAAGTGCACCGCTGATGGGGGCGGGGCGGGATGTGGGCCCAGGTCGTCCAGCTCCAGGCCGCCGGCCCCGAGCCGTCACCCACACCAGGTCTCCACGCCGTGTCCTGTAGCAGGGGCAGCTCTGCCTAGGAGAAGGGCCAACGCAGGCTCCACCTTCAGGACCTCAATATCTCCACGAGCCAGGCCAGAAAGCTTAAAACTAACATTTGGCCAAGTGCTGACACCAGATGAGTCGATTACAGGGGAGAAATAAACAGAGGGAGAAGCAGAAGCTATAATATAACATCGCCCTCCTGTGAGCAAAAAAAGACTCATCAGATTATCAGACCCAGCTGGACTGAGCTTGTCCTGGGGCTGGACCCAACGCCTCGTGGCTGCCCAGTGCGCTCCGTGGCCACAGGTCATCTCCCCGTCTCCAATCCCGCAGGGGTGGGGCACGAGAAGGAGAGAGATGCGGCCTTGCCGTGAGCACCTCAAACACACCAGGCCCTGCCTGGGCAGACCCTGAAAACACATGGACCTGTGCGTGGATGTGGGTGTGCACACTCGTGTACACGTGTACACCCACAAACACAGACAGACACGTCACACACACAGGCACACACAGGCACACGCATCCACACGAATACTCACATAACATGCACACACACGCTTGGACACATACACACAAACGCACACACAGGTGTACAACCCTCCAATGGGCTTGTAAAGCATTTTCACATACGTTACCTAGGGTGACCTCTACTGCGACCCCACGAGGTGTCGTGGGAAATGGACCCACCGAGCATATGGGGGTGCTGAGGAGAGTGAGGGGGGGCCCGGGCTGAGTCACTTGTGGATGGCAGAGCCCTGGGAGGTCTCACCAGCCCCCAGAGCCTCCTTGGACGGACACGCCTCCCTCAGCTGGGCTCCCGCTGGAATACTTGCATTTAAAGAGGACTGTGGCAACCCTGCGCTTTTTCCTTTTGCAGAAACACCACCCAAAACAGTAGCCACAATAAGGCCCTCCACTCATCAGGGGCTTCCTGTGCCTCGACATGCCACACGCGGTCTCTGTAGATCGCCTCAGTCTCCATAACCACCCTCAAAGCAAGAAAGCCATTTCCCCCCGTTTTCCGGAGGGGAAAGCTGAGGCACGGTGGCTGGCCCCCGCCCAGCCAACCCCTTAGAGGCAGAAGAACCGTCCACGCTGCCCTGGGTTCAACAATCTGACTGCCAAGGACTGTCCCCCCACGCCCCTGCCTCCCCAAACAGGGGACCCAAAGTGTGCAGGACCTGCCCAGGCCAGGGCAGGCGGCATCCCTCAGATCATCTCTTAACCCAGAGAGGGTTAAGGAAGGCCCCGGCCTCCCTCCTGTCCCCTCAGAGGCCCCCTCTATCTCACAGCGGCCACTTCTGCTGGCACAGCACTCCCGGGGCAGGCGGTGCTGGAGGCGCCCTGCCAACCAAGTTAATGAGGGGCTTTCCAGCCAAGGGAAGCAGCTCCAGGAGAACAGTGAAGCGGCGGGGTGGGATGTCCTGCGGGGAAGAAGGCACGGAGGAGACAAAAGCCAGAGGTGGAGGAGGGCACCTGCGAAGGAGGCCCTTTGGAACAAAAGGAAGGGGAAGAAGAAAGGAAAGGTCAAGTTTAGCATCACCTCCTCCAGGAAGCCGCCCCAGATCTCCCCAAGGGGGCCAGTCCTCCAGACAGTTTTCAACGACGCTCGGCAGGAGAATGAACGGTACAACGAACGGTGTCCACATGCGTACCTCGCACCAGCCTGTGGGCCCTGGAGCCAGGAGCTCTGTCACCTCAGCCTTCCCACAAGCAGGCCCAGCGCAGGCAAAGCCCCCAGGGGTCATCGGGTCACGCCAGTGAGTGAAGGGCCTGGTGAAAGGGGAGTGGAGACTGCAGGCCCCGGGTGCCCCTTGATGGCATTCGGATAAAAAGCGGGGATGTAGGGAGCAGGAAGGAACCGAAACAGTCTGCTGGGGCCAAATGGAACCCCTTCCTGGTCCCAGGGCCGTGTCTGGGCTGAGCCCCAGGCTGACAGCAGCTCCAGGCACTGGGCCTCCCCCGGGGAGAAGCTCACTCAGCGCCCAGGCGCAGAAACCAGACAGACCCAGAGTGTGCGGTCCCAGCCCCCTGTTCCCTGGGTCTCTCAGAGTGCCAGCCCCCCCTCACCTTGCAGGCCGGGATGAGGGTCCACGGAGATGATGTGGGCACAGGGCTAAGAGCAGACCAGGCAAGTGCCAGCAAATTCATTCCAATCAGTACCACGGGTGCGGGTGTCCCAGGGGCCAGGGACCCCACCCTGCTTCTCACTGCAAATCCAGGGCTCCACTGTGGGCACAGCAACGGGGCCTCGGGGTGCGCGTGACTCATCCTCGACCCTCGGGGGCTCAGAGCGAGACCGCGCTCACTGTCACCGTTATTAAGTGAGGGGCAGGGGGCAATGGGTGTCTGTTCCCCTCACCCCCCTGCTCCACCCAACAATGTCCGTGACCCAGGGAAGAGGCAGGGGTGGGAGATGGGGCCGGACAGCAAGAGGGCAGGGGCGGGGCAAGCGGGCATCAGCTGTGCTCGGCTAAGGGCGTTGCTGTGTGAGAGTCCAGAGATATCTGAAGGGTGGGGTAACGTGGGGCAGGCTCTGGCCAGCACCCCAGGAACAGCCATGGAGCGACATCATGGGACAAGGAACTTTGTGCTTCCGCACAAGGAAGAAACTCCTGCCCGTGGCCACTGCCGGGTGGTCACAGCGCTGGGCAGCGACCCGAGCTCCAAGCCCTGCAGCCACTAAAATCTGGACCAGAGGAGACAGAGGCTTCGGGGAATCAGCTTGGCTTCTGAACTCCTCCCACTGACTGCTCTTTTATGGGGAGGAGGGGGAAGGGGAGGAGAAGATGGAAAAGGCTGTCTTTTCAGCCAACTTGATTGAGTCAGAGGAAATTTAACCATTTGATGTCTGTCAAGTCCCACAAAATTTGGACAACTCTTCCCACCAAATTATTGCCAACAGCGATCACATGACTGGCGTCAACCAATGATGTGCCGAGGAGATGACCTCAATTTCCAAATATTGGGGTCATGTTTCATTTCACTTACTCTCCTTTGCCCGTTACAATGTTAAACGGCCCCAAATGCAATCTGACTTTTCATTCCTTCACACGCTTGGCCAAGAAGAAGGTAGGAAAAAGAGCCATGTTCAGAGGCAACTCAAAAAACATCTGGTGGATCTCAAAATGGAGAGGAGAAGAGCTGCCTGAGGATGGCCTCTCCTGCCCCCCCCCGCCCCTGCATGTCAGTGGACAGCCGTTCCCGCTGGCCACGCACTGAGAATGACTTCCAAAAGGGTCCCACCCTCGTGGCGGTGAGGGTAGGTCTGTGAAACCCACCCAGAGAGATGGCTTCTTCACAGGCTCTCAGCGTCTTTTCGACAAGAGCAAAACGTCCAGCTCTACAGCCACGGTCCAGGCATCCGCTTCACACTCAGTTAGGAAGGGAAACCGGAGACGGGCGGGGGGCAGAGATGGGGAGTGGGATAAACAGCCGACCCCAAACCCAGGCGAACACATGCTCTGCGTGCTCCCCAGCCAGTGCCCAGCCCCGGCTTTTTGGGGGTGGCGACTCCCCTGAAGGATTCCCACCTGCCTTCCTGGGGGAAAGCCCGGCAGAGGAGCCGGGACAGGGCTATGGCCTTGGGCCTACAGGGGTCCCATGACCACATCCCCACCCTGCTCCGTGCCACTTTTCTGGAGGCCGCTACTGTCCCCCACCTCCAGTGACCCCGGGAGAAACACAAAGCCAGTTAGCCTGGGATCCAGAGCACGTAGGTGGTAGCCCAGGGCTAAGACCCCAGGTCCCCAAAGCCAGGCCAGGCTCCCCTCCGCTCCCCCAGCCCCTGACTGGCTGGACACCCTGACTCCTGCTCACCCCCTTTGGCCCACCGAGCACTCACTGTACGAGGAAAAAGAGACAGAATGTCTTAACTGGCAAGTGGAACACGGAAGTGATTCTTCCCACATGTCTTCAAATGACACAGCGGAGGAGAGAAGAGCGAAGGCAGGAAAGCGGTGTCTTCTCACAGGGGACCCTTGGCTGGTCCAGCTGTCCACTAAGCCACTGTCCCACCCCTCTGCCCGCACTTTCCTTGACCCTGCACTAGCGGCTCTGAGCCTCGTCTCCGCATCTGTTAATGGGGCCCCAGAGGACTTTCGGGGCCTCGGGCTCCGACGACTGAGGCTTGTGAAGACCCATCCCACAGGTAACCACAAAAGGTGATGCTTAGAAAACCCACTGTCCCGTCAGGAAGCTGTGTGGGAGAGAGCTGGAGCTGCAAACATCCAAGCAGGCACGCTGTCAGTGCTGGCCTGGCGGACGCCATCCACTGGAGACAGCTCCTTCTAAGGGCAGACCTCTGGCAGAAGGAATCCCACATCTGTGTGTCATCTGAACCCCTCACAGCCAAGACTCCGAGAGCATCTCCCGCCTTTGCTCCAAGAATCCCGTCTCTGGGCGGCTAACCCAAGAAAAACTGCCTTCCAGGAGGTCGAGAGGTGGGATTAGAGCAGGGCTGCTCCACCACCCCCCCCCGGGGCTCCCCAGTACCACTCACTGAGTACTTAGATGGTGGGGACCACAGGAAGCTCTGTTCCCTGGGAAAGGGAGAGTCAGCCGGGTCTGGAGGCAGAGGAAGAGGGTGCTTGGAGAAGTCCTGGGCTGGGGGCTCAGCTGCTGGGATTCTCCACAGTGGCCCCCCATCCCAGGAGGCCCGGCCGGAACTGGCCCGCTGTGACTCTAGGGGGCGACCCTTCCCGGGTTTCAGGAAAGGAAGTTCTGCAGCGAGGCTGTGTGGGCCAGAGCTGCGCGCTTGCGATGTGGGACAGAGAACGCAAAGTTTCGGGACAAAAGTTTGCCTGCCTGGTGGACAAGCCCTCTGGCTGATCCAACACAGAGCCCTTCCTCGGCTCCCCGACAGCCCCACCCGCCGGCCCGTTTGGCGTGGGGAGTATTGTGCCGGCGCGTTTCCCTCTCCGGGGCCCCCAACGAATGGCATTCGGAGTCCCGGCCCGTGCATTCCACAGCCCAGGGGGGGAAGGTCGTGCACGCGCGGAAGAGGCCGGGCGCCCGGGGATGACAGGCGCCCCGGCCCCCGGTCCCCGGCCCCCCGCGCCCGAGCGCCCCGCGCCCTTACCTGCGCGGCTCGGAGGCGGCGCCCACAGCAGCAGCAGCAGCAGCAGCAACGGCGGGGACAGCAGCGGGGCGCCCGGGAGGAGCGGGCTGCGCGCTTTCCAGCGGGTGTGGACGTCCATGCCGGCGGGGCGCGGGCGCGGGTTGGGCGCGCGGGGACGCACGGGGCGCGGGGCACAACTCAGCGGGGCCGGCACAGCTTTAGGAAGTCATGGGAGCAGCCGCCGGCCCGTTCTCTTTGTGGCGGTGGCTCTCGGGAGGGTCGGCTGGCGCGCTCGCCCACGGGCGGGAGGGCTCGACCTTGGCCCGCGGGGCGGCCGGGACCCCGCTCGGCTCGCTCGCCCTGGCCTCCCCCGCCTCCTCCGACTCCTTCTGGCCTCCTCCTCGCCGCCGCCGCCGCCGCCCCGCGACTCGCTCCCCGTGGGCGCTGCGCTCGAGTGAGGTCCTGCGCCGGCCGCGGGGACGAACGAGGAGTGCGGACCTCGCCTCGGGCGCCGAGCACTTTTCCCCCTTCCCCTCCCTCCCTCTCTCCGGGAAGGCACCCGCGGAGGCCGTGGCTCCCCCGCGCCCGCAGCAAATCAGAGGCGGCGCTGGGCTCGGCCGGGCCGGCCCCCGCCTCCCACTGGGCGCAGCGGGCGAGGGGGTGGGGCCAGCGGGCGAGCGGCGGCGAGGAAGGGGCTGGCCCGGGGCGGGCGGGGACTCGGCGAGGGCCCGGCGTCTCCCCCCCACCGCTCTGCCGGCGAGCGCGGGCGGACGGGGCCCGGCGGCCCACGCTGGACCCCGCTTTCCCCGCCCCAGGTGCCCGCACCTGGCCGAGCCCCAGAACCAGCGTGGAGGGGCCCCGAGTTCGATCATTTAGGGTTGAAAAAGGACGTTGCAGCTTCACCCCGCCTAACTTTTTCGTTTACTTGGAGTTCAGAGCTCCTCTTCTGGGTGGAGACTGAACTTCCAATCCAGCCAGATCGGGGCGCCCAAGACTGTGGCAGACATGTCCACCCCGAGAGAGACGACCCGCCCTCCACCTTCCCCCACTGCAGATTGGGCATCCGTGCCCAGGCTGGAGTCTAGGCTCCCAAGAGGTCTCCGAGGGAGCTCGGATGCCACACATCGTGGATATTAATCAGGCGAAGTTGGCCAGCACCCCCTCCCCACTCACTCCCTCCTACTGCGTGGAGACCCCTCTGCCACAAAAAGGAAACGCAAAGAAGACACCCCTTTGGGAGGTGACAGCAGGCAGAGGGGTGAGGGGTTGGGGCGCTGCTGCCCTGGTACTGCCACTGGGCACTGCCTCTCTCCCTCCGCTTCTTTAAGCCTTGGTGAGGTCTCCCTGGAGCAGGAGGCGGCGTGCCAGGCTCCGGTGGTCGGAAGCAGTCCCTTCCACCTGGCTCCCCACATAACCTGCTGAAACCCCGTTCACACCCCTTCCTCGAAGAGCAACAGAGCTGCTTTTTAAAGAGGAGGGAAGGTGGGTCAGGGGGCTTTTCAAACCCTAAGCCATCCGCATCCCCTTTGAACAAATAATTCAGCCAGTGATACTGAAGCAGTGCTCCCTGTCTCCAGTTACATCTCCAGACTGGGCGTGAAATTCCCCAGATGCCCTTTAATTCCCATCATTCTGGAAACAGGAAGGGAGGGGAGGTGGGTAGAGGGTTAGGTAGAGGTAGAGGGTTTGCTGGGATGGCCACATGCGGCCTCTTGAGCCAGGTGGTGGTTCACTGGTGCTACCCTAATGGTCCACATCTGCCCCACGTGCCCTTCGCGGCACTAAATGTTGCTCGGGAAAAGGATGAGACTCACAAAGTAAAGCGAAATGGTCTTTCTGGTTTTTTATAGTCCTTTGTTGTTGCTGTTTTACAACCTGTATAAATCACATATATGATCGGGGAAATGTGTGTGTGCGTGTGTGTCTGTGTGTGTAAGTTGTGTGTGTTGGTTCCGCTGGAGCTGGTCCTTTGTGCACCTTCATGAGAGAGAAATTCCATCAGACACTCCCTGAGCCCCCAGCTCCACCTGGTGCCTGGAACGCCCCCCCACCAGGGGAAGGCCAGCTTCTCCCAAAGACTTGGGATGCTACCATAGGTCAGGGGTCTAGTTATCAGAAGATAGTGCAGACTCAGGGCTCCAGTTTCCCCCAAGGACACAGGGTGCTCGTCTGTGACAGTTACAGGTGCCTCTGTGCTGGCCAGCCAGCCCTCCCAACACCTGGAACTCAGGACGGGCATCTGGTCCCTCAAGAGCTGGTAGTCAAGGGACACCCAGGGTCCCCCAGAGAGCTGACCTCACAGTAATGAGAAAGCTTGAGACAAAGGTGGGCTCATCCACACCTGCACTTGGGTGAGGAGGTAAGTTTCCATCCCACCGGAAAACTCGAAAAAAAATCCCCAAACTGAGCAGCCTGACCTGTCTTCCCAGGACTGTAGGAGAGTAACCGTGACGCCTGGTCACGATTGTTATTCTAGTGGGAACAGCAGGAGTACCAGCCAGCCACATGTGTTTCCCACTTTAAAGCCACTCTTGCATCAGGTCACACACAGCAGTAGGGAATACTGTCATTTCTCCCCTCTACAGACAAGGAAATTGGGGATCAGGGAGGGTAAAGGACTTACCCAAAGTACCAGCCCATCCATCCGTGGCCGAGCCTGAATTTGAAACCAGATTTACCTTCGGGCGGGAAAGATGCTGATCGCCTTGCCCAGATCCTCGCAACAATGCCCGGTGGCGGTTGACCCCAAGCAGCGTCCCTTGGCCCTCCCATAACAGATTAAGTTGGAGAGTCCTTCGAAAACTGTTTATTTCCCTCTGGGCTCTAGGATGTCAGCAGTGAGCAAGGCACCCACCCCCCTGGCCAGCGCCCAGCCCAGTCTCTTCCCCTCAGCTCCTGTACGGTGAGCAGCACCTGCTTGCCTGTGTGCCTCCCTCCTCTCCTGTAATTACTGCCAGTTTCCCACCCGGTCCCTCCCTGTGCGTGGACTTCTACTCATGGTGCTTCACCGTGGGAGGGACTCACCACCATCCAGGGCTCTGCACACCCCTGGTCGCCCATGGCTGTGTATCTCCCACGGTGCCTGGCAGAGAGTAGGGCAGGCCAGGTGTGCCCCCAGCTTTGCACCTGAGATCTGCTGCCCACCTTCTCCTTCCTCTGCTGTAAGTTCTTCTCAATGATTTTTTTTTCTTTTTTTTTTTGGCTGTGTCGGGTCTTAGTTGTGGTACACGGGATCTTTTCATTGAGGCGTTGGGGCGCATGGGCTTCTCTCTAATTGTGGCTCACGGGCTCCAGAGCACATGGGCTCTGTAGTTGTGGCACGCAGGCTTAGTTGCCCCGCAGCATTTGGGATCTCAGTTCCTAGACCAGGGATCGAACCCGAGTCCCCTGCACCGGAAGGAGATTCTTAACCACTGGACCGCCAGGGAAGTCCCCCCTCATTGATTTTTCTTAAGCGGCAGAGGCGTGGTTCTCAGTGCCCATGACAAGCCCCAAGTGTTACTCTCCTGTGGGTTGTTTCATTTCCCACCCTCCCACCTGAAGGGGCCACCCAGCCTCCCAGGGTCATCGCCTGGCTGAGAAAAGCCTGGGGAGGCCCTCCGGGACAACTGGGCTCCTTCTCTCCTTCCCCCTCTCACAGGCGGGAGCTCACAGCCCGACAGAGGAGGTGGAGGAACCCGGTAACCTGCTCGCCCTACAAGAGTTCATGGTCCACCTGGCCCAGGAGGGAACGGGGGAGCTGCTGCCTGGCGGAGTGAGGGGCTGGAGCCGCCCCCAGTTACTCACAGCAGTGGAAGTGGCCTCGAGGTGCCCTCAAGCTGCCCAAGGAGGACGCTGCAAACCTGCACCCCGCACCCGTGGGCGCAGCTGCATCCTGCAGTGGGCGTCTGGGGCCAGGCCAACTCCAGAGTCCCAGGCTCGGCTGCAGCCCCAGCGGCGGGCACCGCCGGCCGGGGCACCTCGGGCCCGTGAGTCCTCACCTCTGCTCCCCAGTGCTGTTCCCTGGGAAGGGGGGTGAGGAAGCCGGCCTCCGGGGGTCCCTGTGGAGCTCGGAGGAGAAGCCAGGCAGGAAGGCCTAAAAAGCCCTGCTGGGCCTGGGGAGGCTCCGGTGCCCCCTCCCTCCCCCTGCATCCTGCAGCTGGGCGGTCTTCCTCCGACCCCTCTGAGCCTTCTGCTGGATCCCTCAGGGCTTCACCCCGTTCACCTGCAACACTGGCTTAATAGCGTAGAATCGCTCCCTTGGGGGCAGGAGGACACGGAAGCTGGGAGCGGTGAGACTTGCTCCAGGTCCAAAGGTAGGGGGAGGGGGAGGGGTGGCCAAGCCTGAGCCCAGAGCTCCTGCCGGGACCCCCAACCCCGTGTGAGCCTGCTCTCCAGGACGAGGGAGACCGTCGGTCAGAGGGTCGCCGGGCCGGCTCCAGGGTCCCCCTCCTCTGCCTGCACTGCCCCCGACAGACCTTCCAGCCCTGGGCCCTGTCCACTGCCCCCCGCAGTGCTGGGGCTTCAGCACACCAGGGGCTGCTGCCCCGCCCGCCCAGTCAGCAGGGCTCTCCCTCCATGCTGGGGTGGGGTGGCTGTTAATCCCAGGGGACTCTCGCAGCTACTAGGAGAAATCCACCGCTTTAAGGCCTAGGGTGACGCGTGGCCTTCACCTCCTCCACTTTGACACAGTGGAGGCGCTGGGGAGAGAGCCTAGCCAGGCCGGCCAACGGCCAAGGGCAGCTCCCGAGATGCCAGGCTTCTCAGGGTATCAGTTTCCTAGGGCCACTATAGCAAAGTACCCCAGACCGGGTGGCTTGAACAACAGAAATGTGCTCTCTCATCCCGGAGGCTGGAGGTCGAGCTCAGGGTGCGGGCAGGGCTGGTTCTCCTGAGGCAGCTCCTGGGCTTGAAGACGACCCTCTTCTCCCCGCATCTTCCTTCCGTGCGGGTCGTGTCCTAACCTCTTCCTATAAGGACAACCAGTCACGTTGGACGAGTTCACCTTAAAATGAAGATGGCTTCATTTTACCTTTGTCTCTTCTTTAAAGTCCCTTCCACCAAAGACAGTCACATCCTGAGGCGCTAGGGGTCAGAGTTCAGTAGGTGCATCTGGAAGGGGGGCACATAATTCAGCCCACAACACCTTGGCAACCCTAGTCTGTGGGCCTTTTGGAGACACCCAGGCATGGGGGCTCTCTGTTCTCCAGAGCAACAGGGGCATTCTGATGCCCATGGGGGTGGGGGCAGGACCCCGCCCAGCGGGAGGGACCTGGATGGTGGCTCACCCTGGCTGTTGGTCCAGGCCTGCCGACAATCTCGCCCCTTCTGCACGTGGAGCCAAGTGTCTTGTCTGTGATGCTGTCCACACCGGGCAAGGGACTGCGGGGGCGGGCGGCGTGAGGGGGCAGAATGCGGCTAAGACAGAGCCACTTCCTGTAGAGGCTCCGTGCCGGGGTCTCCTCTCTCCATCCCTAACCACAGCTCCTTGCCCTTCCCGAGGAGATGCCCAGGGCTGCAGGGAAATGCACCGCAGTCCCCGTGACAAGTGTGGGCAGGTGCAGCCCAGCAACGTGGGTGGAGCCGGGCCTCGGAAGGCCACGTGGTCATGCCACGTGGTCCCTCCCTCCAGGGACCTGATCTCGGCACCCCGGGCCGGCCCCCAGCCGGTGCTCCATTTGCTGGGTGAACCAGTGAGTGGGGCTGTGCTGGAAAGAGCTGGCACAGGGAATCAGGAGCCTGTGCTCTGGTCCTGGTTGTCACACTGCACTCCAGGGCCCCGTGATTGCACCTAAAATTCTATGGGTTTTCTCTAATGGTTTACCCGTGAAACACCCCTCCACTGTGTCGAAATTTCCACAGCTCCGAGAAGTGAAGGCCTCTTCACCCAGCCAACCCAGAGTCCAGCAAAGGAGCTATTTCCCTCCCAGAGCTCACATCCAGGACCAGCAGCCCGGTACAAGTAAACCAGTCAACGCTCAGCCGCTGGTATCGCGCAGACCCAACACTCAGGTCCACCTGAGGCTGGAGTTCTTCGTGGCTGCAGAGCACCAACCCAGGGCCAGGCAGCATGGTTCTCAACGGCCAGGGAGCCGCCCCCCATCGAGGGCAGGGACAGGACAGCATAACTGCCAGAGCCACCCACAACAGATGCTCCCAGGACCGGCTGAGACGCGATGGGTGAATCAGGCCTGTCGGCCCCTCACCGCACGGCCCTCTCCCTGCTCCGTGCGGCCCAGCAGTTTCCATGTCATGCCCTCGAAGTTTCTATCGGGGGCCAAGTAAACTTCACAGAATAATGGAATTTCCAGACAAAACTCACCATGATGGGCACCAGTCGGACTTTGCACACATAGAGAGAGTTTGCGATTATTCAGACAACAGGATGTGGATCTACCTCTCCCGGCCTCAGACTCGCTGGGCGGGTTACCCTCCCGGAGATGTTTTCTAGACCAACGTTGAGTTCGCAGCCCAGAAAAACATCAATTGGGAAAATCCCTGTGGACTCTCGTAAAGAGCAGTCTGTGAGGGCTTCCCTGGTGGCGCAGTGGTTAGGAATCTGCCTGCCAACGCAGGGGACACGGGTTCGAGCCCTGGTCCGGGAAGATCCCACATGCCGCGGAGCAACTAAGCCTGTGCGCCACGACTACTGAGCCTGTGCTCTAGAGCCCGCGAGCCACAACTACTGAGCCCGTGTGCCACAACTACTGAAGCCCGCGCGCCTAGAGCCTGTGCTCCGCAACAGGAGAGGCCACTGCAGTGAGAAGCCCGCGCGCCACGGCGAGGAGTAGCCCCCGCTCGCCACGACTGGGGAAAGTCCGCGCGCAGCAGCGAAGACCCAACACAGCCAAAAATAAATAAAATAAATAAATTTTTTTAAAAAAAGAGCAGTCTTTGTAAGTGAGAGCTGCCCAGAGGTAAAGGGCTCCGTTCCCCAGACGCAAAGGGCGTTTCTAGACTGGCCGGGACAGCGTCTGCTGAGCGTCAGGATCTCATCCCATCTTCCCCGCCGGCCCACACGGGACCCCACCTCAGGAGGTGAAGGCACAGGTGTCCACGGAGCCCGGAGCCAATGGCCCTCTGTGTGCATGGAGCTGACTCAGACCCCAGCTTCCTGGTCTGGAAAATGGGCCAGTAGAGACCCCTTTGCAGGCTGTGTGATTGCTTTTGGGTGATGATGCAGGGACCGTTCCAGGCACAGAGCACGTGCTCACGATCAGGGAACAGAACCTCAGAGGGGTTAAGGCGCTGACCGGTGAGTGGAGGCAAGGGGGGTGCCCAGCCCCACATCTGAGCTCTGGCCACTCCCTGGCCGCAGTGCTCCGTGTGCCTCTCGGGTCTGTGGGCTCAGGCAGAGGAGAGCCGGCAGAGGTGCTTTGCAAACCGTGAGAGGTTCTCGCTCTCAGCTGCCGCGGGGGCTGAGGTGCCCTCGGGGATCCGCACTCCTGTGGCCCTGCAGGGCGCGGTGGCTGCCGAGGCCCTAGCTGGGTCCCCCGAGCCCCTCCCTGCAGGGGAAACCCACTCCCACGCCTGGTTGGCGCGTGGGCTCCTGGCCCTTTTGCCTTGCGTGGATTCAAAGCAGCTCGGAAGGGCCTTTGCCGTAGCTCCGTGGCCCCCTGCCTGGGCCTGCCGCCCTCGCCCTCCCTGTAAGGCCCTGTGTGCGGGCCCCGGGCTCAGAGCCGGGAGCCTGGTCAGACAGCATCTCCGAGGCAGTTCTCCCCGCTGGCAGCAGGAGCTCGGAGCCTGGGGCTCAGGGGCTCAGGGCAGGGCAGGTGCCCTGGTGGGGGAAGCAGAGACAGCTGTGGGCTAGCATCCGAGGGCTCTGACCTCTGGGGGGCTGGGGGTTCCCCGAGGAGGTGACACTGAAACTCAGACCCCAAAGTCCCAGAGGAGTCGCTCAGGGCCTGGTGCCACCTCTCAGGGATGTCCTCCCTGGATGGTCCCCACCAGCAGAGGAAACACACGCAGCCAGGCCCAGCGGAAGACTCTTGGGGCGGCACTTCAGGCCGTGATGGAGCAGAGAGTGGAGGGGGCCGGAGCCTGGGGGCCCTGCTGGTCCAGGCAGGGAGGGTGGACTCTTGCCAAGGAGAGCGGGGCCGCGTAGAGGGTTTTAAGAGGAAAAGGCTACATCAGAGTTGTGTTCTGGAAAGTTCTCTGACTTCAGGGTGGAGAATTGCTCAGAGAGGCAAGAGCAGATGTGGGGAACGCAGAGGCCAGAATGGGGACGGAGGTGGGAATGGGGAGGCAGGGGCCGGGGTCAGCCTGGACTTGCCAGGAGCCCAGGGCCCAGCCAGGAAGCCGACCCGCCCGTCGTGAGCCCTCGTCATGGATGCCGTCAACTGCAGCATGTGAGTCCGGGGCCCGGCACCTCGCGGGGGCCCCCAGCATCCAGGGGGCGAAGTGCTGTCTCCCCGCCCATCCACAGATGGGGGAGCGAGCTTCCCCACCGCGGGGGCCCTCGACCCACCCAGGGTGGGTCTATATTCTGTTCTCCATACAAGCACCCCCTTCTCGTGTCCTCCTACACAGCCACCTCCCGATCCCCATTCGCCTGGCCCTTGGCATTTCATCAGCTGTGTCCTGTGAGGAGTCAAAGGCCAGTGCACCCATTTCACAGGTGAGAGCACCAAGGCCCTGAGAGGGGGGCGCAGACCCCTGCATCTACCTACAGCGTCTCTGCCCGACTGGTGCTCCCCACAGGGCAACCACCACCACTAAGGGATCAGATGCAGACACTCTCTCCCTCCGAGAAGCAGGGCTGCCTGCTCTTTGAGAAGTCCTGGCCACGGGACACGTCCACATGGCCCCATGCTCCCACCAACGCCACTCGCAGAAACCGAGGGTGACACCACACCAGGAGCATGTGGTGCGGGGGAATGGAACATGGGTGGTCCTAAACCCCTCTCCGCCCGGCCCCGAGGACAGCTGCATGCTGAGGACCACAACTCTGCCGCTTAACAAATAAACAAGAAGATAAATCAACTCTACTTCAATTTATAAAAGGGAAGTCACAAAAGAATTCACGAAGTGAAAACAAAAATCTGTCACTAATTATAGGGAATGTGTCTGAGCCCTGTGAATAAATACATTAATTAATCTCTTAAAAAATAAAACTAAAAAATAAATAAATGAGAAGAACTTAACAGCAGGGGAAGGAGAAGGTGGGCCCTAAATTAGCACAGCCTTCGTGGTGGGATGCCTATTTTTATGCTTATTCGTATTCCTGAAAAGTAAACCAGATGCTAATTTAGGGCAAAAACCTTCAGATCTGTTTTCTTCACCTCTCAGGGCAGTGGCGTGATTCTGGGTGGGACAGCATCCAAGCAGGGCAAATACACTGTGCCCATTCCTTGAAACAGCCGTGCTTAATTTTTAAGAGGCTCCTGGCCTGTGGTCGCCATCTTCACCCTGATCCTCATATTAGTGTCCCAGGGCTGCTGTAACAAATGACCACAAACCGGGTGATTAAAACAACAGAAGTGTATTCTTTTTTTTTTTTTTTTAAGAAATTCACGGTCTTTTATTTATTTATTTATTTATTTATTTATTTATTTATTTATTTATTTATGACTGTGTTGAGTCTTCGTTTCTGTGCGAGGGCTTTCTCCAGTTGCGGCAAGTGGGGACCACTCCTCATCGCAGTGCGCGGGCCTCTCACCATCGCGGCCTCTCTCGTTGCGGAGCACAGGCTCCAGACGCACAGGCTCAGTAATTGTGGCTCACGGGCCCAGTTGCTCCGCGGCATGTGGGATCTTCCCAGACCAGGGCTCGAACCCGTGTCCCCTGCATTGGCAGGCAGACTCCCAACCACTGTGCCACCAGGGAAGCCCCAGAAGTGTATTCTCTGAAATCCAGGTGCCAGAGCTGCCCTCCCTCTGGAGGCTCCAGGGAAGGGTCTCCTGCTGGCCTCTTCCAGCATCTCGGGGCTTCCAGCATTCCTTGGCTTGTGGCCGCATCACTCCAGTTTTGGCCGTCATCTTCATGTGGCTCCTCCTGTGTGTCTGTTCTTTAATCTCCCTCAGCTCCCTCTCTTATAAGGATCCTCGTGATGGCATTTAGGTCCCACCTGGGTAATCCAGAATGCTCTCCTCCTCTCGAGATTCTTAACTTCATTACATCTGCACAGACTTTTTTTGCAAATAAGGTCACATTCACATGGACCACCATTCCACCCTCCGCCGTCCTGAACACAATAAAATAGGCCTCCGTGCCTGGAGTTTCAGGTACTCCCCAGCTCGGAGACTGAGAAGACACTGCAGCCAGCATGGGTTGGAATGCCGGGCCAGTGGTGCAAGAGCAGAGAACCCACTACATACCCTGCGTCCTCAGGGTAAGGTCCCCAAGGGCAGGGGACAAGGCCAGGGACAAGGCAGCTGGTGAGAGGACATGCATCTCGGTGGAGCTGTGCATGCGGCGGCACGGTGCCCAGGGGTGCCAAACACCGCCTGGGATTGTTTTTTTTTCCAGTAGGGGCTAGTTTTATTTGTTTTCATTTTTAGTATGAAACCAATATTTTGAATGGAAATAGCTCCCAGATTAGATTTTCTTCCATAAGAGGAAATAGAAGAGAATATAGAATTTAAAATGAACGTCCCAAAGTGGAGTTCAACCCAGACACCGGATTCATTCATTCCTCCACATCTTTGAGCTCAGTTCCTGAGCTGAGCCACTGTGGAGCTGCAAGTGACTCAGGGTTCCTGCAGAGGGGGAGGAGTGGGGGGGAGGAGGATGGCAATGTTGGCGGGAAAGGACACAGCAGCTGCGTGACCTTCTTTAACCCTCACTCATGCTGTGACACAAAGAGCATCCCCAATTCGCAGGTAAGAATTCAGACTCAGAGCATTTAGAAATGGGTGCCAGGGCTGTCAAGTCTCCAAGTGGAGAAGCCAGGATCCCACCCATCTACCCCAGGACGCATGCCCTTTCCCTGCTGCCCTCCAGCAGAGACAGTGCCAAGCAGACCCACACTGACCCTCAGGGCCTGATGCGGGGGTGAGGGGGCTCAGGGCACCGAGAAGGAGGGGGTGCAGAGCTGACGCTGGGGACCCCCGACAGGTCTAGCTGTGGGATACTGACAATGGCTCCCAAAGACACGCCCACACTCTGATCCCCAGAACCTGCGACCGAGACCTTATTTGGGAAAAGAATCTGTGCAGATGTGCTTACTTTAAGGACCTTGAGATAAGGAGATCATCTTGGTTTACCCCTAAAGCCCATCGAAATTGTCCTTAGAAGAGGAAGACAGAGGGAGATTAAAAACAGACGCACAGAAGAGAAGAGATAGGAAGACGAGGCTGGGTCTGGAGCGACACAGCCACGAGCCAAGAAACCTCTGGACCCACCAGAGCTGGAAGAGACAAGGGAGGCCCGTCCCCTGGAACCTCCAGAAGGAGCGCGGCCCTGCAGACCCCTTGGTCCTGGACTTCTGGACTCCAGAACAGGGAGAGAGCGAAGCTCTGTGTTTTAGCCACCTGGCTCGTGGTCATTTGCAATAAGAGCCACCGAACACTAATATGCTGTTCTTCTGAGACCTCTCCAGAGGGTGGGGCACCTGGAGGGGGACCCGGAGGGAGGTGGGACATATCAGGAGGCAGGTCCGTCTTGAGCCCAGGCCCCTTAGCTGACATGGCCCAGTGGCACCTGTCCCCTTGCTGGGCCGATGGGGTGGGTATGGGAGAAGGCGGTGGGCCTGGGGCAGCCCTAGATGGGCTGAGGGGGCGCCGCTCCAGGCTGGGTTCCGAGAGGCGGGGGTGGGCCTAACTCCAGTGACAAGCGTCCTTATAAGAGATACGAGGAGGGGAGACACGAGGAGAAGAGGAGAGGCCACGTGACCACAGAGGCAGAGACTAGGGTGATGTGGTCACCAGCCAGGGGATGCCTAGAGCCACCAGCAACTGGAAGAGGCAGGAAGCCCCCTCCCCTAGAGGCTCCTGCCCCTGCGACACCTTGGTTTCAGACTTCTGGCCTCCAGAACCGGGAGATGATAAACTTCTGTATTTCAAAGCTCCCCTCCACGTCCCCCGTCTCTGGTGCTTTGTTACAGCAGCTGCAAGAAGCGAATAAACTGGGCAAGCCAGGATCCCCATGTCCCCATCAGAGACCCAACGCTCAAAGATGTGGGAGACCAGCTGATTCCCACCCGACCCGGGGGGACGTGGGGCCCCCCTGCCCGGGTACGCGGCCCATCGGTGGCACCTCAGGCTCACCAAGCTGCCCAAGCTCAGAAAACGCTGGCTCTGCAGCTGAGCTTGCCAGGACCATCCTTTCCGCACTCACATCCCACCTCTCAGCCTAGGAAAATGCAGACATGGTGCCAAGGAAAATGAGACAGAAAGTGTTGGGCGCTAATGAGACCCTGGGCTTGGACATCTCCAGACCGCTCCCCCCGTGGGGCACTTCCATTCCCCAGAACACCCCGCCAAGGCCCCTGCCCGCTTTGGAATTTCCCCTTTGAAGCCCGTGGGCCTGTGCCAGTTTGGAACACGGGATCCAGCTTCTTGTGGGAGAATAAAAGCAGCACGCCGACGGCAAATACTGGCGTCGACTGAGTTCTTTTTATTTTTGTCAACAAGGAGATTTGTTTTAATGGGAACCAGGAGCACCGAAGCTGCAGATTTTCCACTCCTGCAGGTCTTAACAGCAGTGGCCTGGCTTCCCACCCCAGGCAGGACAGCTGCGAATTCTGTGGGCAGAGGGGGTGGTGGGGGAGGGCATCCTGGAGAGAAGGGACCTCAGCTCCACTCTGTCCCTCACTCCCTGCTGTGGGCTCCCAATGCCACCCCCAGGCTGCTGCCCCCTCACTGCACTGACCACAGGGACAGAAGCTGACTCTTGTCCCCGACTCGTGACAGGGAGGCACCAAGAACAGACGTGCTCCGAGCGAGCGGACTGCACATCTTGGTCAAGATACTCAGCCTCTCTGTGCTTCAGTTTCCTCATCTGTACAATGGGAACCTCACAGGCTTTCATGAGGATTCAGTGGGATGAAACGCGCCCTCCTGGCCAGGCAGCAGAAGTGCTTGGTCCACGTCTACTAATGTCAATCAGACTTTGGTCTGGATTGGGGAGAGTCAAACTGGCAAGCCCTTGGTGGTACGTTTGTTTCTAAACTGGCCAGCATGCAAACTTCAGACACTCCAAGGTCTAGACACTAGAATAATTCCCGGGCTGGTAGGAGCCTCTGCCCCACCATCCCAGGGACCAGGCCACACAGACTGCCCCTCTCCTTTACCTCTGCAGACCCTGGAAGATCTAATCTTGACCCTGACTCTTTCCCCTGAGGCCTGTCCACTTGTCAGATGTTAGCAGAGGTCCAGAGGTGGGCTGGAGCTGGCTTGTACCAGCTCACAACAGCCAGTCACGTACTTCTTAAAATCAGCCATGGTGGGAGTATTTACACCGCAGAAATTGGCAAACACTACAAAGCTAGGCCTTTTCCTTAAAGAGTTGGTCATTACACATTTACCAGCACCCCACTGGTTTCACCCTAAGTGGCTGTCTGACCCTGATCTGCTTCCTTGAGTCCCGGGTGGAGGCCAGCATCTTCCCCTGAAATCTTTCGGTGATGTCTCAGGGCTTTAGGGGAGAATGGGAAGTCAGATCTTCCCCTTTTCCATTTTAAAAGCTCAGATTTCCTGTGGGGCAGCCATCTGCTTTTCTAAGAAGCTGTCTTTTCTAAACAGCTGTCCTCAGATATTTGAAGGACTGTCATGTGCAAAAGGAGTCATTCCATATGGGCCCTGAGGACAGCAGAGACACCACAGGGTAGATACTTGGGAGAACGGTTCTCCTTTCGCTCCAGATGTATCTTAGAGCCACAGGGAGCCTTCCCAGGGTTTATCCTGTCTGAGGGCCCCTCAAAACTCAGCTCATTTTCAGAGCGAGGAGATACTTTCATTGTAAATGAATCCCTCCCATGCCCACTTAGTAGGTGTACCTAACTCCTCCCGTTGTTATAACCTGGATGTCTTCCCAGGAAAAGGTGACACATACACAGCTCTTTGCACAGGCCTGGCCTGTAGCAAGAATTCAATGCATGGTGACCAAGAGGCCCCTTATTTGCATCAAATCACGGAACTTCAAAGCTGGGTGGGCTCTCGGAGGTGGGCTAAGTGCCAGCACTGTCACTCAGCAAACACCCGAGGAGGACGATGTCTCCATCATAGACCCTGAAGCAGGCACCCTGGGACAATGAGGCTCCCGGTCCCCTGCCCTGGTGGGACCTGGGGCTGCATTTCCCAGCAGCTGGATGATTGGCTTTCTTTCAGACCATCAGCTGGACACCCCCGATACAAAGTATGCTGTCTTGTTTTGTTTCCTTTTTAAACAAATTTAATTGATCACAATAGATTTTTATGTTTTTTTTTTTGGCCATGCCATGCAGCATGCAGGATCTTAGTTCCCCAACCAGAGATTGAACCCGTGCCCCCTGCAGCGGAAGTGTGGAGTCTTAACCATGGGACCAGCAGGGAAGTCCCCACAATAGATTTAAAATTGGGTTGACTAATGGTCTTTGGGGGGCCGGGAAGGGAGTGATTGCATTTTCCTCACATCAATCTTAAGTTAGTGTCATGGGAAAAGGATGGGTATTATCCAATGAATGATAAATATTTCCTTCAATTTGCTTGTTGTTTACAGTTTAGGCCATGCTTTCAAACACATCCTTTCTTTTGTCCCCCGTGAGAAGCTCACGAGAAGAATAAGGAGACTGTGGAAGCCAAGTCTTGCCCCAAATCATAGCACTGTGCATGGCAAAGCCCAGGTGAGAGCTCTGGGCCCCTGGCCACCGGTTCAGCCTTTGTTCCCGTGCGGAATGGCTACTTCCAAGGTACAAAAATGACAGCATTGTCCAAAGAATAGGTCCCAAGAACTGAGTGCCTGGTGCCTGCCAAGCACTCTGGGGGTACTTGAGACACAAAATCATATTTTATCCTTGCAGCAAATCCTGGAACATGGCTGCCATGCCTTTGCTTCGTAGATGAAACCTGAGGCTTAGAGAAGGGAAGGGAACATCCAGGCTGGCATTTGGGCCGAACCGCTCCAGCTCCAAAGCTGTGCTTCGAGGCTCCGTCCTCACACCCCAATGCCCTCATTGCTTAGGACCCCGCTAGTTCCCTCCTCTGCTGAGATGACTTGTTGGCCTGAGCCGGGGCCAGGGGAAACCGTGCTACTTGATCAGAAGGAAGATGTAGGCTTATGTGCAAATGCCCACGGCAGTGTGTGAGAGGCTGCTGGGTCTGTCTGAGAAAGTGTTGGCTTTAAAGGCAGGAGGGTCTGGGGGGTTGACCCACTGCCTGATCTAAATAGCTGACCTGCTCCTCATCCTCTTCTTTGGGATGAGCCTCACGGCTCCAGAAAGACTGAACCACCCACCGCAGCACCCAGGCCGAGTGAGTCCATTGGCAGGAAAGCGTCAGTCACCCTCAGTGATGAGCGGTTGCGCTGGGGTGGGAGAGGATGTGTGGGTGGGGAGGTGGTATTGGAGGCACCGAGACGGCGCCCGTCCTCTGCAGAGTATGGGGACGTCCACAGACACGTCTCACGCCCCAGCCCCACTGGCAGGCCAGCTGGTGACTAACGAGCTCGGAGCCATGCAGATCGTAAGGTAGGTGGACCCTGAGCTGGGAGAGGCTGGTTCAAGGTACTGTAGGATACACGATACAGAGTCAAGTTGAGCAGAAGGCCAGAAGGTAAGCCTGGCATTGGCCTTTCTGAGACCATGCAGTGGCTGCAATAGGGCTCCTGGAATATCATGGAGGCTTCTGGAAAGTTCACAGTCCCTTTGTGCATAGATGCTGCACGAGGTAGACCAGATGGCCAGATGATGCTTCGGTTTCATTCTTTCTCATGGGGTATGGAGTTTCCTTTTCTTTTTTCTTTTTTCTTTTTTTTTTTTTTTTTTTTCCAGTTCTGAAGGCTCTCTCTGAGAGAATTTGAAGGCCCAAACATAAAATAGCTGACTCTTTTATTCGTACATCACAGTGAAAATCTTTGAACAGTTTGAGAGACAGACTGACAAACTCCTGCCTGGAAATCCTGGCCAGTCTCACACCGCTGAGCAATTCACTGGCCCCTCTGAACTTAAGCTTCTGCCTCCTAGGTTCTGGTGATGAAAAGGAATAATGCACACTATGAGCTCCTCTGCTGCTACCAAGCACAGAGTATGCTCTCTGCAAGTCTCGGCTGTAAAATTCATACCTGACCTTTGTCTGGTGCTGCATGGCTGTGGGCCTAACTAGCTCGGCGGTTCCAGAACTGTGCTGTACACCATCCTAGCCACTAGCCACACTGGACCATTTAAATATCAATTTAAAATCCATTCACATTGAATAAAATGTAAGAGTCAGTTCCTCAGTTGCGCTAGACACGTCGCAAGTGTCCGATGGCCACAGGTAACTAGCGGCCACAAATTGCAGATGTAGAACGTCCCCATCAGTGCACCGAGTTCTTTTGGACTTCGGACAGCACTGGTCCAGAATCTCAACAGGCCCACAATCAGCCAGGACATGGGTTAAAAACTCTGATCTACTGCACGCCTGGAGAAGCTGCTCAGAGGAGCCCAGGATTTGCACGTATAAGAAGCTGTCGGGTGATTCTGATAAGCACTCTCTACTAAACCAATAACAACCCTTCGTACCCATGAGGCCACTGAGGCCCAGCATCTTGACAAAACCCCATAGCTAGCGAAAGGGCTACCCATCCTTGGGGCTTTTGCTCCAGGGTCTCTCTCATGTGTGTCCCTCATCAGCTGAGCAGTCCGGCTGGCCCCAAAGGCTCAGTCCATCCTCCATGTGCATCTCCGAGGCGTCCATGTCTGCGGGTGAAAGGGACTCACTCCCTCGGCTCCCTTGGCCTCTCCAGATTGCGGTCTGCCACACTCCAGGCACACAGCGATAGAACTACTCATCTCATCGTTAAAACCAGTGGCTCAAAAACCCTATAATTGTCATAGAGCTCATGTGTGAGCCCAATCCACTGAAAAAGTATCCTCTACCCTCCAGAATGTTTTAATGGAAACAGCTTTCCAAAGGAGAGAGAACAGGCCAGGGAGCCAAGAACTAGTTTCTTGAAAATGATTCATATGGTGTTGGCCTGAGCCCGGCCCTTGGTCTCTCCACAACTGATGCTGATTTCTGTCTGTTCAGAGTTTGTAAAATCTGCTCCGGATTCGTTCGCGTTCTGGGAAATTCATCAGCGTGACCCAGAGGAGGGCTCTGAATGTCCATTGCCGCCCCTTCAGCCGGGGCAGCCCTGCCCTTCCTCCCCTCCACCTCCTGCCAGCCATCACCAAGGAACTGTCCTCCGTTACCTGGAGCCCCCGGAGGCCCCTCATCCAAAGCCAGCCTCTCTCACGTGACTGCTGGCTGATTCCATGTGATGTCAGATGGCTCCGGGCCCTCATCCCGTCATCAGAGAGCTGAGGCTCGGCGGCCTGGGGCAGGTTTGGCGTGAAGCCCCGCACTACAAAGTGGGACAGACAGAGCACAGGCCCTGCCTGTAGGGGCTCCGTCAGCAGCTTCCTATGGTGCACCCCAAGAGCTCCATCTTAGAAGCTTGTACAAAGCGGTGTGTAAGCACGGAGTGTGTGTAATTCTGGGTGGGGAGGAAGAGGGAGGGAGGGCAGCTTTCAGAAGTTCCAGTTGCAGGCGAAGCGCAGAGGGCCTTCCAGGGACGCCCGCGAGGCGAGGATGGAGAGGGTGCAGGGCTGTTAACCACAAAGGGCCTTGTCTGCCATCAGTGATGTGGTTCCTCTCCCCCAGCTTCAGTGAAATGAGCCAAAAGCACAAGCCAGCTTTCTTTTGTACCCCATTCCTCAGGGCGGAGCACGGGGCTGGCACACGGGTGCCGAGAGCCACCTTGGAAGGCTCAGGGCTGTCCGACCAAAGCAGAAGGCCCAGTGGGTGCAGCCCATCACATCCCAACCTGAGCGCTCCTGATGCAGCCAGCAGGGTCTGACTCCTGCTCCGCTGGGTTTTCTCAGTTTCTGCCTCTTCCAGCTCCATCTTGACCCCTTCCCACTGAGGCAAGCCTGGCCCGATGACGCACACACCAGCTGGATTCAGGTTTCTTTACAACAGAGTTCACAACCTCGGCCCTGTCAACATTTGGGGCCAGATAATTCTCTGTTGTAGCCGTCCTAGTCGCTGCAGGGCGTTTTAACAGCATCCCTGGCCTCAACGCACGAACGCCAGTAACATCCCCCCATGTGCAGTAAAAAGAGCATCTCCAGGCTTTGTCATACGTCCCCTGGGGGCAAAACGGCCCTGGTTGAGAACCACTGATATCCATGGATTGGGGGGTCGTTGGCTGGCCTATCAGAGAGAGTAACTGGGAGTAATGGGAGAGTAACCGTTACACTCAGCATATGCTCGTAGGGCCCACAGCCCTTGGTTGTTCAGAGCACCAGGAACTTTTCCTGCAAAGGGTTAGACCATGAATAGTTTTGGCTTTGCAGGCGAGAGGGTGTATGTCGCAGCTACTCAGCTCGTGCTTGCAGTGTGAAAACAACCACAGATAATAATAATTAATGACGGATGCAGCTGTGTCCCAATGAAGCTTTATTTATGGACCCTGAAGTTTGAATTTTATATAAGTTTTACATGTCATAAAACAGACTTTTTCCTTTTTTTTTATACCATTTAAATATGGAAAAACTGTCATTAGCCCGTAGGCAGTACAAGCACAGGTGCCCGGTTCTGAAGCCAGAGGGGGCATCCCTGATCTTGTGACCGTGGCCTGCATTTGGCTCATATGCCCGATCCCAGGCGGGGGCTCAGCCCAGCCGGCCTCTCTGCCGGGACATACTTGAAGCTGCAGAAACCGTTCTCTTCCTGGAAAGAAAGGGAGTGTCTGGTGGTGGGTGGAAAGGGATTGACATTAACAGGAAATTAACCCGAGAGAAAAGTCACCTGCAGTGTCAGGAAAGCCTGCGGGCACTTGGCTTCTCAGAATCCAGAGCTACTCTGCAGGTCTGGCTTGAGGAACGATAGTTCCATCCCGGGGTTAAGGGCGTCCACCAGGGCCTGTCTCAACGGCTGTGCTGTGCTGCTCTAAAGCACAGCACTGGTCTGAAGCACCCTCACCCAAAAGCAGTCTGCCCACCAAGGACAGGCTGCCCTATTTATAGCTCTCCTGGGCCTTCTGAAGATGCCAATTTCACGCCCATCCGTAAATCTCCCCTTCCAAACTGGTACTTGAAGGTCAGCAGAGGGAGGGCCGAGAACCACAACTGCCAGCCTCCCTATCTAGGGAAGGGGAGGATCCCTCCCTGGTGGGCAGCGGCCAGGCTTCATCGAGGGCAGGACACGTCGGCTGTGGGCGAGCGTGGAGCCCGGGAGGTCGTGTGGGCGACCAGCCTCAGAGAGGCCGCCCAGGCAGCCGTGAGTGAGCTCTGCCGGCCAACACCTGGGGGTGTCACAGGGACCCAGACCGAGCCCCACTGTGTGTGCCGAGCTGGGCGAGGCGCAGGCTGTGTCCCCAGCAGGACACAGAGATGTCCAGAGCGACCCCACCCCGCAGGGTCCACCGGGGCCCTGCTTACGGCTCACGGCGTCCGAGTGCCCACCCTGGATGCTCCACGGACAGGACCCTCACCAGGCCTCTTGCCGAGGATCTGCATAAAGGATGAAGAGCTGGACGCGTCATAAAGACACCTGCAACTCACCCAGATGCTTGCCTCACTGGAGAAGCCTGGGGGCCTGGGAGCCCACGTGAGGGGCGCCAAGCGCAGATGGGCACCAGGTGTCAGCTCAGCCTAAAAGGAAGTCAGGCCTGGTGCTGTGCCAGCTGCCAGCTGGCTGGGAACCTCGGGCACGTAGGTCTGGGCCCTCTTTCTTTCAACCCTAAAAGGGGCGATGGGACTAGATGTGTCTGAGGTTCAGTTACAATACTGCCGCAGGTTCAGGTCCTGCCTCCTGGTGAGCCTGTGGGTGAGGACCACCCCAGTGCCCAGAGTCACCCGCTGAGCTGGCACCGGGCTCCTCTGTCCTCCTCCAGGCAGGCTCAGCCCCGGGTCTGGTCTTCATGAAGCAGCGCTTTTCCTAACCCCGCAAGTGTCAAGGGTGATTCTTGACAAGATCTGGGGACAGGCCACAGCTGATAGCGTATCTTTCCAGATGGCGAGTTCCCTCCACCCACACCCGCCAGGAGGCTGCTTGTCCCACCCCAGTGGACCCGCACCCGGGTGACATGGAGGAGAACGTCCTCAGACCCCACACGATGCTACCGTGTCCTGTCCAAGCCGATTGCCTCGGCGAGGAACAG
Organism: Balaenoptera physalus; assembly: GCF_965194825.1. Lineage (NCBI taxonomy): Eukaryota > Metazoa > Chordata > Mammalia > Artiodactyla > Balaenopteridae > Balaenoptera > Balaenoptera physalus. Next base: position 3,050,259 of record NC_138886.1, on the reverse strand, counting down.
AAAAGTCACCACAAACACTGTCACCTCTGCATCCCTGGGTGTCCACCCACCGAACCCGCCCTGCAGGACAAAGCCCTCGCTCCCCAGCCTGGCGCTCCCATCCTCTCCCATCCTGACCCTGCTCGGTCTCCAAGGCAGTTACCGAGCTCCTGGGATTTCCAGGCGTTGCCACCCACCCCCCCGGAGCTTCCCAGGGGACAGAGTACAGCCCCACCCACAAGGAGCCCCGTCTGGCTGAGGAGAGACACAGAGACAGATCATTAGGGTCCACCTTGGGGAAGGCAGAAGGGGCCAGCGGGGCGCCCCAGAGACCTGGGTGAACCCCGGCTCTGCCGCAGACTGCAGTCTGATGGCCAAGTCCCATCCCTGCATCCTCGGAACGCAGTAGAGAGAGCAGCGACTCCACAGGGTTGGACCCGAGAATAGCAGACTAGCGGGGGAGCAGGCTTGCACCCTGGGCCAGGGAAAGGCCTACACTCAGTGGGGACGCCGGGGGTGGCAGGATGGCAGAGCGGACCCTGGCGGCCTCCCCGCCCCCAGGGTCTCCTCCGCAGCACAGCTTTTGCGTGTTTTCCTTCCCCAGGCCCTTCTCTGGGAAGGTGGTCCGTCCTTCCTGGACCCAGAACCCTCCCCCACACGGCATGACGGACCCCCTCTTCCCTCTGCAAAGGAACCAGGGCCCCTCAGGTACCTCGAGCTGCCCGATGGGCCCAACCTGCCATGCCAGGCAAGGTGGGCGAGGTGCTTGGTCCCTGCGTGGGAATCACGTGGCCTCCACGTCCACCCTGGTCCCTGGGTGGGGGGGGTGGGCGGCCAGGAAGGCTGGGCACATCTGTGAGTCCCAGGAGGGGAAATGAAGGAGCCTTGGGACAAACAAATGCTGATGAACTGGAGGAAATGGAAAACATCAAATCTGCTCTCTGGCAGGAGAACCAAGAGAAGAGCTGAATGGAGCCAAGGAGGGTTCCGGCCCGGCCGTCGGGCTTCGGAGCAGCTGGTCTGAGCATCCAGCGCTCAGATGGGGATCCAGCGCTTGGCATTCCAGGTGGAGAAAACCCACGTGTGCGGACCCGCAGGAAGCTCATAAAAGCCACTGTTCTGAGTCAGAAAGAGGAGCAGGAAACAGCCTGAGGGATGCAGGGGGGATGGAGAGAGGGCTTTGCAGGCAGCCTTACAGCACGACCTTTCCCAGCGCACCCCGTCTGGGGACGCCAGTGACCACAGGGACAGGGAATGGGGTCTGTTCTCTTCTTTGTCTCCCAAGACCCAGCTCCATGAACTAGAGACGAGCTCTCTGGGGCAAAGGAGGCTGGACGTGCAGGCCGTTGACAGGGACCTGGAATTCAGAAGGCAGTGAAGCTGGCAGAAGGAAGGGGTAGGAGGGGATGATTAGTCTGCCCAGAGGTCAGTGAGGAGCACAGGCCTTAGTAAGTAGGAGGCTTCGTCTGCAGCCCCAGAATGCTAGCTAAGGGGTCCGGGAGTCAGGGGAGACGAGGTCTCAGGAGAGAAAGAAGCGCCAAGGTGATGCAGCTGAGGGCCGGTTAAGTCAGCAGCTCAGGGGCACCTCCAAGGCCTGGGCTCTTTCCATCTTTCCGTGCGGCCATCCTCTGCCTCCGGCAACCCCGGGCATCTTTACACACCAGTCTCTCTGAGACCTGTTTTAAGAGCTGAGAACTTCTCCCAGGACAACCCCTCCACCCTCACTCTGGCAGAATACCCCTCGTGGCCCTTCCCACCTCTGTTTCAAGGAAGAACCGCAGAATCACTGTGATTAGCTGAGCGTAAAGACGAGTCCCCTCGCTGGGGCCGGGGATAGGGCCGCGGTATGGGACAAGGCTCAGGCACCCCCCGAAGCCCCTTTTGTCCTCCCCTGTCTGCTGGCCCAGTCACCACCGAGGGGCCAGCTCTCTGTGGACCTTGAGCCAGGCCAGCGTGGCCTTGTCACTCTTCACGCCCAAGCTGGGAACCTGCTGTCTCCCACCTCAGGCCTCCCGTCCAAGGGGACCTCACCCCTGAGTGTTCTGTGTCTCTTCCTATGGTTTCTGTAGAGCTTAACCTTTCATTCTCCAATCCCTATGTGCTTCAGTATGCGTGCTTTGAAATTTACATGAATGGAATCTCACTCTGTGTATTTCTCTCCCTCCTGCGTTTTTTGCCAACATTTTTTCCCTGAGATTCGCCTCTTTTGTTGAATGCAGCCTTGGTTCATCCGTCTTTGCTCTTGTACACTCCACTGTATAAATGTGATACCATTTCTGCACCCATCCCACTGTCGATGGAGATTTGGGGGATTTTTCGTAATTTGCCATGGTAAACACCATTCCGTAAATACACACGAGTATACAGCCTGAAACAACCCCGCCAGCCCGCCCTTTGGCACACACCTGGCACGGATGGCTGGGCCATAAGGTAGCATCTATTCAGCTTGACCTGCTAATGCTGAATTTCGTTCCAAAACAATTGTAAGAGCAGTTTATATTCCAAGGAACAATGATAAAGATGATTGCTGTTTCACATCCTTGCCAAACATGTTATTTTTATAATTTTTGATTTTTACCAATATGTTATATGTGAAAGCTTATAACATTTTGGATTTAATTTGCATTTCCCCATTACTGATAATGTTGACTATCTTTTTCTATGTTTATTGACCATTCAAGTGTCCTGTTTTGAAAGTACTTATTTCAAGTCTTTTGACCATGTTTCTACATTTTAGGGGTCTTCTATTGATTTATAAAAATCCTTTTTAAATCTCGAACACTAATGCTGTTTTTGGTTAGATGGGTTACAAATATAGTTCTTCACTTTGTGTTCTGTTTAATGAACAAAAGTTCCAAATTTAAATACAGGCAGTGAAATCCAGCTTTACCCTTTTGGTATTCGCTGCCTTTGGTAGGGTTTGTGAAATCCTTTCCTATCCTGAAGTCATAAATATATCACCCTATATCATTTTCTAAGAGTTGTACAATTTTGCCTTTTAATTAGGATGTTTAATTAACTTTTCAAAATACTGTGAGATGGCCGGAGTCCAGTTTATTTTATTTCTTTATTTTTGTATGGACAGCAAACCACCCTTTAGCAATTCATTTAAAAGTCCATTTTTTTCCTCTCTTGATCTGCAATGCTGTCTTCTCCACAAATCCAGGTTCCAAATGAGTCTGTTTATGAGATCTCTGTCCTGTGCCATTGGTCTTTTTGTTTGTTCCTACAGTGTTTGAAGACCTAATTACTTTAGTTTTGTAATAATCCTTGAGATCTAGAAGGCTAAATTCTCCCACAATGTTTTTTTTCAGGAACGTCTCTATTACCTATGTTTCCTTAATCTTCTGTATAAATATTCAAATATGAAATTTTTTAAGTTGCACTCACATACTCATGTACACACACACACACACACACACATGCATACGTTAGGAGTTTTATTAGAACTGCATTATCAGTAGATGAATTTGGGAAGAATTGACGTGATACTCTATCATTCCCAAATATAACAGCTCTCCATTTATTTAGATTTTCTTCCAAGTCTCTTACTACAATTTGTAATTTTCTCCACGATAAAAGTATTGCACACAGTTTGATAGATTCATTTCCAAATATGTTCTATTTTAAGTGTTCTTATCAGTGGTAAATGTTACCAGTATTTTATTAAAGTATAGTTAAATAGGGTAAAATGCAAAACTCTTTAGTGTACATCTCAATAAATTGTACATGTTTGCACCCATATGACCACTACCCAGATCAAATATGTGACTTTTCCATCACTCCGGAAGGTTCTGTCCTGACTTTCCAGTCAACACCCACCCCCAGAGGTAACTACTATTATCAGTTTGATCACTGAATATTAGCCTTGACTTTTCATGAATTTCAAATAAATGAGATTATGCAGTATTTATCCTTTTGTGTCTGACCTCTTTCGCTCAGGATAATTTTGAAACCCATCCATGTTGCTGTGTGTATTAGTAGTTTGGTTTTTCTCTTTTTATTCCTGAAAAGTATTCCACTTATCAACATACCCCAATGTGTTTATCCATTCCCCTTTGGTGGATATTTGATTTGTTCCCAGTTCGGAGCTACTAAGGAAAAAGCTCCTATAAAATTTTTGTGCCATGTTATTATTATTTTGTTTGAAGTAGTTCTCTACAAGTGATGGCTGGGTTTTCTTCAGTTTAGATCAGAATGGTGTGTGTGTGCTTGCATCTCATTATGGTTTATATTTGCACTTCTCTGGTGACTGATGATGTTGAATATCTTTTCATGTTATTAGCTATGCAGTAACTTTTATTAGGAAGTTTTGTTAATTATTTTGTCAATTTTTAAACCTGGGATACTTATCTGTTTATTAATGTGCTGTACTGTTCTTTATATATCCTGGTCCAAACTCTTTGCAGATGTATATAACACAGACATTTTCTCCCTATCTGTCCACTGCCTTTTTAATTTCTTAGCAGTATTTTTTGAACATGGGAGGTTTAAATTTTTGATTAAATCCGATATATCAATTGTTAGTTTTATGCTTAATAACTTTCATATCTTGTTTAAGGGATCTTTACTTACACCCAGGTCATAAAGATGTTCCCTGACGTTACCTTTTAGAGACTTTATAGTTCTAGCTTTCACATTAGCTTCGTGATTCACCTCAAAATAATTTTGTTCATGTGGTGCACTAAGAGTCAAGGTTGTTTTTTATTGTATCAGTAGCCATTTACCTCAACACCATTTACTGAGAAAAATCTCATTGTCCCAACTCAATTCGTTTGGTGTCTCTGTGAGTCTATTTCTAGAGTCTCTATGTTCTATTCTTTTTTTTAATATAAATTTATTTATTTATTTTTGGCTGCGTTGGGTCTTTGTCACTGCACGTGGGTTTTCTCTAGTTGCAGCGAGCAGGGGCTACTCTCTGTTGCAGTGCGCGGGCTTCTCATTGCAGTGGCTTCTCTTGTTGTGGAGCATGGGCTCTAGGCACACGAGCTCAGTAGTTGTGGCTCACGGGCTCTAGAGTGCAGACTCAGTAGTTGGGGTGCACGGGCTTAGTTTCTCTGCGGCATGTGGGATCTTCCCAGACCAGGGCTCAAACCCGTGTTCCCTGCATTGACAGGCAGATTCTTAACCACTGCACCACCAGGGAAGCCCAAGAGTCTCTGTGTTATATTCTTGTACCAAAATCACACTGTCCTGAGGACTGTTAACTTTATAATGAGTCTTGAAATTGGGGAGTGTGAATTCTTCAAAATTTTCTTCTTCTCAACAATTATTTTGGTCATTTATTCTAGGCCCTTTGCATTTCCACTTAAATATTTTAAAAAGATGAAATCTTTTTGTTAGCCCATGCTCATCTTGTATCAACTTTTCAGTTAAATGTATACTTTAGAAACTACAATGTGTATTCTTGATTTATTATAGTCATTTAAACATATCACAGTCTAAATGCTAAAAAATCAAAACAAAATCTTAAAAATAGCCTGTGGGTGGTGGTGGGGAAAAAGTAGGAGGCATTTTATCTTCAAAGGAGCAACAGCAAGCATGATGACTGACTTTTCCACAAAACTATGGAAACCAAAAGACAATGGAATGAAGTCTTTTAAGCACTTAAAGAAAAAAGTGCCAATAAAGAATTTTATAGCCAGTGAAAATATCTTTCACAATTTGAGATGAAATAAAGATGTTTTCATACAATAAAAAAGAAAGGTAGTATTCCAGATGGAGTATAGTTCCAGATGGAATCAGAGAACTACAGGAAGGAATGAAGACAGCCCCAAAAGGTAACATGTGCATAATTAGCAGCAAATATTTATTTAAGACAAGACTAATAGTAATGTCTTCTTGGTATTATAATGCTGGGAAAAGGAAAATATATGGCAACAGTAGCACAAAAGGCATGGAGGTGTAAGTGGAGTTAAACTGATGTAAAGTTCTTGCATTTGCAGGGTGGAAGGGAGTTATCCTAGTGAAGTTTTTTTGCCTTAAAGTCAACTTATCAGATATTAATATAACTCTTATTTGTTACTGGGTACTTGGTCCCCTAACTTTCACTCTTTCAACCTCTCTGTATCCTCATGTTATAGATATGTTTCTTTTAAACAGCTTATAATTGGATTTTTTTAAAAATACACTTTGGCAATTTTTATCTTTAATGGACGTTTTAGACTATTTACATTCATTTTAATTAGTGATATATGGTTTTATTTTCATCATTTATTTTGTATTTTTTATCTTGCCTTTTTTGCTTCTTTTTCTTCTCTCTTCTATTTGATTGAATATTTAATTCTAATTTTCCCTTTATAGTTATACACACTCTTTATATTATAAATGGCTGCCTTAGACCTTTTAACATATATGTTGAACTTATCAAAATTCAAGGTCAATCAATATATTTACCCTACTCCCAAACAATAAAGGTTTAAAACTCTTTAACTCAGACTGTTCCTTCCTGACTTTTCTATTCTATTATGGTAATTTTTTTAACTCAATAAAGTATTTTTATTGTTTTTCACAGTCAACGTCTAATTACCTTTGCTGCATATGTACTTTGGTCACCATTTCTCCTTGCATCTAATCTCCCACCTGAGATTACTTTCATTTTGCCTGCCTGACACGCATCCTCTAGAATTTCTTCAAGGGAAGATTTGTTAATAGAGACACTTTTACTTTTCCTGCATTCTTGAAAGATATTTCCTTTGGGTATACATATTCAAGGTCAATAATCACATTTTTGCCATGGAATAATGATTCCTTTTTTTTCTGGCAACCACTGTTGATACTGATGAAGTAGATGTCAGTCCAATTGCCATTCCTTTGTGGAAAATTTGTCTTTTCTCTTTGGTACTTTTTTTTTTTAATTAATTAATTAATTTATTTTTGGCTGCATTGGGTCTTCATTGCTGCTCGTGGGCTTTCTCTAGTTGCAGCGAGCAGGGGCTACTCTTCATTGCGGTGCACGGGCTTCTAGGTGCACAGGCTTCAGCGGTTGTGGCACACGGGCTCAGTAGTTGTGGCGTGCAGGCTCTAGAGCGCAGGCTCAGTAGTTGTGGCACACAGGCTTAGTTGCTCTGTGGCATGTGGATCTTCCTGGACCAGGGCTCGAACCCGTGTCCCCTGCATTGGCAGACGGATTCTCAACCATGGTGCCACCAGGGAAGTCCCTCTTTGGTCCTTTTAATATATTCTCTTATACTTTAGGGCTCTGCACTTTCACTCATATGTCTTTGAATATTGAGAGGTTTTTATATGTCCTGTTTGGATTTGATGGGCTTGATGAACATGAAGATTGGTATCTTTTTATCAGTTCTTGGAATGCTTGGCCACTATTTCACCAAATATTGCCTCTACTCTGTATGATTAGAATTGAGTTAAACCTTCTCACTCTATTCCCATAATTCTTATCTCTCATTTATAGCTTCTGCTCCTTTTCTCTCAGTGCTACTTTCAGGGTAATTCCTACAACTCTATCTCCCAGTTTATTGATTCTCTCTTTAACTGTGTCTAATCTGTGGTTAAACCCATGCATTGAGTTTTTAATTTCAGTTGAAATTATTTTCATTTTCAGTGATTATATTTGGCTTTTTTCAAATTTGCTTGGTCATTTCTTTAAATACTCTCCTGCTCCTTACCCATATTTCAATCTCCTCTTTATTTCTTTAAACATGTTAAACATACTTATATTCTTTTCAATACTTCCAATATGTGAGGTCCAGTGTGTCTGATTCTTATGGTTGCTGCATTTTGCTTTTTGTTTTTCATTTGGGTCTTATTCATGGGGCCCTGTTTCCTTGTGTGTAATGTGATTTTGTTTGTGAACTCAAGCCCCTTGTAGTGGGTTTATTTGGGGGTTTGTTGAGGCCTGATTTAAAGGTGAGTTTCCCCAGACAGGGTTTATATTCCCTTCCTTCAAGTCCATCACAATGCTGCCAACCCACAACCACTCATCCCGTGACCCCTCTAAACTAAAGTTTCAGGTTGAGACTCTTTGGATCATCCAGGTAGTGTGAACTTGGGCTGAAAACCATGTGTGGACTGGCTTATGGTTATAAATTCTCAGGGAGAATTTTTTCTCCACTCAATGCCAAATTCTTTATAGACAGTTTTCCTGACTTCGCCGGGGGGACCTTGGGGGTATGTTTAATAATGCAGATGTGAGTCCCTTGGAGTTTTAGCAATAGACTCTGTTAGAATCTCCTCAATAGACAGGCTGTGGCCTTTCAGTGTCCTCTGCCTCCTGGAAGGCTATGAACCCAGAAGCTGATGTTCACCTAAGGTCATCATGGTGAAGGCCAATTTTGATGCATAGGTGCCCACTTGTACTGAGTTATTTTGCCACAGAGGATCCCTTCATTTTTGCCAGGAGGGCATTTTGACAAAGTGATTCTAAAATTAATCTCAAATAAATGAGTGAGAATAGTGACCAAGGCCTTTTGGGAAAAATAATAGTGAGTCATGATACACACTGTCCCACATTTTGATGGTTAACTGTATGTGTCAACTTGATAATTGTATGTGTCTAAGGGATGCCCAGATAGCTATTACAATATTATTTATGGGAGTGTCTGGTGTTTCTGGAAGACATTAACATTTACGTTTGTAGACCGAGTAAAGAAGATGGCCCTCCCCAATGCATGGAGACATCATCCAATCCATCAAGGGCCTGAATAGAACAAAAAGGTGGAGGAAGGGAGAATTTGCCCTCTGCTTGACTTGGGACGTCCATCTTCTCCTGTCCTCAGACATTAGCATTCCTGGGTCTTGGGCCTTGAGACTCGGACTGGGTTTTACACCATTCCCCCCTCCCCCGCCCCAGTTCTCAGGCCTTTGAACTCAGACTGAACTACACCATCAGCTTTCCTGGTTCTCCAGCTCGAAGGCAGATCCTGGAACTTCTCAGCCTCTATATAATGTGAACCAATTACTATAATAAAGTTGTGCGTGTGATAAAGTCGTGTGTGTGTATGTATATGTATATACACATACATATAGCCTCAGTAATTTTAAATGTATGACACCAGTTCATATCACAGCTAGTAAGAATTAGTAAGAAAGCACAAAATGTCTAGAAACAGACTGTGTAAGAGTAGATTTTCAAATAAATGGAGCTAGAAAAGATTCTTCACCAAATAGCCAAGAGTTGGATAAAGTTAGTCATTTATGAAAATGGCCAACTAGAGTTCCATCTTATGCCAAAACAGAGTCCAGATGAATCAGAGTGGAATGTAAAAAGTGAAGACATAAAACAACATTAAAAGTAGAGGACAATATTTACACAAGCTCCAGGTAGGAAAGACATTTGTAAGCATAAAAAGCAAAGGAAAAAAACATTAAAAATATATTAAAACCTCCATTAGTAACAACAACAACAAAAAACATGGTGAATCACAGTAAAAGGCCAAGGCAAACTGGAGAAACCTCTGGAAACGACATGAGATAAATGTTCATGTTCCTTGCCTTTAAAGAACTATTACAAATTCATAAAGCAAAGGTTTAAAATGACATGAACAGAAAATTAACACCAAAAGTGCTCAAGAAACTTTTGAAATAAACGTTCAAGTTCACTAGTAATCAAAGGAGGGTACATTGAAAGAGCATAGCTTCCAGACTCATCAAGATTTTTTCATTGATAATCCTCAGCCTTGGCGAGCTTTGGGTGGATGAACATTTCCTATCCTGATGGCAAACTGCATTGCCATTTCTGAGGACGATGTATCAAGGGTTCCAAAAGTATTCCAACACTTTGACTTACAAGCCCCTAGGTAAATACATGACAATACAATAGTTACTAGCAAAATGATACAAAACATACAATCAATATCCAAAATAGAAACTGGATAAATATATTATGGTATGTCCAAAGAATATGACACATGATGAATGAAGTATTAAAAATAAGGCTTTGGATAAAGGCAACACAATGGACAAAGATAGTCTTTCAACAAATGGTGCTGGAACAACTGAACAGCCATGTGCAAAAAAAAAAAAAATGAATTTAAACACAGACCTTCATGGAAACTATCTCAAAATGGATTACAGACTTAAATGTAAAATGCAAGATTATAAAACCCCTAGAAGATAACACAGGAGAAAATCTAGATGACCTGGGGTACAGTGATGACCTTTTGTATAAAACACCAAATCATAATCCATGCAAGAAAGAATCGATAAGCTGGACTTTATTAAAATTAAAAACCTGCTCTGCAAAAAAGAATGTGACGAGAACGAGAAGACAGGTCACAGACAGGGAGAAAATATTTGCAAAGACACATCCGATAAAGGACTGTTATCCAAAATATAAAGAAGGACTCTTAAAACTCAGCAATCAGAAAATGAACAACCTGAATGAAAATGGGGAAAAGACATGAACAGAAACCTCGCCAAAGAAGATAAACGGATGACAGATAAGCATAAAAGATGCTCGACCTCATATGTCATTAGGGAAATGCAAATTACAAAAATTATGAGATGAGATACCACTACATACCTGTGAGAATGGCCAAAATCAAAAACACTGACAACACCAAATGCTGGGGAGGACGTGAAACAGCAGAAACTCTTGCTCGTGGCTGATGGGTGCACGGCAAAATGGTACAGCCACTTTGGAAGACGATTTGGAGTTTTCTTTCAGAACTAGACACACTCTTACTGTATCATCCAGCAATCACGCTCCTTGATACTTATCCAAATGAACTGGAAATATATCCACACAGAAACTGGCACGCAGATGTTTATAGCACATTTATTCATAATTGCCAAAACTTAGAAGCAACCAAGATGTCCTTCAGAAGGTGAATGGATAAATCAACGGTGGTCCATCCAGACGATGGAATAATATTCAGCACTAAAAAGAAATGAGCTCTCAAGTCATACAAAGACATGCAGGAGTCTTAAATGCACGTTACTACGTGAAAGAAGTCAATCTGCAAAGGCTACAGACTATGTGATTCCAACTATATGACATTCTGGAAAAGACAAAACTATGGAGACAGTAAAAAAAAATCAGGGGTTGCCAGGGGGTGGAGGGGGATGAATAGATGGAGGATTTTCAGGACAGTGAAATTTCTCCATATGAAACGGTAATGATGAATAGGTGTCCTTGTATATTTGCCCAAATCCATGAATGTCCACCACCAAGAGTGACCTCAGTGTAAACTATGGGCTTTCGGTGATAACAACATGTCAACATAGGTCCATCGTTGTAACAAATTACCACTCTGATGGGAGATGGTGAGAGTGGAGGAGGGTTGTAAATAGAGTGTGGGGGGAGGAGGGATATGGCAGATCTCTGTACTTCCTACTCAGTTTTGCAGGGCACCTAAAAGTGCTTTGAAAAATAAAGCTTATTAACTAAAAAAATTTAAAAATAAAGGGAAAAAATCAGGGTTGCAGGGCTATTTAGCCGCAGGGAAACTGCCCATGACGCCCCTTAGCACATACCACACAGTAGATCCCAGTTTTGCATGAGTTCCCACGGGGAAGCTCTTCCCCATCACCTCCTCTGCTGGGTCCCTCTCCTGTGACCCTTTGTGGGCTGCACAATGACTGCCTTGTTGCTCCCCCGATGGCTCAGAGACCCACAGAGACCGCCGCTTCTCTGTGGCCTTTATCTCTCATCGCTCTGCTCTGGAGCAAGGGTGATACCCACTCCAGATAAAAGCTCAGCAGAAAACGGCCGGTTTTCATTGGCATGGGGAAATCAAACAGCAATTAACCAGACAGGGGTTATTCATCCCTTTACCAGCACGGCTAGTACGTGAAGTCAGCATCATGAATCCTCCCGGGGGACCGCCTTGCTGGGGGATGGCAACGTGTCCTCGGCTAGAACAAGGGATGGACCACCCACCTCCACTCTGGCCAGTATTTTCTTTCTCTAAGAAGAAAAGCGACAGCAATGGGAAGAAGAGATAATCCACGGTCTTTGCCAGCAAATGGCAATATTACCGACTGTGAGCTGTGCTGTGGGTTCAGAAAACTCCTGGGCTTATCAAATAAAATCAGTCTAAACGAATTTACAAAGAGCCATGTGAGACGCCGGGAGTCATCCAGGCTCTTAGCCATCGCTTCCTCCCCGATGCGGACGGTGCTTCATGCAGCAAGAATGCGGTGCGTGTTTTCCCAGCTTCCTTCTCGGGCTGCCACCAAAGGTGGGAGTAGGGCAGCCTCTAGGAAGCCCAGACTCCGAAGCTCTCAGCTTTCAGAAATTCCACAAGTTGATGTGGGACATGAATCACGCTTCAGGTTTGGAAAAAGTTGCAGAACCACAGCCGACGGAGGTTCGGGGTCACCCCACCGTGGTGGCAGGCCACGGGGGTGGGCGGGAGCTGTTCTGGAGACGGGCTGGGCTGAGTCCCTATCTGTTCCATCTGGGGGGTGGCAGTGGGAACTGTCAAGCTATAGTCAGTACTTAGTCACAGGTCAGCTTTGCCCCAAACTGGATTCATCCCGTTAACTGTCTCAAACCACAAACATGGCCGTTGAGTCCTGGTTCTACAATTCTCTGAGGAGCCTCAAATGATTTCTTGGGGCGTCCTGGAATTCCATGAATAAAACCATTCCTTAAGCAAGCACACAAAAACCCTGTAGTGAATTGTCACTGAAAACTTCTGGAAGGTTGGTGAGAGACCAGGACGGGGGATGGGAGAGTCTCCTTACCAAATAGTCAACCGTGTCCCAGTAATCTAGCTGAGGAGTAAAGTAGCCCTTGTGAGATGAAAGGTCACGTTTTCCTTTTATAAACAGGAAAACTGAGGCCCAAACAGGGGATAGGAACCCTCCCACAAAGGTCCCAGAGTATCACACAACACACGCTACTCACGTGCATCTAGTCCAGAAATGTTCACTCTTCCATTTACTCCCTAAAGACCTTCCAAAGACATGTATGCATTTTTCAACTTTATAACCAAATGCACAAGGATTCACATGGAACGAATGTGTCACTGCCACCCCCCCCACCCCGTGACCTCCCCTCAGCGAGTGTCCCCATCTGGCTCTCTTGAACAGCTGGAGCGCACCCTTCAGGAATATCTTTGGAGAAGGGCATGTTGCCTATAGGAGGATGACTTCCTGTTGCCACCTCACAAGGTTAACAACAGACGGGCATGGAATTTAGGGTCAGGACCTTTATCTTTCAAGTTCACTAGGATGTTGGTGCAGTTGGCGTTTTGTACTGCAGAGAAATCTTGAAACCAACTTGGCTTCTGCTCCTTTGTACGGAAACATTTTTCCCCATCCTGCGAGGATGGAATCATAAGAAGGGGCCTCGAGTCATTCCCAGGAGAAACGAGGAGCAAATCAGCCCAGATTCCCCCCCACCCCAATCTCCCAGGGTCCTGCTTTGGGTCAAAGGCCAGCCTTGGGTCAGATAGCCTTGACTTTGTCCTGCCGCTAGTTGGGTCCATGACCTTGAGCAGTCATGTTACCTTTCTAAGGACACTTCACTCCTTTTTAGTAAGGAGGGAATATTTCCTTCCTGTATCTGTTAGCACAGGCTAGGTTATTCTGAGTAACAAACATCCCCCAATTTCTTCATAGTTTAAAACAACAAGGGAGTGTTTCTCCCTCAGGCTACATGTACCTCCTGACACTTGCACACAGTGACCAGACACTGGCCCATCACCTGTCCCATGGCAGGAGAAATGACCAGCCTTCTCTCTGCCCAGGCGTGGAGGGGGCTGGACACTGGTGAGTAGTGGGAATGACCGCCACACCTGTCCAGACATGGTGTGCAAGCAGGCCCTCAGCACCCAGGGTACCAGATGGCGGCCAAGATTCCCTGGCAGAGTCTGCCCCACGGTTAATGTTGGTGGGAAGCTGGAAAAGCCCAGATGATGGGTGATGGTGCCTGAGGGCATCCAGGGGGCAGGCGCATTTCCAGAGGGACACCTTGGGAGGGCAGAACACAGACAGCGAGGCTGGACCAGCCCAGCAGCGGGTCTTCTGGTGACTGCCCGACTGCCGGAGTGAACTCCATCCACGCATCTCCCTTCAGCCCACGCGGTCAGGGACCCTGCTCTGCTTGGGGATCCCAAGCAGGCACAGCTTGACAAAGGAAGAATGTTCCAACTGGGCAAAAACGGGATCGTCTAATTTTCAAAATCCCTGGTTCCTCTTGATCTTTAAAAATCAGCTTTTTTTAATCTGAAGCTCAAGATGTGACAGAGCTCAGGTTGGAGAGTTTGGTTTCCAGTGAAAACTCCAGAATGGAATGTGCATCTCAGCCAACACGGCTGGGGCTGCCGACCCTTCAGGCTCCTGTTCCCTCTCTCTGTCTCTCTCTGCCTGTCTCTCTGTCTCTGTCTCTCTGTGTCTCTGTCTCTGACTCTGTATCTCTGTCTCTCTGTATCTCTCTGTCTCTGTGTCTGTCACTCTGTCTCTGTATCTATCTCTGTCTCTGTGTGTCTATCTCTGTATCTCTCTGTTTCTATCTCTGTCTCTGTGTGTCTATCTCTGTATCTCTCTGTTTCTATCTCTGTCTCTGTGTATCTCTCTGTATCTGTCTCCCTCTCTGTATCTCTGTGTCTCTCTCTGTATCTCTGGGTCTCCCTCTCTGTCTCTGTGTCTCCTTCCCTCCCCCATCTCTCACTCTGCATCTCTCTCTCTCTGCTTCCCCACCCCTCTCTCAAGCCAGACAACAACAGATGACGTAACTTGGATCCCAGGCAGCCAGCTTGTTGTATCTGAAGAATCCACGTGTTTTAGGTGTTTCAGAATTACACCCTCTTTCTCATGGGAACACATCTGGGGGCTCCCCCTCCCCCTGGAACAGAGCACCCAGACCCCGACACGAGCAACCAGGTGCCCCAGGATCTGCACCCCCTGGAGCCCAGAGACCTCCTTGCTCCTGGAAAACAAGTCTCTTCCCGTCCAGCAGCCCTGCTAACAAGCAGGTCGTGGCCGCTGGCAACAGGACGTTAATGACAATCGCAGACTCGGCCAGAGCGGCCAGCCTGGCGCAGACGGACAGAACCACCTTCCCCTTCCAGGTCACCATATTCGAGCACTGCACTCCAGGTGGGCCTGGTGGGGACATGCGGGCCACTCACCCCCTGCATGGGCCATGACTCCGAGCGGTGGTGCCTGGACCCGTGAGCACGCAGTGGCCATTCCTGTCCACCGGGAGCGCCTTTGGCACAGGAGAAAAGAAAAGCCTACGTGTCCTTATGCAGCGTGAATACAAGTTTCTGGCACTGAATGCGACTTTTTCTAACCAGCGATTCGTCAGAGCCCCACTGCGGCTGTCAGGAACCACCAGCACTTGGGTGTGTGTGGCGTGTTCCCTCGTTAAGAAAGGGTGGGCACATGAGGCTGAGATCAAACGGGATTAAAGGCTAGAAAAGCATCTATTCTGTTTGGTCTCGGTTTTGTTTGAATAGGTTTTCAATGCAGAAAAGTCTGAAGATGGAGGGGAGAAAAGAGGGAAAATCATTCCAGATTTTTACTTTTACAGAGGCACAAGTAAATCGCAGGTGAGATAGGGAAAGGGGGAGAAAGGAGAAGACTCAGTGCTCCGAAGACAGCCTGGGTCCTCGCAGGGCGTGGGCAGGAAGGAGCGTGTTCTGGGGTTGCCCCCACCCTTACCCCCGAGAGAGACCAGCGTGCATGGCTGAGGGGCAGGGATGTCCTGGAAGACGCAGAACAGCAGGACCCGCGCTGGGCTGTGTGCAAGTTAGAGGCTGTCTCCCAACTCCTCCAAGATGACAGATGGAGTTTGGCACCAGGAGAGACCATGGATGAGAACCTAGGCTTCCTTTACAGATGGGGAAACCGAGGCACTCACGGGGAGTGACTGGTACCTGGCCCCGGTTCTGTCCCGTTTCCTCATTCTTCGTCTACAACATTCCCTTTAAATCTCAGCCATCTGGGGAAAGGAAAAAGGCCGTGGAACAAGTGTGCAGTTTCTTTCAGCCTCTGAGGTTGAGGCAAGGAGTGGGCAGCACGATGGTCATTCGTAACCGTCTTATTAGTCAGCTCGGCTACTGTAACGAAGACCACTGTCTGGGTGGTTTCAACAACAGACATTTGTTTCTCCTGAGTCAGGAGGCTGGACGTCCGGCATCAGGATGCCTGCAGCTTTGTCTCCTGGTGAGGACTCTCCTCCTGGCTTGTGGACGGCCACCTTCTCCCTGTGTCACGTCTCACTCAAATGGCAGAGAGGGCGAACTCTGGTCTCTCTTCCTCTGCCTATAAGGAAAACAATCTCAGTCTGGGGGCCCCACTCCCGTGACCTCAGCTAAATCTCATCACCTTCCAAAGACCCCACCCCCAAATACTATCATCTTGTGGGTTAGGGCTTCAACCTGTGAAATTGGAGGGACACAAACATTCAGTCCATAATACCTGGTGCACCTGGACAGAAATGGCCACTGCACAACTCTCGGGGACACAGGTCACATCCCGGTCTGTGGACAGATCCCCGGGGTTGTGCAGTGCACAACTTACACAACCATCCACAGTGAACCTGAGCCTGGCATCCACCAGTCACTTTGAGCTACCCTGCATTTGGGGTTCTCCCCCTGCTAGTGGGGCCTCCTTTAACAAACAGGTGATGCATTAGAATGTTAAAGCAGTGAAGATGCTACAACCCAGGTGCAGGAGCCCAGGAGCTCTGGAGAAGACAAACCTGTCCCAGGAACATGGGCCTGGGACGACTTCACCCCCCCTTAGGTGCATTATCCGATTTTGTCCTCTCCTCAAGGCCATCAGGTACACATTGCTGTCCTCGAGTTACAGGTGGGTAGCACTGGGGCTGTGAGGCCAGACCATGGTTAGACCCTTGAATCCAAAACTCCAGGCATATCTGGCTCCAAAGCCTAAAAGCAGCCCTGGGCCCTGCAGCCTTTGTCAGCTGAGAGGTGCCCAGGAAGCAGGAGCACGTCATAGTCAAGCGATGGGCCACTGGGTGGCCATACATGAGCCAATGTCACTCCGTGAGGCCCCTGAGCGCCATACCATCTGCCACATGCAATGCAAACCTGGTAAGTCACAGGGGTTGGCTCTCAGCTGGTGTCTTCCATGGGCAGGGACGGAACTGGACATTTTATGCCCATCAGCTCATTAAGCCTCGTATCGGCAAGCGTCAAGCAGAGAAACAGACGAGCAGGAGATGGGGATGGATTTACCTCCACGTGTTGGCTCATGGGCCTGGGGTGCTGGCTGGGCAAGTGGGAAACCCACAGGGCAGGCTGCTGGGGGCGGGCTGGATGCTCTGGGACAGGGTCTTGGCCCCTCAGGGAAGCCTCCACTCTGCTCTGGTTGAGTCCTGCCCTCCCCTCCTGGATTATCGAGGAGGGTCGCCCTCCTCCAAGTCAACACATCCACCAAACACCTAGGCTACCGTGTGATCGACTCACTGGGCTCCAGCACCTCCTCAAGTGGACTCAGGAATCGTGGTCCCCATGTTACCTGCAGTTGACGGATGGTGGCACGGAGACCCAGAGAGGACCCGCAGCTCGGCCAAGGTCAAGTGGCCAGCCCGTGGCCACAAGGGGGATGGGGGGCTGGGCGCCATCTCTGCCTGCTCCACTTCCCCTGCAGCTCTCGGGAGGCCCCACTTAGGTCCAGGTCCCCGGCAGTCCCTACACTGTGCCCTCCAGGGGGACAGGCCACTCACCGGGTCCCCCGCACGAAGGCAGCCGAGACAGATACATGCCAGTCCTCAGGAACCTCTGTGCTGGGCACCAGGCGGGCTCTGGACAGATCATTCATTCACGGGCAGGAGGAGAGGTGCCCCAAGATGAGTGACAACGGGGACCCGACTGGCGGCGCTGAGGAAAGGCTTCTTGGAAAGTGACATTTAAGCCGAGTTCAGGATGACAAGAAAGAGTTAAACAGGCTACCGGTGGAGGAGAGCCGAGTGCCTGCTCTCACCCCGGAGCCTGCAGTGTTCCGGCAGGAGCACGGCCTCCCGTGTATGAGTGTATGTTACTAGACTGGGGGGCAGTGGGGCTTCAGACGGGAGTCCTGGGCAGCATTCAGTGGCCGAGGGCAGAGCACCGAAGAATTGATCCATCGGACCCGTCCTTCCCGGGTGCGTTGGCTGGGGGCAGGGTGGCGCCCTCGCAGGAAGACAGAGTGGTGATGGCTCCTGGGGTCCTGCACGGAGCACCCACTGGGATGGGCCTCGCCGTGTTCCCCCCGAACGCCCACCCCACGTCCACGGCAGGCGCTCCTCGTGACTCCCTGGGGCCATGCTGGGCTACCTGAGGATTGAAACCAGGTCTGGAGCTCCTCCGGCTTCCTCCATGCCCTGCCGTCCCTCCAGCCCTCGCAGGGGACCCCCGTGATCTAGCAAATGAGGTCTCTGGGGCCACCACCTGGCTGGACTAGACGGGTGACACCTTCAAGCCTCCTGTGGAGGAGGCAACGTCGCTCTGTGTCCAGTCCTGCGTGGGGAGTGTCCTTTCTAAGTGCTGCCCAGGGATGGGGCGGGGTTCAGCCTCCCGGCACAGCCCCACACACGTGCAGGCACCTACCCAGGCTCCAGCAGCAAAGGATGCCCCGGGTCAAGGGTCCTCATACCTAACACCTGCCCCGACCACGAAATTATCCCAACATCAGCATTTGGCCTGGAGGATGGCCCCAGAGAGCAGTACGCACGGCAGACCCTGCTGTGTGGGCCCATGTGGGCCCCCCCACCCTTACCGGTCCTCCAGGGAGAGACCTGGGGACGCCCGGAGGGACTGGAGAGGGGCACAGCTGGCATGACCCCGCGCACAGCACATGTGAGCCTGGCGCTCAGGAGATGCTTCTTGTATATTTGCTGAAGGCAAGACTGTGTCCTCACAGGGGCTCCTGCCAGCCCTCTTCACTGATCCAGTCATTCTACACGCGTTGATGGAGTGCATTTTACATGTTAAATTATGTGAGCCCTAGGGAAACCAGCCTAAAAAGAGAGAGATGGACAGACAGAGGAAGGAAGGAAGGGGGCAGGGACAGAGGGAGGGAGGGACAGAGGGAGGGAGGGAAGGAGGGAGGGAGGGAAGGAGGGAGGGAGGGAAGGAGGGAGAGAGGAAGGGAGGGAGGGAGGAAGGGAGGGAGAGAGGGAAGGAGGGAGGGAGGGAAGGAGGGAGGGAGGAAGGGAGGGAGGGAGGGAAGGAGGGAGGGAGGAAGGGAGGGAGGGAGGGAGGGAGGGAAGGAGGGAGGGAGGGAGGGAGGGAGAGAGGGAGGAGGGAGAGTCCCTGCCCAAGATGCCCGCTCCCCCAAGAGTTGAGGATGGAGGACAGGAGTGCGTGGGAGACGCCGGCAGGTTATCACAGTTGGGTCTGCCCGAGTTATTCATCCAACAGGAACCAGCGGCCAGCTGTGCTCCAGACGTGCCTGGAGGGTGGGGCCTGAGCTTGGCAGCGGACGGGCAGAAAGCAAGCGGTGACCACAAGGCCGACGCGGATTAGCACAGAGGAAAAGCAGGATTGCAGGGTGAGGGTCTCAGAGGGTGATGCCCAGTAAGAAGAGGCCCCCCAGGTGACGGGGGGAGGGAGCACAGGTCCAGGGGGCTGTACGGAGGACGAAGACAAGGCAGCTTGACTTGAACGTGGACATTCGCCCACAGCCAGGCCTTTCCCGGCCCTGAGAGCAGACAGAAAGTGACCCATTTCTTTCCTGAGAAGACCAGCCCCCGGCAGAGGTGGCCCCGGGTGGACTTCAGAATGTCGGGAGAGGCTTCCAGAACCAGGCGGCCAGCTGGCCCGGTGCCTCACCCAGCACTGTCCACCGGGGGTGTCAATGTCCCCCATCAGAGAACCCTGAGGCCTGGGCCTGGGAACCCAAGGGGCCTGGTGGCTGGGCGGGAGGGGGCCGGCGAGGCCAGAGGGCAGAGGATGTTTGCACAGTGAGTCAGAGCAGATGTGGGGCTCTCGTTACACACTGGTCCACGGAGGCTGGAGTCGAGGCCTCACACGGCCGACGCCTCTGCTCCCTCCCGCCAGAGGGGCCCTGGATGGGGGCAGGGCGGCGGCCACAGACAAAGGCGGGGACACACAGCCCGTGGCCAAGGGCCAGTTTAAATTAGTGAACATCTGAAATGAAGGAAGTTTTGTTTTGTTCTAAGAACCCAAGTGTGTTGGAACAGTCGGCCACAGATTAGCGGCCGGGGAACACCGCCAGCCCGGCGTCTTACGGAGCCTGATTGAGGAACAGATATAAATACCTCGTTTTCAGAGCCTGGATCTTTCAGCGGGTGAAGGGACACAATTACAGGGACCCGAACGCAGCCCCCTTTGGGTCAGCTCCCTGCCACTCAGGGTCTCCAGCGGCTCTGCAGTGGCTGCAAGCCCAGGGCTTGTTATCCCGTGGGCACACGTGCCATGGAGTGGGCTCTGCTGAGGGCTCAGGATGAAGAATCTAGAGCGTCAGGAACCTCACCAGTGACCCGCCCACCGCTTGCCCCCACATTGGAAAAAAAACCCACTCAGAAATTCTCCTGTGGCTAACTCATTCCAGAAGCCACCAGACTGAATATCGCTACTGTAAATAGATTTCTTCATTATCCTGGGGCATCTTTTGGCCAAAAGACTAAGGAAAAAACCAGGAAAGACTCAGTAAGTGTCTGGGCCCCCGGCAGGGGTGGAGGAAGTGGGCAGAGGGAGGTTGGAAAGACAGCATGTTCTCGCCAAGGACGTAATCTGTGCAGTTTATGAAAGCGCTCACTCGCCTAGAGGCTCTGGGCTGTGCATCCGTGAGAACCAAGGCGGGAAGAGGCACAGCTTAACCACCCAGGAGGGTACAGTGGGCGGCGTTTCACCATGGTACCCGGGATTTAATTTATAGAGGTAACCAAGGGAGGACGCGGGTGATCGATGGCATCCAAGAAGAGTTCACCACTTACAGTTTTCAAGGGGAGGAGCCACGCCGGGCCATGCAGGGCCACACGGGGAAGCACCAGGGTCGGCCGGAGCCTAGGAGGGAGGGGGAGCTTGGCCCAGAAGCTCCACTGTGGTTTCTGAGGTTAGGGCCTGGAGAGGCAGGCTCAGCACTGGTGGGTTTGAGTCACTCCAGTGAGCCCTGGGCCATCAGGTACCTCTGGCTCTCGACTACCTGGCTGGAGATTTAGGGCTGGGGATCCTGGCTTGTGTAGGAGTTAGAGAGGCAGGTGGTCGGGGTGGGCTCTGGACCGTTGGTCTGCATGTGAAAGGCCTGTTTGCAGGGAGTGGTTTGCTGTCTCCAGGAATTTGCTCCCCTCTGGGGAGGGACAGACTCACTGAAAAGCCTCCAAAATGTCAAAGCATCATAAGATCCAGAAATTTTTCTACGTGACTGATACAAGCCGATGGACGCTTCTCTGTTCTGGGGTTTGCACTCTCTTCCAGAGCACTCAACACGGCGGGCCACTCCCGGTCCTTGGAACGGCCTCCTCCCCTGGAGCTCCAGGGCTGCTTCTGCTCCGGGAGTCTCCTTGGACCCCCTCAGGGCCTGGTCTTGGGTGGTCTTCTGCTTCCACCACCACCTCGTGGCCTCCAGAGGGCATGCACAGGTGCTGGGCCCCCATCTCCACCTGCTTCAAGCCCCTCTCCTGAGCTCCGCACCGGCAGACCCACCTGCCCCACCTTTCACTGACCTTGGCCAGGCCCCCAATCTTTTCTCCCACGTTGTGTTCTCCCCGGGCTCTACCTCCGTGAATGGACCCTCTGTCTTCGTCACCCAGGCTCCTCACTGTGCTGTTCATTGTGTCTGTTGGTCCCTCTCCTACCCCTAACACCCCAGAAACTTAGGGAGTGTCTGGTATCCCCAAAGTGGGCAAAAACCACCTGGTAGAAGAGACAGAGAGACTGAAGGCAACTCCAAGGCCCTCGGGGCCTGTCCTGGGTTGGGGTCTCTTCACCAGGAAGGCCCACCCTGGCAGCTCAGCTCTCTCTCTCCCCCTTGGAACCACAGCAGTCAGAGAGAGCAGATTGTCTGAGCCCCCATTTTACAGAGTGGAAAACCGAGGTCCAGAAAGAGGAGGCCGTTTGGGAAGAGCTGGTTAATGGGTGGAGGGACCAGGCCTGGGACTCAGCCCTGAGAGTCCTGCTGTGGCGTTTTCTCGACTCACTGCTGGGCCCAGCGAGGCCCCAGGCATAGCAGCAAGGCCAGTGTGGCCAGAGCAGCCTGCGGGCCGGGTATAGGGTCAGAGGTCGGGACAGAATCACAGCCAGTACCCTCGCTGGGGCTTCCTTCTCAGGGAAGGGTGGTGACCGAGACGAGGGAAGTTTATCGGGCACACACTGTACGTACTTATTTGCTCCCACTGAAGCACAGAGTACAGCCTCGGGGCGGGGATGAGGAACTGGGCTCAGGGGTCCCACAGCACCACTGGAGTCCTGGGGACAGGGCCCCTGAATGTCTGCGCAGTGCAGGACCGCTCGGGGATGGGTGGCCACGAGGCCAGGCTTTGGGTGGCAGTAGAAGCCCAGGAGGGACACAGCGTCCACCTGGGGGCCTGCGCCTGAGCCCTCCCACCCTGGGCGCGGGCATTGTCCTGGGTCTCTGTGTGGGGTGACACCATCAAGAGGCGGTCTCTGTTTTGCGATGCCAAGGGCGTCTGAGGTCGGGAGGAAACGTGCCCACCCTACAGGGCCAGCGACGGAATTTGCAGGGCTCAGTGCAAGCATAAAGGTGGGGGCCCGTGTTCCGCAAGTGGGAACGATTTCAAGGCGGCAACAGCAGAGAAGAGCCAAGGGCAGGGCCCTCTCAGCTCAGCCCGGGGAGCGGCCCGGTGCCGTCTCGGGAGAGGGGGCTTTCACCAGGAGGGGTGAGCAGGACGGGTGGTCCCGGCCGAGGGGCCAGCAGGAGGTGGGCTCTGCCCCAAGCCCAGCGTGCACAAGTGAGGGGTGTGCAGAAAGAGTGACGGAGGCCGGAGCCTGGTGGGACCCCTGGGTGGCTTTTAAGCAGGGAATGGAAAACACTAGAGTCTTGTTTGGGGGAGAATAGGCCAGCGAGGTGGGGGGCAGGGTCTTGGTGGCTCCCCATCCCCTGGGCTACGCCATCCAAGTGAACCCCACCTCCCGCCCACCTCACTGGCTCCAGGGACCCCGTTCTCGATCGCATTAGCTTGGTGGGGAGGACCTGCAGCTCAGCGTACCCGTAAAAGAGGGGGGCACCAAAACTGGGGGTCCTGACCTGATGGCGAGCGTTTGGGACCAACCCCCAGAAAAATGTCACGTGCATCAATGTACCCACAGCACGCGGCTCTCAGGCCCTCTTGAAGCCCACCCTGCACCCTGCGACCCCACGGGCTGTTCCTGGCCATCTCATCAGCTTCAGGCCCCCAGGGAGGAGCCAGGGCCCTACAGGTGGCGTGTGGCCTGGCGTCCTGACCTCCTGGCCCCTCAGTTCCCAGAGGAGCTGCACATCCCAGGGATCCCACGTGGGAAGCAGGGCCACGGCCCCTCAGGAGTCACCACATGTGGCCTCTTGGGTTCTCAGTGAAGTGCGGCTCCCACATCTAGCTCTAGCCCAGGTCAGCGCCTCCACGGCAGGCCCCTCACAGCCCCTTCTCCCCAGCGGTGACCCGGGGGCACACTCCCCTGGAGCTTGGATGATGGCGCTCACGCGGGGCCAGGCCAGGTGACACGCCTCTGCCCCCCAGGCTCCGCTCAGCTCACTGTCTATCCGCTCCAGCCCCATCACCTTCTTCCTAGAGGTCGGGAAGACAGGTCAGAGGTGGATGGCGCCTCTAGGGCCAGGCGTGGCCATGGTCCAGAAACAGCTTTTGGAGTCCCCAGGGCAGCACCGGGCAGGGTTCCAGCTGGATGTGGATTCTGTCTGCCTTTGCTGCCCGGGACAAGGCCAGCTGTGCACCCCCGGCAAAGGAGGAGAGGCCCCAAGTGGCAACAGGGGTCCACAAGCAGGAGACTTAGGGGCGTCTCGGGCTTGAAGCGGGGAGGATACCACTGAGACCCACCGGCCAGGCAGGCCCCACCCCACCACTCAGAGCTCTGGTCCCAGCAGCATGCCCTCTCCCAGTGCCCTGTCCTCTCCTGGTCATGGGATGCTGAGGACACCAGCTCAGAGGGTAATTGTGGGGTTAAAAGATAAAGCCTGTGCATCTCCCAACCCGTGGGAGCCTTTAGTTGGTGTTTAGAAGAGATCTAGTGCTTTCTATGCTTCTGTGCTCCCTTGTACTGTCTGCTTGAAAACAGTTATCACACCTGTTGTCATTGTTTGCCCAGCTATCTCCCCACCAGACATTCGGCTTCGGAGAATAGGGTCGTACGGTTTCATTTGTATTTCCCCAGTGCCTGATAAGGTCTGAGTGTGTGCCAGTCACTCAGGGTATCTACTGAACAAACGAATGAGTCAAATGCAAGGGAACCAGTTCTGCGCCGAGCACTCAATTTCTGTCTCACCTCTGCTCCCCCTAAACGCTGTCCCATAATGGTTTCCTTACTCCTGCTGGTCCTGCTACATAAGACATCATGAGGGTCTCAGCAGTCCTCCCCCCATCCCCCAAAACTGTTCCCCGGCCCCCACCAAGGGTGACCACTGCCCAACCTTCAGTGGGATAAAATGTGCTTGTTTTGAACTACAAATAAACGGAATCACACAACAAGTGTTTGTTTTTATTTCTGCCTAAAGTTCTTTCCCTCTGCATTCTACTTGAGAGTTTCAACCAAATCGGTCCACGTGGCAATAGTCGATCATCCACGTTGCTGCACAGTATTCTCTTATGGCATATGGCCATCCACTGACCTATCCTATTTTGATGGACGTGGGTTTTTCTAGCTTGGAGGCATTACAAAACAGCTAGGACGGACATCCTTGCACACGTGTTTGCTTGCGCCTGTGTACGCGTTTCCGTTGGGCACGTACCAAGAAGCAGAACTGCTAAGTCGCCAGGTTTGCATGTTTTCACGTGTGTGCGTTCCAGTTGTTCCACATTCTCATCAACACATGGTTTGTCGGTTGTTTTTAATTTGAGCCATTTTGGCAGGTATGTGATTGTGGTTTTTAAAAAAATAATTTATTGAGTGAAATGCACACACCGTAAAATTAACCATTTTACAGTGAACAGTTCCATGGCATGTAGTACATCTACAATGTCGTGCTACCACCACCTCTGTCTAGTTCCCAAACGTCTCCATCACTCCAAAGTAAAACCCCTCAACTCTTAAGCCATTTCTTCCCATCCTCCCTGCCCCCTGGCACCCACCAATCTGCATTCTGTCCCTATAGATTATCTATTCTAGAGAGTTCATAGAAACAGAATCACACAATGTGTGACCTGTGGAGTCTGGCGCCTTTCAATTAACATACCGTTTTTCAGATTCACCCATGTGGTCGCATGTATCAGTACTTCATTCCTTTTTTATGGCTGAATAATATTCCATTGTATGGATGGACCACAATGATTTTCATTGTGATTTTAACCTGCATCTTCCTGATTACTCGTGAGGTGAAGCACTTTTTCAGAGGTTTATCAGCCCTCTGAAGAACCTCTTTTCTCAAGTTCTTGTTGAAGTCTCTTGCCCACTTTTCAATTGGGATTTGGATCTTTTTCTTACAGATTTGCCAGAGGTTTTATATATTCTGAATTCATGTCCTGTATCAATTTTACGTGTTGTAAATATCTTCTGGCACTTTGAGGTTTGCATTTAATTCGTACACCTGTTCCTCACCCATTCTTTCTGCTTCAAGTCCATGATTGTAGTGTTCAGGCTCAGAGCTGGCTATGGGCCGTCAGGTCAGTCATGACCACACCCCTGCCCTGGATTCTATGCAGAGTCTTAGAGAAGAGACTCACCCCCGGCTTCCCTGCCCCCCTGGTCAGCTGGAGGGGCGTCCCAGAGAGGCTTCTCTAGAGCTCATCTCCTTGATTTCCTGCAGCTACCTGACCACAGACACCCCCAAACCCCAAGCCCACTGCCAGGGGGAGGGCCCAGAGGACCCCATCAATTCAATGCCATTGAACAAATCTTTTATCCACACCTGCTCTGTGTCAAGGATGGAAGTCAACCCCAAGTCTGCACAGATGGCTCAGGGTCCGGTGGTGAGGTGCACTGGGATGAGGAAGGGGAGGGGATGCTGCTGAAGCTGGAGAGGGGCACACAGCCAGGCTCAGGGTGTTCTGGACCATCCGCCTCTCACCCCACCCCCAGCATCAGCTGGGAGCATCCAAGTTGACGCATCTGTGAAAGAGAGAGCCAGCGCACAGGGAAGGACGTGGGGTCCCCAGGGCCTTGCCTTTGACCGGCAGCTCATGCAGGGGTGTGGAAGGGCAGAGGGAGATCCTTCATACACACCACTCATCCTGGGAACCTCCGGGAGGACGGGAACTACGTGGGTGGATGTGGTCGGCTGATAATGGCCCCAAATATCCCACATCCTAGTGGCTAGAGCCTGTGAATGTCACCTTATACCGCAAAAGGAATGCTGCAGATCCGATTAGGGACGTTGAGATGGGAGATGACTTGGATTGTCCAGGTGGGCCCAGTGTCATCACAAGAGTCCTTGTAAGAGGGAGGCAGGAGGCCAGAGGAGAAGACGCAGGCCAGAAGCAGAGGTCGGAGGGATGTGTTTAAAGATGTAGGAGGGGCCGTGAGCCAAAGAAGGTGGAAAAGGCAAGGGAACAATTCTCCCCGGAGCCTCCAGAAGGAACCAGCCCTCTGGACCATCTTGATCTTAGCTCAGTGAGACCGATTTTCTACCTCCGGCCTCAGGACCATGAGCAGGTAAATGTGTGTTATTTTAAGCTCCTCGGGTTGTCACGTGTTACAGCAGCCGCAGGGGGAATAGGAGACAGGACTGGAGTTGAGGGGCTGCGGGGAAGGTGCTCAGGAGATCATCCGGGTTTAGACACCCGGATGTAGGAGGGGCATCTTAATGGGCTCCCCGGACCACACGTGAGAGAGCCCAGCTAGACACTGGGGCAAGTAGCAGAAACGACGCTCTCGCCTAGACTCTCGGGGATTCTTTGGCCATGATCCCAAGTAGCATGATGTCTAAAATCATTCCCCTGCCAGCCACATCACAGGGCTTGGAATCTAGGTGAACAGAGGCTCAAGAACCCCAGTACTTAAGGAACTGCCACCCGCTCGTGCAGAAAAGAATAATCCCACCGGCAGCACCTGAAACAACAGCTCCCGCTCCCTGGGCACCGGGTCCAGTTACGAGCGTCGTGTGGGCTCCCAGCAACCCCTCTCACAGGCCTTGCTGCTCCGTCTTACAGGTGAGCCCCAACCTCACTTAGAGGATGTATTTCTTTTTTTTTAAATTTTATTGAAGTATAGTTGATTTACAATGTTGTGTTAGTTTCTGCTGTACCGCAAAGTGACTCAGTTATACGTATATATATATACTTTTTCATATTCTTTTCCATGATGGTTTATGACAGGATATTGAATATAGTTCCCCGTGCTCTACAGTAGGACCTTGTTGTTTATCCATCCTATATATACTAGCTTTTTCATCTGTTAATCCCAAACTCCCAATCCTTCCTTCCTGAGGATGTATTTCTCGTTCCAAAACCATTGCCTTTAACTCTGATCCTTTACTGTAGTTCTAATCCCCTAGAGCCTCTATGCTTTTAAGTAAAACAAAACCACAAACACTAATTTGGGCGACACTAATTCTGCTCTTGCAAACCTTGGGCCTTTTCTGAACAAACCGTTTCCTCACGGGCAATTCATGTCATCCGCACCACAGCCAAACAGCCTTTGGAAAGTCTGAGAAAACACGGACACTCTCTCACAGCCTCTCTTGACTCTTTGCACAGAAGCAAACAGTCCTTTGCTGTTCTGCTGCCTGGTCCTTTAAGGATCTCCAGGAGACAATTTCCAATAACCGACACATACCTTTCCAAAGTCCGCAACGTGCACTCCAAGCCAGAAGACTGCACTTACACTAGCCCATTTATTCAGACGTCTCCCAAAGCCAGACTGGCCGATCTAATTAATTCAAAGGAGTGGTGAACATCCATCCACCGGCATCCACCGGCATCCACCCCTCCAGCCAGCCTCTCTGAGTGCTGGCCTCCATCCTAAGTGTTGTGGAGGCCGAGGCCACAAAGCACTGGCCACTGCAGTGAAAGCAGCCAGGAGGAGACCGGTCCATGAGGCAGGCGTGGCCCAGGGCTCCTCTCAGAGGTGGCCCCCACCTGCTAAGTGTGTTGACTACCCCAAAGGGATAGGCACCACAGCCTGAACGCTAATACGTTCCGGGGCTCCTGGGCCCCGCCCACCAGGTCAGAATGAGGAGTCAGGGGGGATCCAGGGTCACCCTGGGGGACACCCGGCATCCTAGCTCTCTCCTCAGCATCCCCTCGTCCCTGGAGCATCCCTGCCCCATCTGCAGCCTCACGGTGCTCAGCTTACGGACTGCCAAGTGTGGGAACGTTATCAATCAGTAACATTTTTTAAAAAATCAGAACCTAGCAGTAGCCAACTTTTAAACACGATTTAACGTCACCTCTATCTCATGACAATAGAATAAAGGACACTGCTGAACATGGAGTAAACAGAGCTTTAGGAAAAAAAGCTGTCCTTGTTCAGTTTGCTCACCGCGGACCTGTGGAAATGTCACCCACACTTGGGACACACGGGCTGGGAGGCTCTAAGCGCCTGACAGCGCCTGACGCTCTAAGTTGCCGCAAATCCAGGTCAGGCTGACTTCACAGACAGGTGTCCTTGTCCATCTTCTCGACCTGCAGAAGCTCTTGGAGGACCATGATATGCTATCCCGTCATTCTGAGCCTCGCTTCTCACTGCTAAAGGCGATTTGTTGCACAAACACGCGTACGTGCAGGCTCTGGGCAGGATGCTGAGTGCCGCCAGCACCGGCCATCATCCCGACCGAAGGGCTCCTTCATTCCTCTTGCCTCTTTCATTAATTGTCCACTTCTACTTTTCTTTTTGTCTTTTGGAAAATGTGGTTTGTCACTTTCAGGGAGGTCTTTATTTACAGACTCTCGTTTCACTTTCGGTGAGCGTCTTCCCTGTTTGTCACTCACCTTTCATTCTAAAAACATGGGTATCTCGGTGACCTTGACGTGCACCTAGACAGTGACACTGTGACGGTCACCCGAGCGATGTTTCTGTTCCTCAGTCATCTTTGCCTTTCCTCCTGTATTTTCTTTGAATGAATAATGTCCTCCAGATTGTAGTTTGTTCATTTTGTTTTGTCTTTTGCCAAAATGCTTTACGAATTTCCTACATCCTAACATTTCACAAGTAAACTTTTTTCTTGAAAAGCGTGCAATCCTTTGTTAAGCCTTCAAACAGTCAACAACCTCTGTGCCTGTGTAAGAATCCGGCACGGAATCAACAGATGTATTAAAGCACATTAGTCTGGTGACAATTGACTCTGTTACTTTAGGGTAGCTGTTTAAAATATCAACTTCAACTGATCAGAGTCAGCTTTGGTTTCTAAATGTGACCTTTATTTAGGGTTCCACCAAAGAAAATAGCCATAGATTGAATATTTGGACCCAGTAGCTACAAACAAGACTTTTGGGGGCTTCCCTGGTGGCGCAGTGGTTGAGAATCTGCCTGCTAATGCGGGGGACATGGGTTCGAGCCCTGGTCTGGGAAGATCCCACATGCTGCGGAGCACCTAGGCCCGTGAGCCACAACTACTGAGCCTGCGCTCTAGAGCCTGTGCTCCGCAACAAGAGAGGCCCGCGCACCGCGATGAAGGGTGGCCCCCACTTGCCGCAACTAGAGAAAGCCCTCGCACAGAAACGAAGACCCAACACAGCCAAAAATAAAAAATAAACTAAAATAAATTTAAAAAAAAAAGAAAGAAAAAACACAGTTCGAGTACATTTTAAAAATAAAAAAGACTTTTGGAGTGTGTGTGTGTGTGTGTGTGTGTATGTGTGTGTGTGTGTTTACATTTATTTATTTAAATATCAATCAAGCAGACTAAACCCACTCCTTGGGCTTAGGGTTGGCTGGGGTGACCCCGTGCTCTAGGGAGCTAATAATGTCACAAAATTTAAGGAAATGCCTGATTTTGGAAACAGTCTGTCCAGGGCCACCAAGATCCTGGTGCTTGTCCCATCCTCACTCAATTCCTTGACATGAAGTGGAGGTGCATTAGTGCCCACCCCATATCAATCCCAAGACAAGGGTCCTGCAACCCAGCCCCCCAAATATCTGGAGGTAAACAGAGAAGAAGAGTATCTCTGAGGGCCAGGAAAGCTAGCTCAGGCACCACGTAGCTCCCAAGACCACAGCCGTGGCCTGTGGGTGCTGTAAGGGCTGACCCCGCAATCCTCTGGTCAGATCCTTCATGAGCCTCAGGACACCGAGGCCCAGGAGAGGGCTCTGGTTGAGGTTACATGGTGATGTTGAGGTCACACTGCCTGGACCACAGCACAGGGCCCTGACCCCTGCCCAGAGCTGTTTCCTCTGCACCATAGACGTTTGACTCAAGGGGCTGCTTAGGGTGTGTGGGACGCAGTGTAATCAGGAAAGGGCCTGACCCAACTGGGGCGGGGGCTGCTCAGAGCTGCCCTGCCTGGACAGGAGGTGGAAACAGCTTCTGAAGCCACATTCCAGGCAAGAAGACTTCCACGGGGACGTGTCGGTGGTAAGGAGGACAGGTGTGGAAGGAGGGAAGTCAGTGCAAAACCTGCTAATGGAGAGAAGAGGGAAGTGTGAGGGGCACCTGAACTTACCAACTCCCCCAGCTGGGACCTAACCCAGGTCAGTCCAGATCTGCCATGGGTTGAGACTCACAGAGATGCCACAGTTCAGACAGCTTCAACCAAAACTATCAGTGGCCTCACTTATTTGGTGATGACTACAAAATCCTCGATCTTAAAAGTTGTGCTAGTGTTTCCTTTGATGTTTTTTAGTAGAATCCAACAGGAGGTTCCTGAAAATCTATACTTTTACATCTTTTGATAGAGGGGATGGGGAGAGGGAGGAAAGAAGGAAGGAAGGAAGGAAAGAAGGAAGGAAGGGAGAGAGGGAAGGAGGGAGGGAAGGAGGAAGGGGAGAGAAATAAAGACTATTACTCCATCTCCGTCTCACTGGCCAATAACCAGGAGGCCACGTGCATCTAGCTGGAAGTGGCAGATTATCTTTTCCAAAGGTGGAGGCAACAACACCTTCTTTCCCACACACTCTTCTACAATGTGACCTTACTACCGTCTATCAAGAGATGTGGTCTACATCCCTTCCCCGTGGGCTTGTCACTGCTTTGACCAACAGAGTATGGAGAGTGAGGTAAGTGACCCTGAAGCCTGGGTCACAGGGCCCTGCACCTCTGCTGTTCTGCTGGGGCACTCACTCCTGGAGCCCTGAGCCCCCAGGTGAGACATCCGACCACCCTGAGGTGGCTGTGCTCTGAGGAAGCCCAGGGCATGGGACCTGTTCCATGGAGGTTAGGGGGTCTATGTGGATGGGGAGGGGGACCCCTCAGACCAGGATCTACAGCCATTGTCCATGACTTTTAAACTCTGCATGCAAACCTGTGTGTTACCTTAAACTTTTTTTTTTGATGATATGTATTTTAAAATGTTTTAAATACACTCACAAGTCCTAAGTGCGAGGATCAATGAAATTACTCAAACTGAACACAGTTCTGTTTGCGGCACCTGTGTCAACAAAGAGATATTGTCAGACCCCAGAGACGCCCCATTGGTTCCTTCCCTGTCACTACACCTAGGATAACCACTGCTGTGATGATATAACTTAGATGATATAAACTTAGATGATATAAAATACAAAAGTAGTGAAAGTAAAGAAAATAATGGTGTGTTTACTTTTTTGTATTAGATTTTTTTTCATTTCTCACGTTGTTTGTGAATTTAAAGTTGCATAAATTTGTATATCGTTCATTGGCATTGCTGTACTGGATTTCATTTTATGAATGTCAATTAATTTAATCAGTCTACTGTTACCAAAGAGTGATTCTAGAGAAATGGAATTTAAGGAAGAGTTTTAGTTTGGTTCTTGGGCCAATCCATTTTGCATGTGAAAAAGAAACAACTTGGGGTTCAGAGGTCTGAGAGTTATGAGCTGAACTGCATCCCAAATCATTATTAGTGTATTAGTGTATAGAAATGCAACAGTTTGGGTGTCTTAATTTTGTATCCTGTAACTCTACTGAATTCAGTTGTTAGTTACAATATAGTTCCAAGGCATCTTTAGGACTCTATATATAGTATCATGATGTCTGCAGACAGCTACAGTTTTACTTCTTCCTTTCCAAGTTGGATGCCTTTCATTTTCTTTTCTTGTCTGATTGCTGTGGCTATGATATCAATGCTAATTTGAATAAAATTGGTGAAAGTGGACATCCTAGTCTTATTCCTGATCATAGAGAAATGCTTTCATCTTTTCATCATTGAGTATAATGTTAGTGTGGTCTTATCATAGGTGGCTTTTATTATGTTCAGATATATTCCCTCAATACCCACTTTGTTGAAAGCTTTTACAATGAATCCATGTTAAATTTTTTCAAAAGCTTTTCCTTCAATGCTTGAAACTTTTTACTCACTGAGTTTCACCACCTAAGACTTCCCCATTGAGGGGATTCCACATTTGTTTATTTATCCACTTTCCTGGTGATGTGCCTGCAACTTGTTTTCTTTAAAAAAAATAACAAACATCTGGGACTTCCCTTGCGGTCCAGTGGTTGAGACTTCACCCTTCCACTGCAGGGGGCTTGGGTTCTATCCCTGGTCAGGGAACTAAGACCCTACATGCCTCATTGCATGGCCAAAAAATAATAATAATAAAAAATAAAAATCTTCATTGAGGTATAATTCACATACCATACAAATCACTCATTTAAAATGTTCAGTTCAGTGGTTTTTAGTGTAGTAACAGATGTGTGCAACCATCACCACAGTCAATATCATACTGTTTTCATCACCTCAAAAAGAAGCCCTGTACCCTTTAGCTATCGTCCCCAGTACCACAGCCCCCCTGCCCTAAGCAACTACTAACCTACTTTCTGTCTCTATGGATTTCCCCATTCTGGATGTTCTCATAAATGGAATCATATAATATATGACTTTTGTGATCAGCTGCTTTCCCTCAGCATGTTTTCCAGGATCATCCAGGTCGTAGCGTGTGTCAGTTTCTTCATTCCTTTTTATGGCCACATAATATTCCATCATATGGAAATAGCACATTTTATTCACACGTTCATCAATTGATGGATATTTGGGTTGTTCCTACAGTCTGTCTGTTACAGATAATTCAGAACACTCATGTGTCTTCATTTCAGGAAGTGGAATTGCTGGGTCACATGGTAGCTCTGCATTTAATTGTTTGAGGAGCTGCCCGACTGTTTCCCACAGCAGCGGCCCCATTTCACCTCCTCTCAGAAGTATAGGAGAATTGGATATGCGCATCTTTAACTCCACAAGATACCACCAAATTCTTCCCAAGGTCACTGTGGCAACCCAAGGTCAGCCCCGCTGACAGGGCAGAGTATGAAAGTGTCACATTCTCACCAGGAAGTGGCATCACCAGACGTGAACGTCTGATGACCACATGGGTATGCAGTGGTCACTCACCGAGTTGGAGCTTAGACTTCCCTGATGACCAGGACAGAACCATGGGAAAGCACCAATATTCTGTTGTGCTGACCGACTGAAAATGTTATTTCATAGGGCTCAACCTCATGGTAAGATCAAGCTTCCTTTTATGGAATCAATGAGTCATTTATTTCTTTCTTTATTTCGTCCACAATGATTTCCTCTGCTGTGAGTTTCGTATTCATATATTTTGTCGATTCCCCTGCTTTTTTAAGGAAAGGGGTCTTTTTCCTTTTGATATATGGACACAGGGATATTATTTATGCATTCTGGGTATTAATCCATTATTGCATGTATGATGAAAATATCTTCTCCTGCTCTGAGGCTTGCCTTTTCACTCTGCCCATGGTATTGTTTCACGATAAGAGGTTTTTAATCTTAATCCAGATGAATTTATAAACCGTTTTTGGGTCTGTGCGTCCTTTTCGTTGTCTTCTTTAAGAAATCTTTCCACACCTTGAGATCATTCAAGATAGCTTCCTTCTTTCTCTTTTAGTAATGCTGACATGTTCATCCATCAGGTCCTTAATCCGTCTGGAATATATAATTTGTGAGTGATGTGATGTCACAACCTGATTTTCTCTCTTTTCCGCCCTGATAACAATGATCTCCACATCGTTTGTTGTCTGGGCTCCCCTGAGGATCAATTGCCCCTCTGCCACTTGGTGAGTTTCCCTGTGGGAGCGGACCCATCCCCGGGCTCCCGGCTCTGACCCACTGGGCCCCTTTTCTCTCCCCGCTACACCAATCTCCCTTTTTTTGGCCATCACTTTATAAGACTTAATAGTTGAAAATGCAGATAACACCACCTCCTTCTTCAGACTTATTTTGCTTATATTCCTGTCCTGGTCCTTGCTCAGCAATGCGCATGGTAGAATCAGTTTATCAAGTGTCGTTGAAACAAACACAAGCCTCCTTGAGATTGCACTGGCATTCCAACAGATGAAAACATGAAGTGAGGACGGATGACATCTGTAGGACACTGGGGATCCCACCCATGAGACTGGGGCCACTGCCTCATTCTTTTTTCCCAGCTGTCTTCCCAGGATTTCATCTGGGGCTGCACCAAAAGTCGTGTAAGCAGTTCTTCACTGGTGAGCGCTCAGCTAGGGTTGAGGGTTTTCTACTGTAAACACTGCTGCAGTGAGCGTTTCCTCGCATGGGTCTTGGAATCCGTGTGAGAGGGTGGGGTTAGGATGCATCCCTAGATGCTAGGATGCATCCCTAGACGTGGGCTTGCCGGGCCGTATAGCATGAATGCTCACGGTGCGGGAAGGTGTGCCATGTTTCCTTCTGGAAAGATTATACCCGTTTACATGGCGAGGGGCCAGACCACACGGGTGAACAGTGGGTTCAAGGCAATGGGATTCGGTTCGTCCTGACCCCACTCACAGGCTGGCATAGGTGGAGGCGTCCTGCCGTGAGTCCATCATCGCAGCAAGACGCGACCCCCCCATACCCACCCCACCACTGTGGCCCCTCTGCTGGTCTCCCTGACCAGGCTCAGAGGACAGTGGCTGGAGGTGTGTCTCCTCCTTCAGCTTCGCCCCCAGACCTGGGGTGAGGTCCCACCCCAGCCAGCGTCTGTGGAGTTCATCTGAGCTCTTCCATGAGTGTAACCTCTGCAGGGGAAGGAGTGGAGGCCAATCCTTCACACTGCATCCCCAGGGCTATGGCAGCGCCCAGGCACAGAGCCCGTCCTCAGGATATACTTGGAAACTAATTAGATTAATGACGGTCCCAGCTGTGACCGGAGTCTCAGGCTGCACACTTGGCAGAAACGTCCCTGTTCCTGTTAGCAAGACGCACCCTGATCGGGTCCTAGGTGCACCTTCTCCAGGCTCCCAGAGGCACCTGAAGACAACTGGCGCCCCATGAACCAGGGAGCCACGTCTCCTGGGAGCTGGCTTTGCGACCGCAGGGATAAC
Organism: Balaenoptera physalus; assembly: GCF_965194825.1. Classification (NCBI taxonomy): domain Eukaryota; kingdom Metazoa; phylum Chordata; class Mammalia; order Artiodactyla; family Balaenopteridae; genus Balaenoptera; species Balaenoptera physalus. The sequence continues at coordinate 3,014,886 of NC_138886.1, read as the reverse complement.
CTGCCCTCCCAAGAAGCTCCCCCTGCAGCCTGACCTTCAGCCAGATGCAGAAGTTCTTGGGCACAATCTCTGCCATGTTTCATCAGTCAGTGTGCGCGCAGGGCCAGCCCCGATTCAGGGGAGGGAACACGAACTCCACCTCTCAACAGGCAAGTGGCAACAACGTACCGAAGAAAGTGCTGGTGGCCACCTGGACCCTGGTCATAATATCAACATCACCCATAATGGAGGTCATCTGCCAGGGTTGATTCTGGGCCAGGCATTGGGCACCTACCCTTCTAGGTACATACTTTTGTTCCCATTTCATGGATTGGTGAACTGAGGTTCCTGGGGGGCCTTGTCTAACAAGTAGCAGCACCACGGTTCAAACCCTCTTCCATCTTGTTCTCAAGATCTTACTCTTTCTACTATATCAGGAGGCTTTGTGACAAGAGCCACCAGGGGCCTCCTTTAATTGTTTTCTAGGATATTTTTCCAAGGACACTCAAATTGCTTCAGCTCTCCCATATAGTTTAATGTTTTAAATTATTCTTATTTTGATGATATATAAGAATATATACATTATTATAAAGCAGACAGCCATGGATCCACCACCAAGGTCAAGACAGACAGCTGCCAACGGCCAGATGCCTCTGCCCTGACCTTCCCGAGCACGGCCCCTCTCAGCCCTCCAGAGATAACCACCACCCTGACTTTTATGGTAATTGCTTCCTTCTTTTTCTTTTTAGTTTTACTATTTAATTATGCAGCCCTAACAATATAGTTTAGTTTTGTCTGTGTTTTAATGTTATATAAACGGAATCCAACAGTAAGTATTCTTTCATGTCTGGGGTTTTTCTCCCCCTCAAAATTATGTTTTTAGGTTTATCCGTGTTGTATTGTGGAGCTCAGTTTATGCGTGTGTGGATGTGTGTGGGATTTGTAGGTCCCGGTTCTTGTTGTTACTGGCTTCTCGTGCTGTATGCAATTTCTTTGCATGAATACATCACACTTTACCATTTCTCTCTCGACGGGCATTTGCACACACGAGCCCAGGCTCCATCAGGATGCTTTTCCAAGGGTGGGACCGCTAGCTCAAGGGCAGGCACACTTCCAGCTCTACCAGATCGTACCCACCCATTTCCCCATGTCCACTCCGACTGGCAGAGGTTAAGCATGCCAAAGCTTTACATTCTTGCCAACACGTGATATTGACAGATATTTTCATTTTCCTCCATCTGGCTGGACATCATGATACCTCGCTGTGATTTTATGTTCTACAGCATCTTAAAGCCCATTTCCATGGCACGATAAATGAGTAAACAGCACTAAAGAATGATGTCCTCTCACATCTAGAAGAACAGTGGGGCTCCGGGGCTCCTTCCCCAGCTTTTTCTGGTTTTATTCCTATTATTTTTATTTCAGTGATCGCAGCACCTGTCTTTCTTTGGTGATGAGGTCGCAAAGCCAGGGGGCGGGTGTGAGTCCCCCCGACAGGTGTCCAGTCACGGCCGTGAGGTTTGGCCCCCTGCCCAGGGCCTTCCACAGTCCCGAGAGCTGAGCAGGGTGAGCTCGCCACGCCATCCACAATCACGGACAGGGACAAGGGCCACGTCCTGTGTCCTGCGTGCCTGGCTAGCAAGCCCCCCACCCTGAGGTCTCTAGTCGATGACCAGGGCCTTTGGCGAGTGGCTACCCTACATTCATTCGTCCCTTCAATCCACCTTTATCACATGCCAACTCCCAGATAAGAATGGCGGATACCACCGTGCACCAGGCTGTTGTGTGTCGGTCTCAGTCTATCCATAGCGATGTTATTGGCTGGGAAGGGGATACTGGCCAGGGAACACTCACGTGGTCCCCTGCTTCTCGTGGCAGCTCCCGCAGACATTTCTCCACCGGAGCCAGCGTTGGGTTTTGCACCCACCCTTGTGGTTCTTCTGACTGCAAGATGCATCTCAGCAACACCCTTCAGGGAACAATGGAAAAACAAGGCTTGTCACTCATGGGTCCTGGAGGGTCTACGCCTCACATAGGTCTGAGCCCACATAGCGAGGTCACAGGTAGATAGAGCATAGACTGGGAGTTCTGCCTTTCTTGAGGGATCCAGGGTGCAGTGCCTAGGGCTTTGCAGGGTCACTCTTAATTGGCAAATTTTAAACCTGAGAGAGAGAATTAAGGTTCAGGAAGGAAAAGGCGGGGTCATTTGAAGGTCGGTTACCTAGGTCCCCCAGGATTTCCTAAAAGAACATCATGAGGGGGCGGCCGAGCTCTTTATCTAGTTGTGCAGTGGGAAGGTGTTTATTGAGGATGGATGTCTTTGAAGTGGGTGCCCGGGCAAGCAAAACCTTCATGTCAGGCACCCGCCCTACAAAGCCACTGTCCTCAGCATTCATGCCGTGTCAGCTCACTTAACCCTTAGGCAACACCGTGAAGGAGGTACAGTAATCTTCCCTTTGGACAGACAAAAACACCAGCACAGAGAGGTTAAGTGAATTACCCTAGGTCACACAGCAAACAAATGGTGGAACTGAACTGGGGATCAAACCCAGGCACTCTGTCTCCAAGGCCCACACATAGAAGCATCCTGGGCTCAGGGCACCTGGAAATGATGCCAGCCCCCGTCCTCCTAAAGGGCTCATGTCGCCCAATTTCAAGACACACTACAGAGCCACAGACCACGTGATAGGAAAAGGATAGACACAGGGATCAATGGAGTAAGATAGAGAGCCCAGACAGAGAGCCACGAATATCCCCAACTGCTTTGTGCAAACGCACTTTAAATTTTAGAATAGCTCTGAATTTACAGAAAAGTTGCAAAGATAGTACAGAGTTCCAGTATACCTGCACACCCAGCACCCAGTTCCCCCATTGTCAGCATCTTACGTTACTCCATTACTACAGTATATTTGTCAAAAGTAAGAAACAACATTGGAACGTTTGTAACTACACTGGTTTGGACACTATAACAAAACCCCATTTCATTCTGAGATCATCAATGTTTCCCTAACGTCCTTTTTTGTTCCAGGATCCCATCCAGGACACCATACTGCATTTAGTCATGTCTCCTTAACTTCCTCTGAGCTGTGACAGCTTCTCAGACTTTCCTTGTTTTTGATGAACTTGGCAGTTTTGAGGAAGACTGGGCAGGTATTTGGGGGAATGCTCCTCAACTGAGATTTGTCTTGGGTTTTTCTCATGACGGTGCTGGGTTTGAGGAGTGGAGACCACAGAGGCGAGGTGCCGTCCTCACCCCATCCTCTAAGAGGTACAGGATGTCCACGTGACTTATCACTGTTGAAGTTGACCTTGAAGTTGAAGTTGAGGTCGTGTTTGCCAGGCTTCTTCCCCGTGAAGTTTCTCTTTTCCCTTCCACATTGTCCTCTTTGCAAGGAAGTCACTAAGTGCAGCCCACTCTCAGGGCTGGTGGGGTAGAGAGGAGGGTCTACGTGAATTATTTGGAATTCTGTGTGGGAAATTTGTCTCTTCTCCCTGTTTATTATTTATTCAATCATTTATTTATATCACTATGGAATCGTGGATATTTATTTTATAATTTGGGTTACACTCCAATTCTACATTTTTGTTTTTGCTGCTCCAATTACTGCAGCTTTGGCCATTGGCAGCTCTTTCAGGTTGGCTCCTGTGCCCCGTTTGTTTTTTGAACACACCCTTACCTTCTGTGCCTACAGGATACTCCAGGCTCATCGTGTGTATCTCCCACCCCAGCCCTAGAATCAGCTGTGTCTGTAAGGAGCCCTGCTTCTTTTCATTGGAGGATGGTGTTAGAAACCAAGATCTGGGCACTGGGTGTGCTCATTGCTGCTGGGACATCAGTGCTTCTCACTCTTCTCAGCTGACAGAGCTGGGAAATACATGTGTGTACAGTAATCTGCGTATACAAACATATCTGTAATTATTTCTGTATCTGCCCATCTCTACCCACATTAAGCTAATATGAGTCCATTCTTATGAATCCAACTTTAATCCAGTACCGTATGGTCCTTTCTAACTTTCCCCTTTGCTTGTTTGTAACCTCCCCCTTCAACACTGAGAAACCTAGATTCCACTACTCACCTTATGTTCACTTATTTGTTCCCTCCCAGTGTGCCTGCACAGTACCTTCAGAACTGTTAACCCAGACCCCCACAAGAAAGAATATTACCAACCAGCACAGCATTTATGCACAATTCCTTTCATCTTTACTCTTGCAGTTTCTAACCAAAATACCCTTTTCCATAGTCACTTAGGTCAGCTTCTTTCCCCCCATTCCCTTCAGAGATGTTATATTACACGTATGTAATACAGTTAGTCTTTTGTCACAATCTGTCTTCCATCCTGGGATCCCCTCACATTTTGGTTGATTTTTTAGATTTTATATATCGAAGTTCACTCCATGTGCCAACAAGCTGTATGAGTTCTGACAAACGCATAGTGTCATGTATTCACCAGGCAGTGTCATGCAGAGTGATTCCACCACTTAAAAATTCCTCTGTGCCCCTCCACCACTTCTCCCACACCCAACCCCTGGCAACCACTGATCTTTTTCCTATCTTTACAGTCTGCCTTTTCCAAAACGTCATATCAATGGAATCCTACCATATGTAGCCTTTCTGGTCTGGCTTCTTTCACTTAGCAGAATGCATTTAAGCCTCATCCATGATGCTGCGTGAATTAACAGCGCTTTCCTTTTTCTTGCTCGATTCTCTGCCACTGTCCAGAAGCACCACCATTTATTTGTCCACCTGTTGAAGGACATCATGGTTGCTTCCAGTTTAGGGTGATTATGAATCATGCTGCTTAAAAGTTCACATGGGGCTTCCCTGGTGGCACAGTGGTTAAGAATCCACCTGCCAAAGCAGGGGACATGGGTTCGAGCCCTGGTCCGGGAAGATCCCACATGCCACGGAGCAAGTAAGCCTGTGTGTCACAACTACTGAGCCTGCGCTCTAGAGCCCACGAGCCACAACTACTGAAGCCCGCACGCCTAGAGCCTGTGCTCCACAACAAGAGAAGCCACTGCAATGAGAAGCCCGCGCACCGCAAGGAAGAGTAGCTCCCGCTCGCCGCAACTAGAGAAAGCCCGCGCACAGCAATGAAGACCCAGTGCAGCCAAAAATAAATAAATTAAATAAGTTAATTTAAAAAAAAAAAAAAAGTTCACATGTAAGCTTTTCTGTGAGTGTGAGTTTTCAACTCACATAGGTAACAATACATAGGAGTGCGATTCTGGATCCCATGGTAGGTCTACATTTAACTTCAGAAGAAACTGCTAAACTGGCTTCCAAAGTGGCTGCACCATTTTACGTTCCCACCAGCCCCGAATGAGCGCTCCGGTTGATCCACATAGTTTCATGTGCTTATTTGCCATGTACCTTTTTTGGTGAAGGGTTTGTTCAGATTTTTACTCGTTTTTAATTGGGTTGTTTTCTTATCATTGAGTTTGAAGTGTTCTTAATATGTTCTAAATACATGTCCTTTACTGATACAAGATTTGCAAATATTTATCCCCATCTCTGGTCTGTCTTTTCTCGCCACATAGTTAGAGTTTGATTTTTTTCACCAATGTTTTGTACTTTTCCATCTATAGATCCTACACATATGTTATTAAGTTTATGCTTAAGTAATTCATTGTTCTTTGGCGCTGTTCAACTGATTTTTGACAATGATGTAAAGACAATGCAATGGAGAAAGAATAATCTTTTGAACAATCGATGCTGTAACCATTGGTTATCCATATGCAAAAATAATAATAACTTCAACACATACCTCTCAGCAAACAAAACCAAGTGAAGAGGATCTGAAATTCCACATAAACCAGCTCTCCCCTTGGCCTCCACTGCCAGGGACCCAGCGGGCACAGGGCATTGGGTGAACCCACAGGACCAGCGGCCAGGGTTTGAATCCCAGCTCCTCCATTTACCAGCCATGAGACTGGGCTGAGTGGCTTCAGCGCCTCTGTGTTCCAGTTTCTCCAACGGGAAAATGCAGATAATAATACAACTGCCTGGTATGTTGTCCCGAGGAGTCCACGAGCTAATACACAAAATGCGTTAGAACAGAGTCTGCTACACACAGAAGTTGAATATCCTGTGCTATGTTGTCGAGGTCACAACCTCGTCTACCTTTGCTGCTCCTGCACCCCACAGCCCTGCCCCTCCCTGCAGAAGGTCCCACCCTAGGATCTCCAAGGGTCCTTCCGCGGTTCCGGGTGGGCTCCATCCCTGGACCTCAGTGACCTGCCTCCACCGTGAGGGTCCCTGTAGTACTTGACCCAAAGCTGCAGCCCAGTGCCTGGGTCCTACTGAGGCCGCGTCGGGGTCCGGGCAGAGGAGGGACACATCCCGTGAACAGGGACTTCCCCTGCAGGCAGCATTACCCCACCTCTTGACCAGGGAGTCAAAGTTCAAAGGCCCCGTGGCTGCCCAGGGTCGCAAAGCTCTGAGTGGTGATTGAGGATTTGCACCCAGGGGGTCTGATGCCATCGCTGGGTCCTTACCCACTGGGCCAGGCTGCCTCCCAACCAGGGCTTTATTAACTCTCCAACACCCAGGGGCCAGCTCTTCGCGAGAGGGCCTTGGCTGGGAAGCCGGGCGGAGGGGAGCCTAGGAACCACACTACCGGGGGCGTTGCAAAACTTTCTAACCTTTCATCTTTTCCAGCATGTTCTTCTAATCAGCCACAGACCTTGAAATCATCACCCTGACCCAGGAGAGTAGCACAGACAGAAACGTGAGGGGACCCGATTGCATATGGCAGGTGGAGACTCGCCCTGTGACTGCCTGGAGACTCGAAAGATAAGGAGACCCTGCCCTCTGACAGACTGCTCGTTCCCGCACGTGGGCCCTGTTCCGTCCTCCGCTTACATCTGCAGGCCAAGTGGCTGCTCCAGGAAGCTGATTGGCTGGGCCGCGGACTCTGAATCACGGTGCGTGAGGAGCACAGCCCAGCTCCAGCTCACTTCCTGCCGATTAGAACATTTCCCCCCCGGGGGATTCCTGAGCCCCCAGTGTTCTGGCGTCAATCTGTTTCCTTGCAGACTTCACATCTCAGGCAGACACATAATGTATAGGAACAGCCCGGCCATCTGGGCCAGAGGCTCTGCAGGCGCAGGGCTGACGTGGTCCAAGGGGCCCCACCCCCGACCGTGCTGGCGCTTTCTCTCTGATGCACCGTCCAGCCACCATCGGTGAGAGACGGCTCCCCAGTTCCCGCCCCAAGGCATCCAGGAAAGTTTGGCAGGAATCCGCCTCTGCTGTGGGCACGGAGCCCAGCGGTGAAGCGCGGGGGCTGTAGCCTCAGGCAAAGCTGGACGCAAAGCTGCTCTGCCCCGACTCTTCATGCAGCCCCGGAGGTGGCGGCTGACCCCGCGGGTCTCTGTTTCCCCATCTGTAAAGTGGGGCGCTCAAAACTGCCCAACATGCTGGGAGGACGCAGTGACCACTGCCGCTGGCCGCGTTTGCTGGTTCCCTGCCCACGCCCTGGACCCAGCCCCTGGCACCCGCAGTGTGATGTCTTCAGGTGGACGGACAGGCCCCCCCCAGAGAGCGTGGACTCTCCCGACGCGGCCTGGCACACAGCAGGTGCTCAAGAAACGCTCCCATTGACCCCGTTCTGCTCACACAGACCTCAGGCTTTGCCTTGTGAGACCGGAAGCTCTTTGAGGAAGGAGCATGTCCCGGAAACACCCAACAAGACGGCAGCTGGGCCGGGGAGACCTCCACTCTCTATTTCTTTAGAATCAGAGCCGCCGGACTAGGCTGCGTCCGGGGACCCCGGAGAAGGCCCCGCCTGCTCTGGGCCTCACTTTGCCATCTGAAAACAAAGGGGTCTGTTTCATCTGCCGTCCCAGCTGGCCCTCAGTGCCTCTTCCAAAACGTGGTAAGTAATGTATCAAAGGCTTCAAAGTGTCCTCCCCACCCTGACAAGTTCTGTGGTCGAGAGAGAAAATTCCCATGATCTTCAGCCTCTTTAATAGGTTCCAAGGCGTTTCCACACCAGGGTCCCACACTCCCCCAGCTGTCCCTTCAACTGTGCAGCTGTAACAACTGTTGCCCTAGAAAGCAGCATCCACGTGATGATGACCACCAGGGGACATGGCAGATTCATCATAGGGAAACAATGGCCCAGAGAGGGCAAGTGACCTGCCCCAAGTCACACAGCACAGTCATGGTGAGTGGGATGGACACCAGGCCCGAGTCTTCCTCTCTACCCGACACACCTCAGGCGCCCTCCCAAAGCCCCAGTTTTCTTGTACCCAGAGCATCCGAGAGCCCTGCAGCCACTGGACATTCCCCCCACGAGGGCTCATCACCTGGGGACCACTTGCCCTCTGGGCTTCTCTGGGTAATTGAAGCCCCACCCTGATCCCCACCCCCAGCCCTGGCCAGCTCGTGTAGCCTCGTGGGAGCTGCTGGCCCAGCATGAGAATGAGCTCAGCCTTCGCGTCTGCTCTCCAGATGCCCCAGTCGCAGACCTCCTCTGACCTCTGCCCCAAGCACACATTCCACCGTTTGTCCTCAGAAGACAGAGGTCACACATCCTGTGTGCTTGCTCTCAGCTCAGCTCCTCCCTGGGACCGTGGGGGACCCCTGGCCAGGACGGCCACTGGATGTCACCTTGTGTGCCGCTGAGGCATCTCCCTGGGGCTGACAGGACAGCAGGGCGAGGTCAGCCTCCGACCGGGCAGGAATGAGCTGGGATGGATTGGTGATGTCTGTCCTGCTGCGAACGGACAAGGGGCTCACCTGTAACTTACCAGGTGACCACCTGAGCCCGCCTCCAGCGTTTGCTGCCGGTTGCTGATTCGTGCTCAGTCCAGGGCTCGGCCTGGGTGGCACTCCTCAATTGCAGACTCGCAGACTCGCAGACAGCTCCCCAGGGCGGACCCCTGGGATCTACAGGACACTGTAAGAGCTGAAGTGTTGTCACCCGGTCCTCCCAGAGGCACAGCAGGAGTCAGTCCCTGTCCCAGATGAGAACCAAATCCCAGGGGCCAGGTAACAGGCAAGGCAGGCGCAAACCCCAATTGCTCTCAGACCAAGGAGGAGGGAACCCGGCTAAGCCCCCAGCTTCCGCTGGACTGGGCCTGGGCCCCCCCTCTAGTCCTCATGCTTCAGCTCTCATCCTTGAACCCTAAACTGCCATCTCCCACCCTTGCCCATCTCTCTATATGTGCTCACCTGAGCCCCCTACTCCCCTGCGTTCCCGCATCAGCTCACCTGGGTCGCCTGGAGTGCCCACCCCACCTCCCCACACCTGGTTCTCTCCCCCAGGCCTGCAGGACCCAGCTCGCTCTACGGCTCCCTCAAGACCCAGCACTGTCTGAGCCCCCCGAGTGGGTGGGTGTCCTCCCGTGGCCAGAGCGCTCCGTATATTCATGGGAAAATTAAACGCCCCCTCCCCGACCTTCCTCCGTCTCCTCTGCTTGGAATGACTTTCAGCAAGAAAATGCAAGGAGCTAGAGATGTCCTCAGCCTGGGATCTCATCAGAGGTGTCGGAAACAGCAAAACGCCACCGTCGTCACCAGGCGCATTTGCCCCGTGCACGTTTTTCTGTGAAGATGGAAGGACCTAGAACCTTCCAGAATTGCCTGGGAAGTTCCCTGAAGGCTCTGGCAGTGCACCTGGGGGAGCTGGGATTCTAGGGACTGCTGGGGAGTCGAAGGGTCCCAGAGTCTGAGTGGAGAAGCTCGCACAGATGTGAGCCCTCTGTGTGTCTGTCAAGTCCTGGGGGCTGGAAGTGGCCACCTGCGTCATCACAGCCGGCTCCCAGGGGGACTCACTGAAGGTCTGAGAACAAGACACAGTTCACAGCGGGGGTAGGGGGTTGGCTGCCTCTGTCCTCTGCCCCGGCCCCCGGGGAAGCCGGGAGTCCAAGAGAGCGGGGCGGAAAGTGCAGAAGGAGACCACAGCCCCCGCCTCCACAGAGGCCGGGCCCATACTGGCTGGGTCGGCCGGGCCGGCACTGTGGCTGGCACGCAGTGGGCATTCTAGAAGCGTCTAATGTGTGCAGGTCCAGTGACAAGAGCCATGGCTGTGGCAACGTTCACAGGCCACTGGGGGTGTCCTCGGGGCAGTGCCCTCTGCCCCTTCTGCCCCAGATCGATGGCAGCTGCCTGTGCTTCCGAGCGGCGGCAGAGCCGCCTAGGAACCAAGAGGAGCAGCGTGGGAAGCCGTGCCCCTAACCCAGGGCCGTCCAGTCTCCAGGCGCCTCTGAGGCCCCAGGAAGCTGTGGGGGCTCAGGAAGCCCCCGAAGGCCTGGTCACTGAGTGCAGTCAGTGTGGCCACTGTCCCCGCCCACTGGACCCGTCCGGCTTGGTGGCGGCGTTCCGTCCCTCCCAGCCCCTAACCAGCCACTTCCAGTTGCTTGAAAAGAAAACACCGCAGGCTGGCTCGGCCGAGGGAGGTGTGTTTGGTGAGGCAAAGGTCTGGCAAAACCAGAACCTAAACTGTGGAGCCGCTTAAGCTCAGAGTTTATCCTGCGGGATGTTTACCAAGGGCCTGAGGCAGGGCCCCGGTGAAAGGCCGCGCACGGCCCTGCCCTTGAGGAAAGCGTGGTCCAGGAAGGTTGGCTGCAGGGATGCAGGCGCCAGTGGGAGCAAACCCTCCGTTTTCTCATCTGCTAAAGGGACAAACAGCACCAGGGCCCAGCGTGCAGCTGGGGGTCCCTCTGCGGCCACGTGGATTGTCTTACGTCACCGAAAGCAGGTTCCCCGGGAGAACTCCCTGGTCGCATTCTCCTTAACCTGCCCCCTCAGCTCTTGAGAGACCCTCTCCGTCTCCAGGGGTCCTGGCCGTGCCTGCCCAGCCCACTGCTCCCAGGGATGCCCACCCGGGGCCCTGTCCGCCAGCCCCCCAGGTCAGCAGGGCAGAGCGCTGCTTGGCCAGGCAGGGGACGCAGAGCCCTGCTGGGCACGGACCCCAGCGCCTCCCCTCGTCCCCTTCTATTCGACTTGGCCATCCTGACTTCCCTTCTGTTTGTCATTTCAATCATCTCAGGGCAATTTCCTTTCTCATCTGAACACTGATTCCCCTCCAGATGGCTTCCTCCCCCCATCCCCCTCTACCAGGGTCTCGGGCCAAACCCCAGGGCTGAAGGCGGGGAAGGAACAGCAGAGGGTGGCGGTTGAACAGGGAGGGGCTGGCGGCAGGGCCTGCTTGGAAAGGGCCGTCCTCTGCAGCATGGCTGGCTGAGCGAGCTCGGGCTGCTCCCACCAAACCAGGGGCAGTGGCCACAGCTATGCCATGAGCACATTTTTAGACTGTGAGTCAGCTGTTAATAGAGAGATTTTTTTTAATCATCCCAGAGAGAAGGCTGATTTATAGCTCTTCTCCGCCGGGGCTGAGCCGTCAGGGAGGGGGTTTGAAAGAGGCTTGGATGGAGGGAGGGGGCAGGGGGCCCCAGACCAACCCCTGGCTGGCAGCGGAACGGGTCAGAGAAGGGTGTACCGACCTCCTGTCCCATCTCCGCGAAGAGGCTCGCTCCCGAGATGAATGGTCCTAACAGCTAGGGCTCAAGCTGAGGCCTCCATCAGCTCTGACACCAGCTGGGGTCACTGTGACTCTAATTCCTCATTACAAGGGACCATAAATCAGTCACAGAAATGGCTTTTCTCTGTCCCCAGCCTGTGCCAAGGCTTTGGGTGTTGAGGAATGAATAAGACAAACCTCTTATGCAGTACAGGCCACATGTGTGAAAAAGAGCATTCCGGATCTAAACAAGGGTGAATGGACATGTCCCCTCTGCACCTACAGAGCAGGGGCCGGAGGGGAGAGGGACCATCAGACCGGACTGTCTGTGCCTCTGGACAGCTGGGGCTGCACAGCTTCACTCCCTACATGGTGATCACCGCTTGGCAGTGGCAGGCGGGGCCAGGAAGGCTGATGCAACGGGGCCAGGCCGCCGGGAGCTCCGGCCCTCCCCGCCCCATCCCCGCAGAAGTCTCACTCCCCGGCTCGAGCCAGCCGCCCTCTCACCTCGGGGGCTCCTGCAGCGCGGCTCCCGGCACCTCTGGGGTTTCTGCTTGGGTTGGGGGACGGGGAGCCAAGACACGAGACCTTGGTGACCCAACCCTTCCATTTTCTGGGACGACGGAGCCTCAAGCCCACTTCACGCCCAGCCTGACAGCGGGTTCTGCCCCCGGCTGTGTAGCTTCTCCAGGCCTCGGCTCCCTCAGCTCCAAAACGAGGGTAGTCATCATGTCTCCCTCACAGAGGGTTTAAAAGGGGTGGAGGTGTCTACTCCAGGACAGCAAAGGACAAGCACCGATCTGACCTGGCCCCTCTTCCTTCTCAGTCCCAAGACAGACGTTGCTAATCAACCACCGCTCTCCTTCCTACAGATTCGAGTCTGCCTCAGAATCCCTCTCAACACCGCCGTAGGCCACCACTTGTAATTGATCAGG